>NC_090923.1:425512025-425815055 GCF_040938575.1 Ambystoma mexicanum
TGACATTACTCGGCCGTCGTCAGATGTCACTTCAGCGATCCATGATGTCTAATATCTCCATGATGGCATGCAGACATGCATCCACTCTCTTGATGTAAGGGTACATTCGCTATCGGTATCTGAGAGCATAGCATCTCCCATACACACAATGTGGTATAGGGACAACACAGGGGGTCCCACATGCAGCCCTTCTCCTGCTATTCCAGTATGATGATGATGAGTGGGAGAGAGTTAGGGTATATGCATCTGCCTGGTCCTCTACAGTGGCAAAGGCTGGGTAACAGAAAATAAATGTGTCCAAATATATTGATATAATGTTGAGAGCAGAAGAACTGAAACTAGATTCCTATCTGTGGGACACTATGCAAGTGTTGGACAAATCGAATGGAATCAAATAGGACAAACAATACATTCTTGCCACAATGGATTTGAAGGTGCTTTACACCTCCATCGACCACAAACTAGCATTAGAAACAATTGATTATTTGTATATTATTAAATCTGCATCTTTTTTTAAACAAATCAAATTGATTAAAGAATGTATAGCATTTACATTGGAACACATCTTCTTATTTAATGATTCCTTATACAAACAAACAAAAGGGGTGGCCATGGGGCATGTTATGCACCCCCTGCCCAATATTTCTTATGGGGGAATACAAATTCATACATGTATTAAACTAACCTAACATTACAAACAAAGTGCATATGTGGCTGAGACACATTGATGATATCCTCCTTATATGGAAGCAAACTGATGAGGAGTTAATTACACTCAACACGTACTTGCACAATAACCAATTTGGTATTGAACTAACTTTGGAAAAAAGCAGTCATCACATTACTTTCTTGGATTTGAACATTGACATAGAGAATGATGAAACATGTACAAGGACTTTCTGAATGCGAAACAAAGTTGAATGCAATTCTACATTCTAGCAGTTGTCACAAATGGAGTGGTATTAAAAACATTCCAATGGTTAATTCCTATGAGCAAGTGCAAAAACAAGATATGATATTCAAAATAGTACAATTGAAAAAAGGTTTCTAGAGAGAGGCTATTCTAGCAAAAATATATGTGAAGCAATGAGGAGAACAGATAACATTGATAGAACAGCATTGCACGCTGCCAAAGACCCAAAAGACCAGAATGATTACAAGATATTCAAGAAACAATAAGAAGATTGACAAGATGTTTAAGAAACATTAGCCCATTCTTCTTCTTGATAAGGATTTGAGTGATTATATATCAGACAGACCAGAATTTGTTTATACCAGAGCACCAACCATGAAGATAAGATTAAGTCCTAGTTACATGAGAAACAACATAAAACGACTCACTCAAACGGGTCTGCTAAGTGGGCATTCAGTGAAAGGATTTTACAAATGCATGAACTGTTCAATGTGTAAGCATGCCCCACATAATGTAAAAACCTTTGCGACTAAGAATAAATATAGGCTCCCAATCCAAAATCAGATAAACTGTCAAACTAAATTTGTTGTATATATTGTGATATCTGTATGCAACAAATTGTATGTGGGGTTAACAATTCGGGAACTCAGATTTAGGATAAGGGAACACCTAAATATGTCAATAATTTCAGATAAGAAATTCCCATTGCAAGAACATTGGGTGTTGGAGCACCAACTGGACAGCAAAGATCAGATCAGGTTAATCGGCATCAAACACATACCCGCGTGTGAACGATGGGGGACCGAGAACTGATCTTGTGACAGGAAGAGGCCAGATTGATATGTCGTCTCAGAAGCACTACACAAGGCCTCAATAATTACAATGAACTGCACGCATCTTTATAGATGCACCGAATTCAAGGCACAGCATGCATGATAGCAACTGAAAGAATTATCATTACAATAATGGACATTTGCTCGATACAGTTAATTGGGACAGGATATTGGCCTGACAATGGTCATATAATCTGTATATTAACATTAGAACTCTGAGGAAGAAGGACTATGCTGTTGACTGAACAGTATAGATTTTTCATTGGAATGTGATTTTCAGTATGACTGTGTGTAACATTATCTAAGAATGTTAAACGGTGGAGATGCCTTTTAAAGCAACCAAAATATCAATATTATGTGCAGTATGACAATGTGGTATATTGCTTATCAATGTTAAAGGGTGGATATATTTGAGCATAAATTAAGAAATCCCAACCAGGAATGAGGTTTTTTGCTCTACATCAGTCCTTACCATATAATGTAACAATGGCATGACAAATGTGTTTCTTTGTGTTAATCATGTTGAAATGTTCAGTAACAGGGTGGAGTGAACCAGGTTTATTTTACTCTGTTGGTAATATTGTATATGTGGCACAGTGGCTTGGGAACCCATATGTGCCATACACCACCACCTAGTGATCAACAAAACTTAATGACATGAGCCCTTGGCTTTTACGATTTCTAAAATTCTAACAAGCCCACAGTTATGTTAATCTGTTACTTGTCAGAATTATGTGGCACCCCATTTTGTACTGTTTATATAAAAGTATTCATCAAATATCTGTGGGAGATTGCTCAGTTTAAAGTTACAGTTTGAATATATATTACATGGCCTGCGATAGCGGCCATGTAGTTATGGTTAAGTTGCTAAACCCATAGGAAGAGCACTTCTTGGGTGGCTTATAACTTTGCTCCCCCTGGACGAATATTCACCAATTGCAAATAAAGTATATGGCCCACTCAGAATTTTAATGCAAAGTTTGGTGAGGTTTGGTCAAGGGGGGGCAAAGTTATAGGGGGTCCCAATTTTTTTTTCCCATAGACATACTGGGAAAAAATGTCTGTTGCGGCCATAGCCCAAACCGCTGGACGGATTTTCACCAAATTCGTGGCAGGAGCGACGGCTTGGTCCGAAAGCGTGCTTTTGTTAATTTGGTGTAAATCCGTCCAGTATTTTTTTTTAAATGACCAAAACATGAGGCAAAACAATTAGTGATATCTATGTCCACTCCGCGGACCCACTTCCCTGTTCGGTCCGTGGACTGGCCTCTGGCTGGCTAGAAAAATGTGCAGACTTTTGCGTGGTCTGCAGACATCGGGGACGCGGCCACTGATTGGATGGTGAGAAACGTGAAATACGTTGGTTTTCCTGAAACGCCCGCCATCTTGGGTTCGCAGACATTTTTGGGGTCCACAGACAGTGCAGTGAAAACATTAAAAAAAAGCAGCACTGCACTTGTCAAACTCAACAAACAATCTCTGGGGTTGTTGGGGGGATGAGGATTGGATTGGATATGACCATAAGTGGCCAAAAAACGGGTTGTTTTACCCCTGAAAGTCCGCAAACACTCCAGATGTCCTGGGGCAGTCCTGTCGTATTGGCTGACACTTCAGTACCTATTTCTGCATTACAGGGTTGGGGAAATGCAGTTTTTGGATGAGTTATAACTTTTTGGCCACTCAGTGTAATTATGCAGTTCTATTCTAGAACTAATCCTGAATGGTTTTGCAAAGTTATGTAGGATTCTGTCAAGAGGGGGCAAAATTAGAGGGGGGGTCACAAAATATTGTAAAGGCAGATAAATGTGGTGTCATTTGACGAATCTGCACAGCATTTGGCAAAACGATTTTGGATCTAGATATAAATGATTTTCTAAAGTTTGGTGGGATTTTCTCAAAAAGGGGCGAAATTAGAGGGGGCGTCTCACCATTTTTAGATGGCTTATAACTTTGTTGCTATTTGATGAATGTGGACAAACGTTTTGAGAAAGATTATAGACCCAACCTTCAATGTTTGTGTAAAGACTGAATGGATTTTGTCAAGTGGGGGATAAGTTATATGACTATTGTATGTCGATACATTTTGATACTTTTTAAAAAATAAAACATGGGCGAATTTCAAGCAAACTCGTGAGGAGTTTGGACATTAAAGCGAGGACGCAAGGACATTAAAGCATGGTTTTGCAAATATGCCCATGTTTTATTTTTTGACAAGCGTCATAATGTAGGTACAGAATTGTCATATACCTCTGGTGACTGAGGTATAGCCTGTGGCTGTGGGCAGTAGCCAGATTGTCTGGGTCATGGCATAAGGTCATGACGCAGACAATCTAGCTACTTCCCATAACCGCTAGGGACGATAAATGGTGTTAAAGTGGCTATGTCTACCTGGGACAGGCTATGTGGTAAAGTTATTCGAAGGTAGGATACATTTGAAAGGGAAAAAAAGTGCTTGTGGTAATATGTTCATAGGGTTTTGCAGGCTGCCATGGCAAGGGCAGAGAGGCTGTGTATGGAGCCCCGCCTTCTCTTTCCATGTTGGCTGTCTTGGAAAAGGATTTTCCTTGATAATCCTTCCTTCTTACAGCGGGACCCCCCAGGTGTCCCGCTATAGGAAGAAAAATCTATGTTTTAGCACCCTGGGTTCCCGCTTTGGGAACCAGGGCTGCTAATGGCCTCTATCCCCCATTTCAGGGTCTGCAATGGACAATAATAGTGCATAGCCCTACTTATTTATGTATTTATTTACAACACACCAAATCCCACAGACATCAGGCTGTGTGGTTACAGTATTTGTTGAGGAAGATGAGGTGGAGGAAGACAGCTTACTACTTGCTGAGAAAGGAACAACCTTTCTGAGAGCATTGCGGTCATTGGATTTGGTGTGGCGGTGCATGGAGGTGGTCCTGTAGGAGTACTGTCCAGGTAGTCTGCGACTGAGTACAAAATTGCACTCAGTGCATTTTACATTTGTAGCTTTATCCTTTGGTACACTCCCAACTGTAGCAAAGAACTGGCACACCCATGATTCGATCTTGGGGCTAGAAGTAGGCACTTCCTCTACCTCATCTTCTTGGTCCTCTTCATTGTCTTTGAAAGTACTGCGCTTTTTGTTGTTGTGAAGTTCCTCCAGCTGGTGGTGGTGGTGTCTCTTGGGGAGGAGGGATGGCAATAACTGATGCCATTTTTAAGATAAATAGCAGTTATAATAAAATTCTTCCAAGTATGTACTGTGTACTAGATTGGTAATGGTTAATGAGTGGAAAAAGGTGTAGTAGGTGTGAAAGGGAAATTTTGAAGTTGAAAGTTCCTAGATCAGTAGAAATTGCAGTTCCGAACTGTCTTCGAAACACGGATCCGATCACGAAGTGCAGACGGCTTCGCGAACACGTCACCATGCCACGCGCAAGCATATGGTCACGTGGCACTGGCCAGAAGGTCTGCGTTTAAGTCAGATGTTCCCGGACATCTACGGATGCAAAATAATTTCAAAAAGTTGCAAAAATGTGTTAAAAATGATGCTACAAGGTGGGAAATAGCAGAGTTCTAAAGTGAAACTTTGTAAATTGAACAGAAATGTTGCTTATTGGCTAAGTATGATATTAGCAAGTTGTAGAAAATAGCATGCACTGGTAAAAACCCATGAAATTCACTGAAAATGTTTTGTTAAAGGGACGTTATCGTTAAGTTGCACTAATTAAAACCTATGAAATTCAATTAAAAAACTTAGTTAAGAGGACGTTATGGATAAGTTGCACTAATGAAAACCTATGAAATTCAATGGAAAAACATTGTTACAGGGACGTTATGTTTATAGATAAAACCGAAAAACCTCAGAAATTCGCCGGTTATGGTAAGCTAAGCAACCATAACTCGCGCCACAACCGTGCACTGCTAAGACTAAAACCCAGGACATCAAAGATGACATCACAAATGTCGTTGATGACATCACTGATGACATCACATATCTGGCTCATTTATTTTGGTTCACTGAAAAATCTAGGCCAGGTGGTTTTATTCACTGACAGGTGCTGTTTATCAAAACATGAACCTTGTTGTATGTTCTTAAAGTACTTTCCTTAGGGTTTGGTCTCAGCTCATGGTGCACATGCACGGGGCAATAGCAGGCCTCAAACACACAATTCATTTGTACACAGGAAGATACATTTTAATGCTATTAACATTTTCTGATGATGCGATTTCTTTCTTCCTTACTTTAGTTTCCCTGTGTGTGCCTCTGATTTATATGCATTGTGGATCTTCATTTGTATTGGTTGTACTAGCACAAGTGTGTAGTAATTCTTGAATTGTTATCTAGTTATTGCATGTTTAACATTACACAATCACCCCTGACATCTTGTTACCAACATAATAAAAACAACCCCTTGTAGATAGGGACTTTTCATCAACATTATCTTTGATGTCCTGGTTGTTAGTCTTAGCAGTGCATGGTGGTGGCGCGAGTTATGGTTGCTTAGCTTACCATAACTGGCAAATTTTGGAGGTTTTTCGGTTTTACCTGTAACCATAACGTCCCAGTAACAATGTTGTTCCATTGAATTTCATAGGTTTTTATTATTGCAGCTTAACCATAACGTCCCCTTTACTAAGTTTTTTCATTGAATTTCATAGGTTTTTATTAGTGCAATTTACCCATAATGCCCCTTTAACAAAGTGTTTTTATTGAGATATATTTATATATAGCGGGTAGCTGCAAGTACGAGATAGATTTACACGGAAAGGTGACCACACCATAGACTAGCACGGTGATGTCACAGCATCGTAACATCATTACGTTGGTATGTGTGGTTATAAAAAAAGATTAGGGAGGAACCCCGGGGTGCACTCATAAAGCAAATAGCTGATTGCGGCCTATATCTATTTCTGGGTATGGTTAATAATTAACAATCATAACATAGAGACAGGTCTGGCAGATTAGAACACTGAAGAGATTATGCAAATACATCTTTCAGTATCATTAAAAACTATTTAATCATCAATACAATAATTCATACAAAAATCAAACACATGATTTTCTAAAACACAAACACCAGGTGCTATTTGCTAGTCCTGTCATTTACAGTTTCCACAGGAGTGGTCTGGGCAGAAAAACATATAAGAAATGTAAGTCAACTTTATAACATGGTTGTCTTGTGGTATGTAATAGAGAAGAACCAGAACCCATACATGAGTCTAGTGTTCATATTGATCTCTTGAAACTGTATATTAATTTCACAGGTTGTAGTCTCAACATGCTCCAGTTCTTAAGTACATAAATGGAGAACATTACTCTGGAGTAGATCACCCAGAAATGTAAAAGAGCGTCAAATACTCTAAGGTATTTGTAAATGTTCACACATAGTTTTACTTGTCAGATAAAACACAAACATAGATAGAGTAAGCTATTGTTGCTGTATATCTATTGATGCTCAAAATATGAGCTGGAAATCTTTGTGGGTGAATGGCTACCTGCATCAGTTTCTTGAGGGCGAACACACTGAGGTTATTGGTTTTCATGACTCTTGTGTGTGTCCTTCATGGTGCATAATTAGGAGAAAAGCATAAGAATATGCTTTTACGGTCACTACAGGAAGCCATCTAGTTCCCTGCCTCTGTCCTGCCACCACGAGTCCAAGTCTACCTCATTCAAGTAATACAAGGATCCTATGTCTCGATCATAGGTGAATCGCTGTATTTAGATATACAAATCCCAGCCTTACATAAGCAGCATTGTTTACCTGAAGGTAGTTGGAAAAATATGCGTACTGTTGGCATTTTCACAATATGTTTTGGCAGTAATCTCTTTAATGCTGTCCAAGTGGGTTCATACCAATGGATTATATTTATGTGTGCACCTGTAACAGGTGACATGCCTATCAAGTGTCAGGAATGGAATAAAAGCAGGCACCACATTGCATGCCACTCCCTTCCTGCAGACGTGCAGATGCTACACATGCTATCACTTGCACAGTGACCTGTACATAAAGGCCATCTTCATAGCCAATGTCACCTTTCATCAAGAATGCCCACCATTTCCTAGTACATTTTTCTTTAAAACAATAGTCAACTCCTGTGACAAATTGACTTTTTCCCCACAGGACTATAAGGATGAGTAGAGGCTAAAGTGCCCACTTAACTTGCACATTTCTACAAACCAAGAGCCAACAGAATCATAAAGGTAAAACAGTCACAGTTTAGAGATATACCTCCTTAGCCAATTGTGGTACCATGGGCTTAGGAAAGCCTATGCTCTCAAGAGCTGTGTGAATCTGATTCAATAGCTACCCAAACAGTGAAGTATAACAGTCCAAAATAAAGGAATGTCCAATTAAGGTTCTATAAAAAGATATATACTTTAATCAAACACACAGTATGCAGTAGTAACTGAATAGAAATCACAGCAAAAAACAGCCCCTTGAGGGAGGAAAGAACACAGAATTAGCAAAGATAGCAAGTTGTAGCACTCTGAGTAATGAATATGGGGTGAAAGGCAAGTATAAGCCACAATGTTCTCTCAAAGGACATGTTCTTGGGTGCAAAAGGATCAGAATAACTTAACCAGTCTACTTGGCCCAAAAATAGATCCAGGGGGCAGTTAGCAGTCAATAATACCTTTTTGCAGTTCTTGGAGGTTCGACAGTATTGAACCAGGCTTTGAGCTGTTATGTGAGCTGTTCGAGCTAAGCTCTGTTGCAGTGAGTCGTATTGATCCAAGAGGCAAGCTGGCATTGAGCTGGATTGAATATGGTGGCTCAGAGCGGTTTCAAAGGCAGCATTCAAGGGATGCATGTTGGAGTGCATTCCAGGGTCGGGTGGAGCCTCTTCTAGTCATGTGTCAACCTTTTGGTAGGGTAGGCGAGGGACATTCCTATGGTTCGAATCGATGGTGAGTGAAGGTCTGAATTGTGATCCTGATGTTCCAGGGTGCGGCTCGCCAAAGCTGCAGTTTATGGTCGAATCAGGTTGAGTCATTTGTGTAATTGACGCTTCAAGGCAGCGAGTGACACTCCAGTGTGGTCCAGTCGGGGTCTGGCAATGAGCAGTTAATTTGAGCCGAGCAGTTGATGGGTTCTGCAAGGTACGATGTGGCGTCAAACGCTAGTTCAAAGAGTTTGGTTGAGTGCCAAAGGCAGCACTGGCAGGTCCTGTGGGTCGAGATGCATTGAACCTGGTTTTGAAGCAATTCAACTAGTTTGATGTGATAAGAACAGGGGTCCTTGCTGTCATATCTCTCAGGGTGTTGTGGATCCCAATCCAGGGATTCAAGGAGCAGATTGGTCCTTGTTCTCTGGCTCCCAAATATGTGGGTGGAGGGGTGAGCACACAATTGCAGGAGTCCTTCAACACAGTGAGAGCTGTGGGTCCATTATGGCTGCAATAGTGGAAAGTCTTATCCCAACAGCAGTCCACCACCACTGAGTCCTTGGGGATGTTTAAGGGACAGATCTTCCCTCTGCCTTGTACACTCAGTCTTCAAATCACTGTTGTAGGAGATTGGAAAGCTCAACTCTTCCAAGTGAGGTCCAATGAATTCTTCCTTAAGTGTTGGTCCAAAAGTGAAACAAAGAAGGAGTCGCAGACTCCTTCTTTTATAGGCAAACACCTACAGGTTATTGGACAAAAGCTAGCCTGATTTAAGAGTCCAATCCCTGTTCTTATAACAAGTGGACTTTGCCTTCTGACATTACACCGAAAGTGCTTTGTGCTACAGGAAGTGGGGGCAGGAAGGAAAAGATAAAGGCAGAAAAAAACAAGATGGGAGAACCATACTCCAGCTGCAAAGAGCTCCCTCTGTCTATAGTAATGCTGCTCCTTTCCTTCTCAATAGAATCAAAATAATTTAGATATGCATCCCCCTGTGAGGCTAGTCTTGTTGGGAATGGATATGCCCATGTATTCCTGTTCCCAGGACAGCTTCCAGTGGAGTGGCCATATTTCTGGGGAGGGTGTTACCCTCCCTCCCTCACAGAGGAACATAGAGAGGCAGTCCTCTTTTGTTCCTTTGAGGCTACAGTCCAGCCACCAGTAGCAAGGTAAGCCTGTCTGGGAAGAAAACATATAATACTTTCACAGCTCAGCTGGGTTAACAGGGCTGACACATGTGTTATATCAAATTTCAGTGGCTGTAATAATTATGAGAAATACCATCCACCATACCATAACTCAGGTATGGCTTACGTTTAGAGATGTATCTGCCACCAATAAACTAACATCTTATTTCATAGCGTTTTGGCACTGGGGTGCATGTCTTAAATCAAGTCTCCGTGTTGCATAGATTTGGCTGTAACTGCAGCTGTCAAATGGGCTCTGTCACCTCTGAATCTGCCAAGTGCCACTGGTAGGGAAGGTGCTGGAGATCAGGATTCTGATGCAGCAGGTTACAGGTACAGGTAGGTTTATTAAAGGGGAATCTAATGAGCAGATTTTCTTTTCAGAGATGGATTTGCCTGCATCATTTTATTAATTAATCCAAATCAGAAAAGCAAATGTCTCTATACGCTTGACAGATGGCAATTCCCCACAACTACATCATTTTTTTTTACTATAGACAGTACACCCCCTTGACATTCTGCCATGTCATTATAAAGGCAAAATAAGGACACCATGGCTATCAATGGCTCTCTTGGGTGGGATTTATGGTCCCCACCGATTTACACCTCTACTTATTGTCACTATTTTGACTCCTTAATCTGCTTCAAAATTCATGGCATGCTAGGACTGTAGTTTAAAGTTGTATTTTTGGATCCTTGTGGTTTCCCCCAGGCTGTTTTCACCAAAGCCGGTTCCCTGGGCCTGGTTTCATCACTGCGGGGAAACATCATTCCCTTGGTGTGCCCCTTTTCTCGGCCCTCCCAATTCAGGGCACAATCCTGCAAACATGGTTCCTACCCCCGCTTTCTCCCGACCAGCCCTCCCCTTCCTACCTCCATAAACATTCATACACGCATGTACGCGCACTACACACATAGATACATACATACATAAGCGCAGACACACACATTTCCCCTCCCCAAACTCGCTATTTACCTCAATGGCTGGTAGGCAGCTCTTCCTGATCCTTCAACGCATGTGTGGTAACTGCGCATGCGATGTTCCGCCACAGGCCACCGTTTGGTGAAGGCGGCCTGTCAGAGAAATAAATATGATGAAAGTGGCATGATCGATGTTTTTGGTACAGTCGATATATTGCCACTTGACTTATCTAGGAATATTTACTGCCTGCAACCAGTGGTCCGACCCAGAGTTCTGCCCTCGAAACCCCCAGACACACCAGGTTTTCAGAACCACCCATATGGCTGTAACTCTATTTTGATTTCCTGCATGAGAAATATTTTGCTATCCTGGAAAAATTAAATGGATACGGAAGGATGTTTAAAGCCTCACTTGGAGAGCACGGGACAGTGCTATCATTCCAAGTAGCCGCGTCCTACATACCAGAGGTTAGCACGGAGGTACAAAATACTATTGTGTTAGACATCGATTGCACTGCACTACGGCAACAGTCCTCCCCAATACTGAATGCGTGCTTCTGAAAATATTTTATCCGCTGAAGCTTTTATCTGAATCAGTGCTAAGGCCGCAGACCATTATGGTTTTAATTATTATATTTACAAAGGCTGAAATAAAGAACAAAAGCCACTATTTAAAAACGACATTGAAGAATGGACGATGGGTCGGTTTCTGATTTATTACTGATGAGCAAACGTACGCAGCTATGCTTCCTTCTGGAATGATCCGGCTCTTGTCAGAGCGGCGCATGGCTTGATTTATGAGCTTTTGTACAGCACAGGAACGCGGTCCAAATACTGTAAAACGGGGACACAGTCAGATATCGGCCTGGTGTATCTGTGCAAACAGCGTGTTTATATTAGTCTCACGAGGCTGCCACACATCTGTGCTGTCACTTATCCAGCACACTGACTGTCGAGCACATTTTGCAGACACGTAAACTATAAAGAGTTATTATTAGTGACAAAATTACTTAAGTCACATTAGCTTGCAGATGTTTCGTATAAGCCAGTGTTTAGCATTACGAAGGGTCTGACATGTAGGACATGGATCCAGGTGGGCAGTAACGGTCATTACAAACATGCACTTTCTAAAAACATGGCACCTACCATTAATTGTATAGATGTTTATACCTGCCGTTAATTCTCGTGAATGTCCAACTACTGTATGTATTTATCCAATTAGCTATACATGATAAAAAAAATCAATCCTTAGACCCATCTTCAAACGTGATAACCCCTTTTTAGATCACTTTTTCGATACTTGGCAGCAATGCAGCAGACCAGACTTGAACTGAAAAAAAAAAACCCGATAAAGGTAAAGTGAATTTATCTTCCATAAAAACAAAAAGAAGGCGCCACCCTCACTTCTGTAACATACCTCCAGAAAATGTGCAGACGCATGGAGTTGCATATTAGCATCAGAGTTTCTCGGCGCTCCTTTACTCCAGCACCTCCCTCTGCGAACCTGGATCCTCTTGCACTCCTGCTGATCCCCCCACTTCTTCGACAAAACTATGGGCCTCATTACAAGTTTGGCCCTAGTGTTTACAAGATTATCCCCATTCCCATTCGTCCCCATAGGGCGGAATGGGAATGGGGAGGTCGGATGCACCGGCACCGTTTATAACGGAGACGGTGCATCCGAAATTCTGTGCTCACAGGTGCCTTTCTGCCCGTCAGGTCCGACTTGGCTGGGAGAAAGGCACCCGCAAATTGCGGTACCATAGTCCCCAGACCGGCAAACTTATCATTACCACGTCATCCCTCTTTCTTGTCGAATGCCTTAGTGTGCTTTTCTGTATGGCTGTAGGGCTTCCTCGCGTTGGTGGTCTGGATATCTCTTAACCTATACAAAAATGCTGCAAAAGGTTCTTACAAGTGGCTTATACCAACTTGTGACAAACTAGTGGGAATTCTGGGACAATAATAAGACAAACGGCAGCTCTGAGTCTAGTCCCTGCAGAACCACCTGCTTCTATGCTTATGGTGATGTTTATTTTCGTTTATATCGCAAACACAACTACATTCATTTCCCCTTGGTGTCGTCAAGGTAACAGAAGGGGAAGGAAGCATCAATTACTGGTTCTCCTTCTACGGATGGCAGCAAAGAGCAAGATTTGGAAACCTCCGGGGATACATCAGGCGTGAGGTCAGTGAAGAAGTTGCGGACCACTCTTGGGAGATACTAGCCTCCTGGGTTGCTTCTTGTACTTCTTCAGTGCCGTTATGGAATACACTTACTCTATGGAGGGGGGGGTACCACCATTAACAAGCAGAAAGAACATTATTCTAAAGGAGTGGCAGGACCTTGATGAAGCATCCTTTCCAGAAAATTGGCCCTGAATGTACCATATTGAGGCTTTCGAGGAAGTTCCTTGATGTACTTAAAGTGGACTTGCGTATGCCTAGTTTCAATGGCAAAAGTGCAGTGACCTCTAAGGGCACAACTCTCACTGATAATGGTTATATAACAGCTGAGGCCTTGTTGAATAAGTCCTACGCAGCATCTGCCGATGTTGTTAGAGCAGGAAGACATGCTGCATTCACAGCAAAGGACCTAGAAGGGTTTGGCAGGTGCTCCCTATAGCATTGGAGGAGGGCACAACATTGATGGTAATCCTTGAAATGGTAAAACCACTGTTGCCTCTGTCATATTTATATGTATTTATATTGCACATAAAGACAGGCCCCTGGGCATGGTAGCGCACACACAACAGACACACATAAAACAGCAAATGTAACAATCTCAAGGCCTAGAGGGGAGCCAGAAATTCAGAAGAATAAGAGTGTCTTCAACATTTGTTTAAATTTGGGCAAGGATTGACCCAGCCTTAAGTCAAGTGGGAGGTCATTCCATATGACATATCCTATGATATCCTTTGAGACACAGCAGAGCTGTAGTCTCTGGCTCTTCGTGGGTGGGAGACAGCAGTGCTGGCTACATTACTGGAAGGGTGAAACTTCTCAGAAAGCAATGTGTCTTAGAATATGTTCCTGGGTAGACACTTTTTGAGTGCAAGGTTGGAAAACTGGCAGATAACTGGCACAGAGTGTGAGATAGGTATGCCTTACTGTCCAATTATATCCTTCCAGGTGTGCCAGGCATAGGTTTGTGACAGACTGCCAAAAAGGGGTAGAATAGGACAGAGGGAGGCCAGCACCTCATGAAGCATCACCTGCCCTTTCACAACCTTCCTGACCACTATTAGTCCCAGGTCAAAGAGGGTACAAGACAGCTAGTTGATAGAATGTTTTGATAACCTGCTGGACTGTGGGCTCATCACCTCACCTTAGCTGAGATACCTTTGAAGAATAAAGCCCTCAAAACAGATATTCTGCAACTAAATACCAAAAGGGCAGTGGTTCTCCTACCACAGGATGAGAGATAACTAAGCATCGTCTCTAAAACGTTCCTGGAAAGGAAGCCACCAGGAAAATTCAGGATTTTCACAGACCCCAAGAGAGTAATCAGTTACGGCAGGTTATTCTCATAGAAGATGGCAAGCCTGCTGTCAATAATTCTCATGATCTGTCCGGGACAATCCCTCCCCACAACACACATGGAAGATGGTTATCTTCCGACACATGTTCTACCATCACACCAGTGGCTTCTCTGTTTTAACTACATGTGATGGCCAATTTAATTTCGGATCCCCTCCCATTCTGGCCTATATCTATTCTATGTGTGTTCACCAAGGTGTTGTCCACCAGTGAAGAACTGCTACAACCGGAATAAATGCTACTCCACCCATATCTCGATAACTGGTGGACAGAGGCAATCTCTAATCTCAACATGGGTGTAGATATTTAGGGAGTGTGCATCCTTCATGAGAATTTTGGCTGAATCATCTGAACAGTTTATTGAGAGGCCATCCTCAACACAGGGAGTTCCTTCCCTCCCCACTCAAGGTGTCACGCAACAAACGGTTTAACTGATTCTTTTATTCAGCCTTGCTTGAGACCGATATCATGCCCCTTGGATCCCTCCCCCTGAGCTACCAATGAGCCAAGAAACAGGCCGGTCTACAGGAAAATATTTGTATTTATTTAAATTAAAAGTAATAGAAATCACACTGAACTACATCCGCCACCTTCTTTGTGGCTCACCATTAACTTATTGTTACTAAAATCAATTACAAAAATTAGTTTAAATAAAACACAAATAACATTTCTTTACTTTCTACAAATTTCACTTCAAGACATAATTAAACTGATCAATAACTAAAACAATTATGAATGTAGTGCTGTGCAATTTTTATTTTCCTGCCGGCTTAAAAGAAAAAAGCTAGCAGAAGGGTTTCAAGATTGGTACAAATACATATGGGTACATATGGGAACTATGACTTCACCCACACTTTTGGTTTAAAGTAAACACAAACCACTAAATAATGATAAAAATAACACATCATTATCATTATCATTATTTAGTGGCTTGTTTTTCAGACCCCCCCACGCACCCTTTGGCCTGTGTTGGGGAAGTCGGACAGAAAAATGGGAATGATTTGGGGAAGTATGGGTTTCAGAGCACCTTCCTCTGAAAGACCTGTGTTAGAGGAAAGTTGGATGAAAAGATTGGACTGATTTAAGAACAAAAACACCCCTCTTCCTTAAAGAAGTCGGGGTCAACAGGACAAAAAGAGTTACCCAATTAAATTATAGGCTATAGTTTTTCAGAACACACTGAACTGGGGAATTAATTAAATACATTTTTTTGTAAAGTAGGCTAAGGATCTATACAGTTTTGTCCCCGCTCTCTATAAAGGGAAAATGATTTAAGGCAAGCAGTCTCCCAACCTTTTGGTTTCCCAGGGCTCAGTTCTACTTACATAAAAAACCTCTGTTTAAAGTTCAGGACAGCAAGCTGCATATTTGGACCCTCTCAAACGATAAGGCATGGGTCTGGTCATTCCGCTCTCAAGGATGGCCTCCTGCTCTCCACCAAAGGAAGGACCCTGTCAGTGTTTAGGCCTTCCTAGCAATGGACAGCTCCACCCAGATGCACTCTTAGCAATCTCCTCTGGTGTTTCCTTGAAACTGTCAGATTATAAATTGCAGCAGCACTTTTGATGTCAATTTCAGCACCTTTGTCTCTTCATCCCAGTGCAGTCCCCCTTATATAGCAGCGATGACACCATCAATTTTCCATTCTTGGGCAAGTACCCTACCAGAGTTCTTCCAATAAAGATTGGACAGTTACCATTCTCTCTCCTCCCAACTCCAGCCCTTCTCTATGTATTTATTTAATAGTCTGTAGCAGACATATGACAGCTTAATTTACAAGCCTCATTTGTTCTCATGTCAGTTTGCAGGCAAAAACTAGATATGTGGCATAACTTCATAATTTTACTAATAACTGCCATAATATATATATTTTCTGATTCAGCTAATCATGGGGATTTAAATAAGACGGCAGCCAGGTCCGCACCATGTTGCACGACTATGGACAATTTTCTGCCGTTTCTGTAAAAAGCATAACAGTTATAATTATGTAAAGTAGTACCCATATTCCTAATTTTACCGTCCACCGGTTTACAAACTCTCACATTTGGAACATTTTCAGATCAGTCAGAAACACATCTTAGATGACTATTACAGTTCCCTGAGTCGCAGGTGGATGCATTTTATATCTCCAAAATCGCCTGGAAATTACCTAGAAAATGGTACATAAGTGAAGAAAATCCACCTTATTGTTAAAAAGAATTAAGTTATAACGGTCATTTTACATTTATTGTAAGTCTTCATTTGGGACAAATGGCAATTCTCCTGCCTTCAGGCAATATGGTTTGCTTGCCTGCAACCAGAATTTTTAATTCATCAGTTCCTTTGAAGTGGGTTACCAATTTGAAGTTGGAGTTTCAGGCTCCCTTAATTGAATTGTCTTCACAGCTCCCCTCTTCACACCTACTGTCTACATTGTGGTTATGCATTAGCCAGGCGAAATGGTACTGCAGCGACAGCCAGTCTAAAGAACACTTGGATTTCCACACCTTGCAATTGTAAACACTAGGATACCGATCTTCCATTGTTGAAGTTCCTTGTGACATATGTCCAACAGCCAGCAGAAGGGTTTGCCTCTGGCCTACAGAACCTTTCCCATGGAAAACAAAGTGGCTTTTCAAATGTCACTGGTATTTTGTATGCGAAAAATAATATGCATTTCTTTCTGTCAACACACACCATTTCTTTTTCCCTGACATTTTTCCTGTTAGCATTCATAACATTTTCACATTTAAACTGCAAATAGACATGACTAGCCATTTTGGTGACATTGTTTAAAAATACTGCTTTTCATGTGAAAAGGACCTTTGATTTTTCGTCTTGCTTTGTGAATAAAAATGCTGCTTTTCCTTCGGTAATGGCAGGTAGGCCTTTTTCACATGACCCTTCAGTTTTCATTTCCAATCAGACATGCAAAGCCGTTTTTTGGGGCCTTTGAATGCACCCCACAATCAACCTGGATAAATGCCGTATCCTACTGCGCAATCAACAGATGTTTATTGGCTCACACAGGCAGAGAGGCTGTGAGAATGTTTTCTCCAAATCAAGTTGCAAACTCCCCTCAGTGCTCTCTTCTGCCTGAACATAGTTGCCCCCAATCGCTTTAGGTTCAGGGGGATATAACTGTGTGCATCTTCATAGTGCCTTGGGCAAGAGCATAATCCAATGCCGAGTTACGCATGTTCTATCACACTGCACCCACCTTCCTCGTTTACTCGATCACAATCCCAGTTAGTCAGGCTGTCAAAAGTCAAACTCAGTGGTAAATAAAGAGCTCCAATATCTTGAAGGGAATAGCCTTTTAATTCACCTGTATTATTAGCAGTAGTAGCTATACTACGATTCAGTTCACAACAAGAGATGTTTACACTCCCCGATTTGGCAAGGTCCTCCCACTAGAGCGTATTCTCTCCCATACTCTGGTCACTTCTGCTGTTCTTCTGTTGCTTAGTGTCTCACCTGTGTTAATACGATCAACCAACCTACAGGCAGTCTATTATGTGAATAGACAGGTAGGTGAGGACATGGTCCCACTCTCTGGTGTGGGTGGGACAGAAGTTAAAAGTGGCAGAGAGCCATATGCTTTCCCTTAAGACATTCTACATCCTGGAGTGGAAAACATTATAATAGCTTAACTATCAGGCTGTTCACATCTGTAGATTACTCCCTACCCCTTATTATATGTCATGAAATGTGCATACAGTTTGGACCTCCTATGAAAGATCAATCTGCATCCTACAAGATTCACTTCCTTACCTTATACTGCACAAGGATGAAAAACCCTTAGGTGTGGGGGTCTGATGTTCTCTACTTTAGGGGGCTCTTCAATACTTTTCAGCTTCTGATGAAAGCACTTAAGATGGAAGATGGAAAGCACTTACACAATCTAAATGCTTACACGGCTTAGTAGGATCACCTCTATATTGTTCTTTATTGTATTCTATTGCCTTTGTCCCATGTGCCCTCCCTTTACAAATGCACAATAAATCAATAAACCAATGGCCGAAGAAGGCTAGAATCATCCTAATTGCACCAGGGTAGGGCCCCTTCTACTCAAACTATCATTGTCACTTGTAGTTACTCATCCACTGGTTCCTTCTTCACTCTGATAGCCAACCCTTTCTCTACAGGTCATCTTTAGATGTCTGTTGTTTGCCTGGAATGTGAACTGAGGGTCTCTAGGGAAGGGCATTTCATGGCAGGTAGTGATGTCATTACAGAAATCTAGACACCTCACTGACATTATGAGCATGTTCCAGACCCTAGAAGTCCTTTCCGGGTTAATATTTAAGAATAGATCTGACACCTCCTTCTTTTGACCCCCTTACAATTCTTGATTTCCTTTGGAAGGGTTTAGACATGGGTCTTACTATTTATTCGCAGAGGACCCAATTTGGTGCTATTCAGTTGTCAGTTAATCCTGGGATAACTTTTCATGGGTTGAGTCCATTGCATATGGGCTTCTGAACAACTTTTGAACATTCTCTAGACCAACGGTGTGATCACCTATTCCATCCTGAGAACTTCCATTTGTTCTGCACCTTTAGATATTTCAACTTAAGATGTCAGCTAAACGCATAGTCCTCGTAACCATAACCTTTGCTAGGAGCATGAGTGTGCTGGGGGCAATTTTCTGGAAGGATATCTTTTTAACGATAAAACTGGAAGTGTTACTTCTGCAAACCTCTCCCTCACTTATCCTTGAGGTGTTGTTCAGATTCCAGTTCAAAGACGATATTTTCCTTCCACACTTTAACCTTCCAGAAGATTCTGATTCATCTCTTTACATACTCAATGTGGGCTCAGTGTTCACAATTACCACTCTGGTTGTACATTTTCTTTTCGTCCTATGGATTCCATTTTTCTTTCTTTTGTTCCAGAGATGCAAATCAAGAAATCATTGAGACTACTCTCAGTTGCTGCCTTAGGTTTGAACTATCCCTAGCTTATATTTTTAATTTTTTGATTTTATTGTTTCAATTGCTTTGCCATTTTTACAACACATTTTACTTTAAAAAAATGGTTTCCTCCTCATGTCCATTAGTAGGTTTATCCCTTCTTATATACCATCCGCTGTTTCTTATTTCAGTTTTTTGAGTGCTATCCTTATTGCTAAAGTGCAATATGCTTGAAGTATTGTGCCACAGAAATCACAAATGTTGTTCTTTCACCACACATCAGATGAGACCACCAGTCTTCTTCTATATAGAACCAGAGGTCGATGAAGTGATGGTCCAAGTAGGTGATTCTTTCTTTTGTTAGGCATGGCCAAGATAATAACAGGTGTCTTACAGTTTCAACTTGATCTGTAGTTGCACATTTGCTACATTTCTTCGACAAGGACGTTCCTCTTATTTCCATAATTTCATTGGTCAGGAGCAGATTCAGGCATGCCCTCAAGAAGATATTAGAGAGAGTTTTATTTGGGAACTTATTCATATACTCTGGCAGCTGATTTAGCCTCTTCATGTTTGAAGGTAAATTAGTTGTCAGTTTATTCTTCGACGCAGTTACAATGGTCTGGATCCAGTCCCATTCCTCTAGTTCTTTCTTCACTCTCGTTGGGTTTCGGCTGAGGTCCTCTTCAGTACAGTCAAGATCTTCCAGTTTGCTTTTGTTTTTATTTGCCCAATTTGTTGGCATCTTGTTGGATCCCCTCTTGAGTTCGCTGTTGATGATGTCATAGACATGCAGCCATGCATCTGATGTTATCTTTCTATATACCACTAAGCTTTTTCTGTCGACAGTTGATCGAAGTGAGAGCAAGCTCAACTAACGGCGAATGGTAGCCATTGGAGTTGATGTTGGGAGTCCTAGGACTTGACGCCAAAAGTATCCGTCCAATCTCAGCCAGAGTTTGTCAGGGATTTGTGGCATTGCCTCCGCTCCGTACCCCAGTGAGGGAATAACCTTAGCCTTATAGAAATGTCTGACCTGTACTATAGAAAACCGACCGAATTTCCTATCAACAGCCTTTGCTTGGGCTGTCTACTTTTTTGATCTTCTCAAAGAGGGCCTCTTGCATTGGGAGTTCCACTGTGCTATTGTTTAAGATCATGCTGACATATTTAAATTCCTTTACCTGTTCAATTTGTAATCCTTCTAAGACGAATGTCGATTTTCAGTTCGTTTGGCTGGTCTTTTGAAAGACATTACTTTAGATTTTTCTTTATTTATCTCCAGGTTGTTCCTCTTGATCTACTTTACAAGGTTGTCCAATTGACGCTGTAGGCCGAATTCCTCTCTGCTCTAGCAATATTAAATCATTGGCGTAAACAAGGCAAGTGATTTTGGCTCCTCCTAGTGCCGGTGGAAAGGATCAAATCTCTTCTTCGGAGTATTGAAAGTCTTCCAAGTAGGAGTTAAATAAATCTGGTGCGAGTGGATATGTCTTTTCCATGCACTTGGCCTTTTCTATGTCTTTGTTGCTTTTGGTCTTGGAGGCCATACGCCTCGCTGACCTTAGGGCTCTTCTTTTATCCACCAGAAGTGTATCATAGAAATGCAAATTTACCTTTTGCTCCGTCTTTTGTTATTTTTCTTTTTTTCTTTATGTGATAGACTGTTAGTAAGGGTTGATAGTCGACCATTGGGACACCTGGACCGCCATTGTCACAATCGACAGTGTATTTCCTTGTAAAGTTTTTAATAGAATTTGCATTCAATCTTAAAGAAGTGCCACAATTACATTCCTCAACTTCCACCATCATTTTGCTCCTAGGCACTCTTTCGGCCTTCCATGTTGTTATTAGCAAGTTGTGATTGCTATATTTTGTTGGTTTTATTTTGAAAGAAGCGATCAAAGGATGAAATTCTCTGGAAACAAAGATGTGGTTGATAGTAGCTGTTTTTCCGTACAACTCCTTTGTACAAAGTCGGTATTGCTGGTGCGTTTTGCTCTATCATCATGTTAAGGTTGTAAAGAGAGTCCATCAGCGATGACCATAGGAGTCCTCTCTCGACTGGGGATGGTTGCTTTTGAGTCGGTTCCTTACTCCTGAGCAGGTCGCATTTAAATCACTACATATGATTGGGTACTTAGGCTGGTAATCTGTATACAAATTATCAATTATAGTTTTAGCCATCAAAAGGAATTTTTCATTGTTCATTATCAGAGGATTCCAATATGTATTGATGCTTCCATTTCATAAGTAAGACTTGGAAAGATCGGTTTGAAGTTAGAACCTTGTTGAGGTAGCATATTTTGCTGCCAGATCTTACAGTCATTATGAGGCCAGAGGTTGGACGTCCTTTGGGGCCTTTTGGGGCAGGCGAAATAAAAATTTCGTAGCCATCCAGGTAAGGCGTTTCCATAAGCCATGTCCCTTAGAGACACAGAATATCAAAGTCTCCAAGATTCACATCGCTCGGGGCTATGAGGTGACTTAAGCCCCTGATGTTCCATGAGCCCGTGGTTATTAAACTAGTCGTTTTGACCCGTTGATCCATATTTTCCCTTTTTTCCCTGGCAGGTTAGGGGACCTGTGGATGGCTGTCTTCGAGATTGATTTGCTAGGGCCTCTGGGATCCAGGCCCATGTTTGTTGTTCTTGCTCTTTTAACCTTTTTGCAGAGTTACTAGTAGGATCCGTTTGATGGCCCGCAGTAATGTCCGGGTTAAAGGTCACCAGCAATTTTGGTAATGGGTCTCTTGGTTCTCGACCTGTGTTTAAGGGGTCTTTGTAGGAGTTTGGTTCCCTTCTCACGTCTCCTGAGTCATCATGCTCCAAACTCTGTGGATTCTTACTTGAAGATCCGACGAGTGAAAACTCAGACACTCTTCTGCTGTTAGTAAGTTGATGTACGGAGTTGCTTGTTGAAGTGCTAGACTCTCTTTTCTTTTCCCTTTGCTTTCTGTTGTCTGATTGTCGTATAGTGGGATGCTGGCACAGAAGGGATGGTTGTTCCGAAGCCCTTTTGTTCTGTGGTTGTACAATGTTTTCATCGGGTTTGCTTTCTGTCAGGTCAAACCCGAGCATCAGGATGCTTTTGGTGGCAGCCGACAACATACCCTTTACCACCGGGGAAGTGATATGAAGATAGATGCTATCCGTCTGACCTCTTGTCCCAAATTCGACGGTTTTAAGATCTTCAGAACGGATTTGCCTCAAGTTAGGAATACAGTGAAAAAGTCATAATGGATTTTATATTCAGTATTAGCTTGTCCCCCTTATCCCAGATTTGTTCTAGCTTAAAGGTACGAGAACTCTTGTCCTTGTTATTTAACATACAACCACCATCCCTGCGATGGTTTGCCCTATGGTGTTTCGGTTGTACGTAGCATGAGGTTTTTGATGTTTTGGCTCTGTTAGATATTCTTTCTCTAAAATTTTAGTTTCTAGGTGATGGTTCTCTATTAAGGTTGTGGTTGTTCTTCTTAAGGACCTTTACTTTATCCAGTGTCTGGTGCTATTTCTTGGCGATTTTGTTTGATCCTTGTAGGAGAAGGTCGTCTCATCTCGTCTGTGTTCAAAAGCCGACCACTTATCTTTTGGTCAGCTCTACATCCTGCCTTGATCAGTTTTTTGCATCTGTCAGCTAAAGTCGGGAAGGTTGGAGAGTCCATCTCTTTAGATGAAGGGTTTAGCTGTAACGCTCACCTGATTCTCGCAGAGGCGCCGGTCTTGACTGGGCGACTACCGTATCTTCAAAGGTGATGTGTAGCACCCGGTTGGCTCTTTGGGCTGGACCTCTGTGCACTGTATGCCTGACGTGTAGAGTAAGATGTCTGCAGATAGAAAATATGGGGTTAATGAACTGGGGTTATTGGGGTGTCCCTATCTCTTTCCTCTTCTCCTCTCCTGTAGACCCCCAAAGGTTAACGCTCTCACCTTAGGTAAGTGAATGCCGAGCTCTCCATCTGCCTCGGGGCAGGGTGCTGTAACCAGTTTCTTCACTGGATAGGTAGCGCAGGCCTCTTGACTTCAGAGGACTGCTGTCCGTCGTTTACTGCACGAGCGGTAAGTTTCGAGTCATTCAAATGTCTTTAAAGTCTTTAGTAATGATGTCTCTTGTTCTGCAGGGTTCCGGCGATGGCGGATGACGGGCTGAAGTGAGTTGAAGATGGAGCCCGTGTGATGAATAGAAGCGCCTGGAAGCACGTAAGTAAGCGCTTGTTGCCTGCTTCACTATGCGCTCTAACTGTCTTTTTATTTTGCAGGTACGAGTTCGGAGTGGCTGCAGGGTGCCGGAATACCCACTGGATTAGATGTGGAAAGGAGTAATGGCACATGAGTATTAAAGTTCCCCAATGTCTTTAAACGCACCTTGTTTTGTCTTTCAGATGCGGGATGCAGCGCCGAAGGCCTCCGGAGCGTGCGAAGAGTTGGTAAACTTTTGTCTTTCAGATGCCGGAATGCAGTGTGAAGACCTCCGGAGCGCACGAAGAGTAGGTAAGCCTTTGCCTTTCAGAGGCCGGAATGCTAACCTGTTCTTTCTTGTCTTTATAGGTGTTGCTGAAGACTGGATTCAGGATGGTAAGCCTTTGCCTTTCAGATGCCGGAATGCTAACCTGTTCTTTCTTGTCTTTATAGGTGTTGCTGAAGACTGGATTCAGGATGGTAAGCCTTTTTCCTTAGGCCCAGGACCGGATGCAGAAGACACGATGAGCGTTCTGCTGCAGAGGTTGCAGAATAACGCAAAGCAAGATTCATCCACCGGGTGTGGTTTAAATAGCCTCCTGTAGTGCTTAGGTGTCTCCTTCCACAGCCACGCCTAAGTAAGAAAAGAGTTCCTGGTAAGAAAAGAGTTCCTGCCTTCCAGAAGAGTTCCAGTGTTCTGAATCTAGGGAGTGGCTCCAGCCCCACCCAACAGGAAAAGTAGTTCCAAACAGAAGAGGATCAGAAGCTCAACTGGCAGGCAAGTAAGCAGCATGGGCTGCTGAAGGTAAGTCCACCCAAGCATTATGAGCCCGGCGCTTCCAGTGCTGGGACTGGGCATATTTATGAGCCTGGTGCCACTGGCGCCAGGACTGGGTCCAAAAGGTCCCAATTGGGACTGGTTGGCACTCGGAACCTGGGTTATGGATCTGCTTCCAAGGGAGTTGGGAAAACCCTGACCTTTTGGAAGCAGAGATCATGACAGTACCCCCCCTCAAGGCCCCTCCCAAACCGGGCTTCTCCGGGGGTTTTGGCTTGTCAGGAAATGTTCGGTGAAATCTTTTGATTAGGCGAGGAGCGTGGACATATTCAGCAGGTTCCCAGGATCTCTCTTGGGGGCCGTAGCCTTTCCAGTCAATTAGGTAGAATAGTTTAGATTTGGAGATCTTGGAGTCCAGAATGCTTTTGACTTCAAACTCGAGTTCTCCATCCACTAGTATAGGTTTTGGAGATTTGGTTAGTCGGGTTTGAGGTTGCACGGGTTTTAATAGAGAGACGTGGAAGACCGGATGTATCTTCATGTGCGGGGGCAAGTCCAACTTGACCGCTACTGGGTTTACTATGGTAGTGATGGAATAGGGACCAAGGTATCTTGGGTTGAATGTGCGTGGCCCTTTTAGAGATAGATATTTGGTGGATAACCAGACTTGATCCCCTACTTGATAGTGAGGGGCTTCCTTCCGATGTTGATCTGCTCCTTTCTTGTATTGTTCTTTAGCCCTTTGAAGGTGAGAAACAGCTTCCTTAAAGGCTTGGGTGATTGTAGAATGCAGGTAGTCTACTGCTGGTGTTTCAAGTTCTTGGAGGGGATCCAACTCCGAGGTTCGAGGGTGACTGCCGTACAAAAGAAAAAACGGGGTTTTCCCAGTTCCCGAATGGACAGAGTTATTGTAGGCATACTCGGCTATCCAAAGGATATCTTTCCAAGTTTTTTCAGTTTGTTGCAGCATGCAGCGTAAATACTGTTCCAGAGTTTGATTGGTCCTCTCGGTTTGTCCGTCGGTCTGAGGGTGGTGACTGGTCGATAGTCTCACATCAATTTGAGCCGACCGACAGCAACTTCGCCAAAAATGAGAAATAAATTGACTACCTCGATCCGAAATTAGAACCGAAGGAAAACCGCGCAGTCGGACAATGTTTTCGAGAAATTCTCGGGCCAGAGTTGCTGCTGTTGGCAAGCCTTTGAGCGGAATGAAATGCGCCATCTTGGAGAATAAGTCCACGATTACTAGAATCGTATTGTATCCGGAGCATGGAGGTAGATCGGTGATGAAGTCCATAGAAAGCGTATGCCAAGGGCGAGGTGGGATGTCAATAGGGCGTAAGAGGCCTGCTGGTCTTTCCTTTTGACTCTTGTTTTGGGCGCATACTCCACAGGACATTATAAAGTCTCTGATATCTTTTTTCCAAGACGGCCACCAGAAGTAGCGCTTGATCTTTTCTGAGGTCTTGGCTATACCGGGATGACCTTCCATTAAAGAGTCGTGATAACAAGAGATTACTTTTTTCTGTAAATCTGTGCTGGGTAGGTATAATCGTTCTTGGAAATACAATAAGTTGTCCTTTACTGCAAAGTCCTTTCCCTGCAGATGCCAATTCTGTATGTCTGCTGGAGTTACAAGTTGCCTGGCTTTATCCTTAACTTCCTCTATGGATTCTGTGGCGATTACACCCAGAATTCTTTGTTCGGGAATGATTGGTACAGGTTTAGGGTTGACCAAGTGTTCTTCCACTCCCATCCGAGAAAGGGCATCGGCTTTACCGTTCTTTGTACCAGGTCGATAGGTAATTATGAAGTCAAACTCGGCAAAGAATAATGCCCAACGGAGTTGTCTAGAGGATTGGGCTTTTGCGGTCTTCAAATATTGCAGGTTTCGGTGATCCGTAATCACAGTAACGGTGTGTCGGGCCCCCAGCAGATAATGCCGCCAAGCCTTAAAGGCAGACTTGATAGCCAGAAGTTCCTTGTCAGTAATCGTGTAATTGATTTCAGGAGGCGAGAATTTGCGGGACCAAAATGCCACGGGATGCAACTGATTGGTTATCGGGTCCTTTTGTGATAGAACTGCCCCCATGGCAAGGCTTGAAGCATCAGTTTCCACGATGTAGGGGAGTTCGGGGCGAGGGTGTTTTAAGATTGGTGCAGAGATAAATTTAGTCTTCAAATCCTGGAAAGCTTGTTCCGCCTCGGTAGACCATTCAAAACGTTTGTTTTTCTTTAACAAGGCAGTGATGGGCTGGACTATTCGAGAGAATTCGGGGATAAACCTGCGGTAAAAGTTAGCGAAGCCTAACATGCTTTGCACACCTTTTACGGAGGATGGTGATGGCCATTTGAGAACTGCATCGACCTTCTTTGAATCCATACGCACTCCGCCAGGTGATAATATGAATCCCAAGAATTCAACTTCAGTCACGTTGAAAACACATTTTTCCAACTTAGCGAAAAGTTTGTGTTGACGCAATCTTTCGAGGACCATTTTCACGTGTTTCCGATGTTCAGATTCCGATGAAGAATAAACGAGGATGTCGTCAATGTAAACAACAACACATACATCTATGAGCTCTCTGAGGACATCGTTCATAAAATATTGAAAGGCAGCCGGGGCATTGCAAAGTCCAAAGGGCATGACCTGATATTCAAATAGCCCATACTTGGTGCGGAAGGCCGTCTTCCATTCATCGCCCTCTTTTACTCGTACCAAGTGGTAAGCTCCTCTAAGATCCAGCTTTGTATATATGCATGCTTTTCTGACTTGGTCCAGGAGTTCAGGGATCAAAGGTAACGGATATCTATTCTTAACGGTGATCTGGTTCAGGGAGCGATAATCGATACAAGTTCTAAGGTCTCCTTCCTTTTTTGGAACGAAGAACAAAGCTGAAGAAGCAGGGGACTTGGAAGGACGAATAAACCCATTTGCCAGGTATTGATCCAGGTATTGTCGAAGGTGAAGGTTCTCAGGCTCGGTGAGGGCATAAATTCTACTACAAGGAGGAGTAGATCCAGGTATCAGGTCTATCTGGCAGTCATAAGACCTATGAGGAGGTAGAGAGTTAGCCTGATCCTTCCGGAAAACATCTTGGTATTCTAGGTATTCGGGAGGTAACTGGGGAGTCTCTGAAGAAATTGCGGCCAGTGCAACACCAGGTGGAGGGTGACAAGTAGAGACACATTCTGGAAACTGGACCGTTCTTGCTCGCCAATCGATCAGAGGATTGTGTTTCTCTAACCAAGGTATTCCTAGAATAATCTGAAACTGAGGGGCCTTGATCACATCGAACACGATCTTCTCATGGTGTCCATCTTGACTTACTAGCGTCACCTCTTGAGTGGTATGCGTTACTGGCCCGGAGGCTATCTCCGTACCATCCACCGTAGTAATGACGTCCTTTACAGCCTTGGGACAAAGAGTTAGATTCATCCTCAAAACCATTTCATGATCCACATAATTGCCGATGGCACCGCTGTCGACGTAAGCTTCAATTGCATGTAATCGATCCGGATTATCAGGGCTAATGAGGACCATAGGTATCACGAAATGCGAGGTCACGGAACTGGTTTTCACGCTCGGCAAGAGGACCTCTATTCTTGTCGGGCGAGGTCGTTTCCCTGCTCAGAGTTTGTAACTTTGGTAACTGCAGCTCCTACTGCCTTCTTGGCAGGTTTCACCGGACAGTCTCGAAGAAAGTGCCCTGAGTTTCCGCAATATAGGCATAATTGCAACTGTTTCCTCCTTTCCCGCTCCCTTTGTGTTAGAGGACCTTTCAGACCCCCTATTTGCATGGGTTCCCCGGAGTCTACTCCTTTGGAAGGAGTTGGCGGTTTGGAAAATACTCGAGCATCAAACTTGGAACGATCGGCCTTCCTGTTCTGCAGCCTGTGATCTATTTGAACGACCAAGTCTATATAATCCGAACAGTCTTGTGGGGGATTCACTACTTGGGCTAAAACGTCTTTGAGCTCTCCACGTAGACCTCTATAAAACAGCGTAATCCTTTTGTCCTCAGGCCATTGAGTTTCCACTATTAGTCTATTGAAAGATGCAATATAAGCCAAAAGGTCTTGATTACCCTGTTGCAACGAAAGAAGCTCATTGTCCAAGGCCTGCCCCTGTGAATGTCTTGCGAACAGTTTTTCCATACTAAGCTGAAAGGCTTGAAAATCATGGAGAACCGGATCATCTTGATTAACTAGAGGGATCGACCAGTCTGCCGCATTGCCACTAAGGTACGAAAGTACAAAAGCTACTTTAGCTTGATCAGTTGGAAAGGCTGCTGGCCGGCATAAGAAGTGCAACCGGCACTGATTGATAAATACTGCAAACCTCTTTGGGTCACCAGAAAATCGTTCGGGCGGAGCCAGAGGTACATTCCCAGGTAGGTTGATCTGCACTGGATTCATAGAGGATGTTGAAGGAAGATTTGCCCCTGATGCGGGTAACGGGGTCTGTCCGGCTTGTGACTGTAGCACTTGTCTAGCAAGATTGTCTGTTCTCTCCTTGGAAATAATTAGTTCCCTTCTTAGAGCATTCGTTTCCTGACGAGCTGCATGCACTTCTGCCCTTAGTTCCCCAAGTAACCGGGCTAGGGGGTCAGTATCCGAGGTTTCCATAGCGCCTGGGCGAGATTTTTGCGGTAGGCTTTGCGTTCTGTAACGCTCACCTGATTCTCGCAGAGGCGCCGGTCTTGACTGGGCGACTACCGTATCTTCAAAGGTGATGTGTAGCACCCGGTTGGCTTTTTGGGCTGGACCTCTGTGCACTGTATGCCTGACGTGTAGAGTAAGATGTCTGCAGATAGAAAATATGGGGTTAATGAACTGGGGTTATTGGGGTGTCCCTATCTCTTTCCTCTTCTCCTCTCCTGTAGACCCCCAAAGGTTAACGCTCTCACCTTAGGTAAGTGAATGCCGAGCTCTCCATCTGCCTCGGGGCAGGGTGCTGTAACCAGTTTCTTCACTGGATAGGTAGCGCAGGCCTCTTGACTTCAGAGGACTGCTGTCCGTCGTTTACTGCACGAGCGGTAAGTTTCGAGTCATTCAAATGTCTTTAAAGTCTTTAGTAATGATGTCTCTTGTTCTGCAGGGTTCCGGCGATGGCGGATGACGGGCTGAAGTGAGTTGAAGATGGAGCCCGTGTGATGAATAGAAGCGCCTGGAAGCACGTAAGTAAGCGCTTGTTGCCTGCTTCACTATGCGCTCTAACTGTCTTTTTATTTTGCAGGTACGAGTTCGGAGTGGCTGCAGGGTGCCGGAATACCCACTGGATTAGATGTGGAAAGGAGTAATGGCACGTGAGTATTAAAGTTCCCCAATGTCTTTAAACACACCTTGTTTTGTCTTTCAGATGCGGGATGCAGCGCCGAAGGCCTCCGGAGCGTGCGAAGAGTTGGTAAACTTTTGTCTTTCAGATGCGGAATGCAGTGTGAAGACCTCCGGAGCGCACGAAGAGTAGGTAAGCCTTTGCCTTTCAGAGGCCGGAATGCTAACCTGTTCTTTCTTGTCTTTATAGGTGTTGCTGAAGACTGGATTCAGGATGGTAAGCCTTTGCCTTTCAGATGCCGGAATGCTAACCTGTTCTTTCTTGTCTTTATAGGTGTTGCTGAAGACTGGATTCAGGATGGTAAGCCTTTTTCCTTAGGCCCAGGACCGGATGCAGAAGACACGATGAGCGTTCTGCTGCAGAGGTTGCAGAATAACGCAAAGCAAGATTCATCCACCGGGTGTGGTTTAAATAGCCTCCTGTAGTGCTTAGGTGTCTCCTTCCACAGCCACGCCTAAGTAAGAAAAGAGTTCCTGGTAAGAAAAGAGTTCCTGCCTTCCAGAAGAGTTCCAGTGTTCTGAATCTAGGGAGTGGCTCCAGCCCCACCCAACAGGAAAAGTAGTTCCAAACAGAAGAGGATCAGAAGCTCAACTGGCAGGCAAGTAAGCAGCATGGTCTGCTGAAGGTAAGTCCACCCAAGCATTATGAGCCCGGCGCTTCCAGCGCTGGGACTGGGCATATTTATGAGCCTGGTGCCACTGGCGCCAGGACTGGGTCCAAAAGGTCCCAATTGGGACTGGTTGGCACTCGGAACCTGGGTTATGGATCTGCTTCCAAGGGAGTTGGGAAAACCCTGACCTTTTGGAAGCAGAGATCATGACATTAGCTTTGCTTCAGGTGTTGCTAAGCTCTGTGCATTAGATACTGATGATTTGAATACTGATGCAACATTCGTCAACTCCAAATCCGATTCTTCCACTGAGTATGGGGTTCTGCAGGTCCATGAAATCTTCTGGTTTTTCTAGAATTATTGCAGATTTGCTTGAAGGAGCTGTTTTGCTGACCATTGTGGTTTCAGCCTTTTCTTTCAATGGCCCTTTGTTGTTGATTGTGCTTTGTGCAGGCACGGGTTTCGGGTTCAGAACTTTATGTTCACCGCTTTTTTTTATCAGCAAGGAGTTATGTCTTATGTCACCTTTAGAAAGCCGAGCCCTTTAATTGTCTTGGCCTTTAATCCATGTTTGAAAAAAGATAGCAAAGTTTACTCAATGTAGTACTATTTCCATTGTTAGAAATGTGGTCCGAGGATCTTGTGTTTAGGTCCTGTCCAGTTATTTCAAGCACTTAACATCCATTGCACGGGTTCTTGTGTGATTTCAGAGCTCTATCTAAATCCACATCTCTTGTGTTTCTGGAGGCTCTTTCCAAACATTTCGTCTTTTGGATGATTATGCGTTGCTGCGATAAGTGATTGTTGGGACTTTGCGAGTCACTTATGTTCACAAATTTTGTTCACAAATTTGAGGTTTGCTTGTTGTTTTTGCGACAGTATTCAATCTGGGACTCAGTGGATGTCAGAGTGCCTATTTTGGATGACAGCTGTTTCAAACTTGATTTAGGTTGTTGCGGAAGTCTTGGGTCTGAAGTATCCAGCCGTGTACTAAGTAGTATTGGGTCTCGCATGTCTTGTTTTTTCAATTCGTTCGCCGTTATGTACCCCTCAAAGTAAATTAACGTGCAGTGCATCATCACAGTCATTATAGAGTGGTCTTTCAAGGTGTTATTCAGTGCTTTGTACAGTTTGCTAAACAGAGCTAGTGCAATTGTTACTGCGGACATTGTTTTTTCCCCCGGGTGTCCTTTCCGCTATCCTGGGGTTGTTCCATTGATAATCTATTTTGCACAGACGGAAAGACAGAAGAGTGAGGTCGTAAAGGGGGCAGCATTTGAAAATTACAGAGATCACCGTCTGAGGATTTCTCAAGTGTAGTCATGGAGGCCTCAGTTCTTGATGATGATTGTTTTTCCGATGTCACGGCTCGCCCAAATCACTTTGTGAGGTACTTTGTGGCCCTAGTGTAAGTTCTCGATTTTTTGGGAAGGCAATCTCACATGTTGAATAAATATTCTTGGTTGTATGTTCTAAAAAACTGACTCTATGCATTCTTCCGTGGCATTGACATTCACTTTTGGAGGTGTTTTGTTTGCTTTCTGGTTGGCGCTCGTGTGAGTCTTCAGTTGACTGCAACTACTCTGTGCTGACATCACTCCTGCTTTAGGGGAAGATGATTCATGTGTTGAGTCTATCAAAGAATTCATATTCCCCAGAAAATTGTCTGACGTCTGAGTGGATTTTAGGTTTGAGGGTCAGCCAAAGTGCCATTTCTGCATTGCTGGTTTTGGTAATACTACTTTACCTGTGCTTTTATCAGATCCATCCAGTTCCAGCGTATGTTCCATTTTGTGCTCTAGGTGGTCAACATTGCATTCCAGGATCTCAGCATCAGAGAGTTCTCCTTTGTTCCCTGTGCTACTTTTTACCTGCTTGTTGAAAAAGGGAGACAAGGTGCCAGCAAGGGTACCAGCGCTATCAGTTCCAGCTGAACTTATTGAAGTAATCTTTCTATAAGTTCAGGTTCTTTTGTGCAACTTCAACCCGTACGAGTGAGGTTCATTCAAGTTGGTTTTTGGGACTTGGGAAGCCTTAAATTTAAATATAGGTTTACATTTGCTTGTTGTTTGGAGCAGCGGGCGAAAGGGTGAGCAGCGGGGTGTAGAAGGACGTTAAGTGAGTTTTAGCAGTGGGGTTGGGTGCTGGTCTCCTACCTGCTGCTGTTTCTCTGCCGTTCGACTCTGTACACATATTGTTTGTTTCAGTCCCAGCGAGGATTAAGGGAAAGGCAGCAGTTGTAGCGGGCTCCTTGGCTCCGGACTTCCACATTCCTCATGTGTGGACCGCATGCTTTGCAAAAACCAACTTTCTTATTCCTTGTTCCACCTTCGTGCCATAGACTGCCAAAGACTGCAACTCTGCAGCAACTACGCAGCCGTTCCGCAGCCTGGAAGTGTTTAAGAATGGGTCTTCCCACTCACAGAATAGATGCAGTAGAAAGACTGCCAGCAACGACCAGGAAACAGAGTAAGCTGCCAAAGACTGCAACTCTACAGCAACTCTAGCATATGGGTGTGCCCAGGTGGCCTTCAATCATATTATATAGCAGAGTTTCACCAGAAGTAGGGGATAGCCCTAGGGCGTGGAGAGGATGTCTGTAGGATGGCTACATGAGCATTAGATTTATTTGCCTCAAACTACAAGCTCAATGTGTGCATGGGTACAGCTTTTGGAACTGCCCAGACTCAATGTGAGCACAGCATTCTACCTTATGTTTACTACTCATTGATGTATTTTCAAATGAAGACCCACTGCAGGTCCACAGTAGTTCTGCTGTTATTGCCATACAATCCTCCAATGTGCTTGGTATATCCTCATTACTTATCACCAGGACAAGGAAGAGGAATGGAGTGGTAACTCCCAAAGTATGTTACTCTTCCTCGTGACATTCCATGATTACCACCCACCTTCCCTTTCTGTGTAGATGATATTGATCTGGACTGTTGGGTACAGGTTAGGATGATGTAGAAGGCTGTCCCTTCGTATATCATCCCAGGAGTAGGCCATCGGGTAACACATATCAATACAAATAATAATAATAATATAATTAGTAATACTACTACTACTAATACTACTACTACTAATAATAGTAATGGCGACTAGGGAGCCTGTCTCGAGGGAGGGCTCTCCCTTAAGACTAGTGAATGAAACAAGGAAGCGTATGACTCAAGATAATGAAGATGACCAGTAATAGGGGAATTTCTTATCCACTATGATTACCGTAATTACACCACATATAAATGCATAGTTATCCGTTAAAGCCTGCAGTAATTGTATTGAAAGAGAATGCAACAGAATTCAAAAGAATAAAATATAAAATTATGGCAGAAAGAAAATACATGTTGGAACACACAAGGTCCCATGAAATGAATAATGTTGCATCTTTTGGCAAAGTAGAAATCCCTACAAATTAAACTAAAACGTGGCCCAAATGCAAGGGGTTGAGGATGTAAGAAGGAGAATTGAACTCTATGCTCCCATCTTTAGAATAATAGTACACTACTGACCAAGTTCGTCCCAAGTTAAAGTTATTAATGATAGTATTGTATTCGTAGAAGTGATTGAGTTGAATTGTTTGTTTGTACTTATTGATTGTGAAAAGTTTACTTGTAAACTATAACACATTAAATAAATGTATATAAAGTCATTAAGACAGTTGCACTAGTGCTGGCATACTGGCACTCTAATTAACTGCATATATCTTCTGACAAACCACAAGTTCTATTGTCCATAATGCTAATATTTCTCAGTTGGAAGGAGGAAAAGCATGATTTTATTAAAGGAATGGAGGAAAAAAGCATCCAATTTAATGTCAATTTGGCCAGCAGAAAGAATTACATTACACATAGAAGATGGCAGCTTATTACAACACAATAACTGTAATGACAATGAAAGCAGCAGCCTAGGATCTGCCTTATTTCTAAACTGTCACCAAAATACATCTTTTATATGCAAGTGAAGACGCATCTAGCCTGATTCACAAAGATATGAACTGGAGCAAATCAGGAAAAGCCGATTCACAACTGCTTAAAACGCCAAACATGTATTAAAGCACATGTGGAAATGCGAATGGATCCCATTTAGACATGAGCATCTCAAATCTCAAAGATGCTCCAGTCATCCCGAGACCTGCTCCAGTTCTAGGCTTTGCAAATCAGGAATATGGTGCAAAAGTGAGATGCTCAGAGACATTGCCTGATTTGTTTCAGTGCACATCTTTGTGAAATAAGCACTTGATTTACAGCAGTGTCTCCATGTTGGATGCTTTTTCACTGAATACCTTTCACCGTCGGGATACTGCGGCACCTACGTGCACCCTTAAGCATTTCATGACCATTTGGCTGAAAAACAAACATAAGTGACCAGATTCCCAAACTAATTTTCTGCACCAATCTGACATTACAATGATTATAAATATTCTTTTATAACACACTGAATACCAGAGTTTGGTTTATAAGCGCAGGAACTGGATTCAAACCTGTGCTGCGCTGTGTTGTCTTGCTTCTAAGACAAACACATTGTCCCTGAGCTAGCCCCCTCACCAGATGTGCAACAAATGTCAAAGAAAAAGATACACACAAGTCAGAGAAGTGCACATGTCAGAGAAGCACCATAAAAAAAGAAACACAAAAAGTGTGTAAAATAAAATTGTAGTCACCGGTAGGCATAAACATTCACCAAATTAAGCATGCACGAGAGGATTGATCACAAAATGTGTGCAGTAATGCACCAAAACCAAGATTAACAGGACAAGAGAACCAGCTTTACTCCAAAAAAGCCATTCAATGTTTGCTCCAATCATAAAGTGGATCAAGTGGCCCAAACATGAGTGCCACCATTTAAGAGGGCGAGACCACTTCAATCACAAAACAAACATGTTATAGAAGGCCAGCACAGTAAAGATGCTGCACATCTTGACAAATGGCAAATCCAGTAGGCATCAAGCTGCTGTGATGCCCGATGAGAAGAGGGAGGTGGCTGAGGGTGAGGAAGGAAAGGATGTGCAGGAGGATGATCACCTGATTCAAATTTGCTGATGATGCGGTTAACCAGAGGTATTGCTTCCCAACCTATGTAATAATTAAGATGGTGAGACAGTGGGAGCGAAGCCTCACCACACCCACAATCCATGGGCATGCACTAATATCTATTACCTAAAGTCCCTTCAGCCTTGCATTTCTTCACCACTGGCTCATTTCAGTCAAGGGCACCACACCATGTCATCCATGTGATTCTATCATGTGCTAGAGAATTACATGGCTTGTGGTACCAGCCGTGTAGTTATAGTTAAGTTGCTCAACCCATAGGAAGATCACTTTTTGGGTGGCTTATACCTTTGCCCTCCCCTCGGACGAATACTCACCAGAAAGTATATGGCCCCCTCAGATTGATTCTGCAAAGTTTGGTGAGGCTTCGTCCAGTGGGGGCCAAGTTATAAGGGGGTCCTAAAGCGTATGTTTTTCCTCATTGACGCAATGGAAAATAAATGTTGCTCATGCCTACAGACCAACCTGCTGCATGGATTTTCACCAAGTTTGTGGCAGGAGCGGCGGCTAGATTTCAAAAGCGTGCTTTTGCAAATGTGGTGTGAATCCATCCAGTAGTTAGTGATATTGGGGTTCATTCCGCAGACTAACCTCCCTATTTGCTCCATGGACAGGCCTCCAGGACAATCAGTGGGCGACATGATGTCCTAGATTTAAATCTTTTGAAACGGCCGCCATTTTGGATTCGCAGACATTCGTTCAGTGGAGAAAAAGTCTGGAAAATACATTGTGGGTTATTTGGTGGCTGAAAGAGGCCCTGGAAAGGGTGGGGGAGTGGAATGAAGATAATATGGGTCTATCTTTAAGGTGGAAAAAGGGTGTGCAGGTGCATGTCTGTGGTCATTTCTGGTGTCCGGGGAAATCATTTCAATGACAGGGGGTTAAGGTCGAGTTTTGTTATGCACGCATTATATGGTTTAATTATATTGTGGTGGTTGTGGGCAGTGGCAAGATTCTTGGGGGCATGGCCAAGAATCTGGCCACTGGCCACAACCAATATATTAATATGTGTATTAGAAATTGTAGGTACTGGAGCGGGAGTAGAAAGTATGTGGTATTTATGATTGTAGTGCAGTTGAGGATAGTGCATATGGAATATGTATTTGTTTGCACGTGGTACATGTTACTTAGCTGTATACAGTAGGGAAGCTGGAATCTCTGGTTTGTTATCTGCGAAAAAAACAGTATAATTTGTAAAGCAGGATTTACATATACATTTACTTTTTTGACCCTCATAAACAGTACATTCTATGTACTATGATTGGTACAACATTAGTGCATGGTTCACTGTTGTTGTATTGACTTGAATAATTATTGGGAAAAAATTCATAGGGGATTAAAACAATGGTCCTCATTACAACCCAGGCGTTATTAGCACCATGGTTGACGCCGGTACCTTACTGATTCCGTATACCCATTTTGTAACCAAAACCCCCCAGAAATGTGACGAGTATCAGCAAGCACCTAAAGAAGGTTTTGGAAATCTGTCTTGTGTTTTATTTTTCTAAAGTATCAAAATGTAAATGAAAAACTAGTGATATAAATGTGGTGTTTGGGTACTGGGCATGTCCCTCGGAAAATGCAAATGTGTACTTTGATTTGCATCTTGGAAAATGTTGCATGGCCGAAGCCCATGACCCATGGATTTGGAGACTGGCCAAGGTTGCAAGCCATGAGCACTGGCCATGGTCACATTATTAAGGTACAGTGGACACTGAGCTAAAATTCAGTGAACAAAAGGGATGGTTTGGTGGAGCTGGGGTCATGGTTGAGCCTCATACCATAGGCATTGTAGATGATTTGCATCTACAGCATGCACTGCTGATAACGATTGACATAAGTATGAGTTGCAAAAAATATATTTGTTAAATTTGCTTTACAGTTCTTTCATATATATTAAAAGAGGAATTATTAATAACTCATAAACAGTGATGTAACATCATGAAACATTTTCACTTACAAAAACCTATTAAATTGAAGATGTATCCTTTGGGACTCCACCCAGCCGCTAGCTAGTGGCCTCCCACCTTGGCAATTCCCTCCTGAGCTCCCATGAGCACTTGCCCATCCACACTGTCCCTTCTATTTATGCATTTCTCGCATTGAACACTGCGTATGTTCATGTTTTAAGTCACAGTTGGTGTGTGGAAATGTAATATGTTGATAGGGTTATATGTTGAGTTTTTGGAAGTGATTGGTGGATGGATGTGTGACTGTTTGAAAGTAGACAATGAGGGAGTGTTACACATATAAAAGTAAAAAGGTCCAAAGGGGCATCCTGTGCGATGGTGTGCACGTGCCATTCGGGTCTTTTAATGATGCATGGCCTGGAAAGGGGACTGCGGATACCGTATATAGTTATGAAGGTCCATGCATTATTGTCCTTATTCTATGTTAGAGAAAAAATATTTTCCCTAGTACGCAATTGTCCATTATTTCCATTAGCATAATACAAAATGCTAATGGAAATGTTGGAGAATCTTATTAAATCTAACTACTTTACTGATAAATGTAAAGTAGATGGAGTCTATAAGATTATTTTATTTAGTTCCATTTTTTAACTGCGAAAGGTTTTTTAATTTTTTATTTTTTGTAGGAGAGGCCAGGAAGTAATGTGCGAGAGGGAAGTAATGTAAGGGGAACCAACCACAGATAAGGAGGGGCAGCTGCATAGGGCAAGATTGTGGGTGTGCGTTAAATGTAAGGTATGGGTCAGTATTTCTCTTACTCCTTGATTACAACCTCGAAAGCACTTCAGAACTCCCCCCTCACTGCAGAGTGGTGTGTTGTAGTATTTACAGAGTACTGCTGTCTTGGAAAGATATGGATCAACAGCCTCTTTATGGCTTGCAAGGTAACTGGTGGGATCTTCTGCCCCACAGGAGTGGCCTGTCTGGTGGCAGTAGCGGTTGAGGAAGATCAGATGGAGGAAGAGAGCCTACTACTTCCTGAGAAAGGAACAGCCTTTCTAAGAGCATCTGGGTGGTTAGATATGGTGGTAGTCCCATAGGAATACTGCCCAGGTTTTCTGCAACTGAGTACAACGTACTGAGTGCATGTAACCTTTGTAGCCTTAGCCTTCGGTACAAACCCCAACAGTGGCAAAATACTGCCACATCCATGATTCTCTCTGGATGCTGGAGTTAGGCATTTCCTCTAACTCATCTTCCTAATCCTCTTGATTGTTTTGTGCATGATTGTGCTTTTTCTGTTGTGGAGGCCCTCCAGGTGGTGGTGGTGGCGGCTCCTGGGAAGGAGGGATGGCCATGGCTGATGCCATTTTTAAGGTTAAATAGTAGGTGTGCTAACATTGTTCCAAGCATGTGCTTTCTCCTGGATTGCAGATAGAAAATCGGTAAGGATAGGTCTAGGAGCTATCCAATGGTACATTTTGAACTTGAAACTTCCTAGATCAGCTGAAAATGCAGTTTCAAACTGTTCTCGAAGCACGGACCCGTTTGAGAGCATGTCATCACACTGTGCGCACATGCGTGGTCACGTGACATTGTCCGGAAAGCCCACGGTGACGTCAGATATCCGCGAATGTCGGCGAACAGGAAACAGTGCAAAAAAGTTGCAGAAAGTTAATTGAAGTGTTAAAAATGTTGCCAGGAGGTGGGGAATGGCCCTGTTGTTATTTGAAACTTGCTCGATTGGCTGAAATTGATGATATAATTGGGGTAAGTATGATATTAGGAGGTTGTAGCACATTAGAGTGTACTGGTAAAAACCTATGAAATTCACAGAATTTTGTTTGTGTGAAAGGGACGTTATGGTTAAGTTGCACTAGTAAACATCTATGGAATTCAGTGAAAAAGCTTTCTTAAAGGGATTTGCCAGTTATGGTAATCTAAGCAATCATAACTCGCGCCACCACCATGCAGTGCCAAGACTAACACCCAGGACATCAATGATGACATCACAAATGTCATTGATGGCATCACATATGAAATACATTTTCATGAAAAGTTCTTAAAAGGGGTTGTGTGCAATGTTGGTAACACAATGTCAGAGGTGATCAGAAGACCTATCAGAAAGTACTTAATGTATTAAAGCAAGTACTCATCTAAAAAATATATTATATTGGAGTGTTGCTAATACAAGAACCTAATCATACATGCACATAAGCAAAGGCTGCAGCATGCATCTTAGAAGTGAAATATTTTTTATCTGGTAATTTTGGCTAGGAATATAATAATTGGTACCTTATCAGAGTTTTGAGTAATGTTAAACGTTGAATAAATACCTAATAATTGAAAACTTACTACATACTTGTTTTAGTACAAATAATCCACATGAAAACCCACACTGCATACAAATTAGAGGCACATACAGGGAAACTAAAGTAAGGAAGAAAGAATCAACAACACCAGAAAATGCCAATAACATTAAAATGTTTGAGGCTTGCTTTTTGCTGCATATATATGCACCATGCGCTGAGACCAAACCGTGAGGAAAGCACTTTAAGAACATAACGTCTAGATATCTAGCACCTTTTAAATTTTAATATTTTGACTGTCAGTGAACAAAACTGCCTGGCTTACATATGTCAGTGAACAAGAACAAGTGGGCCAGTCTTAGCAGTTTATGGTGGTGGCGCAAGTTATGGTTGCTTAACTGGTGAATTGCTGGGGTTTCTCGGCTTTACTTGTAGCCAGGCAGTGGCAGCAGGGAAGTCTGGTACATACCAGAGGTATTCACATCTAACTGGAGTCTGGGGCTCCAGAGGGGCTGCACCTGAGCTACTCTTGCCTAACTTTGGAGTGTCATACTGATGGTAACTCCCTCCCCCTCCCCACTGAGGGCTAACATTGAAATGGGGGAGAGTTGGATCCTCGCTGGCTCTACACTACAGTTACTATAATTCCCTTCTGCCACTGCCTGGTACATACCAGAGAGATTCTACCCTGCACACCTGCATCCAATCATCATCCCTGAAGATTGCTGGGGCATGAAAGCGTGCTAGGAGGAGAACATCTTTGGACTGTTTGAGCTTACTGCAGCTGGTACCCAGAGCAGCGCCCTTGCCACCCTTCAAGGTTTGTTTGCACATCTAACTGGAGACTGCGGTTCCACAGGGGCTGCACCTGGACTAGTCTTGCCTACTGATGGTAACTCCCTCCACCTCCCCACTGAGGGCTAACATTGAAAATGGGGGAGAGTTGGATCCTGGCTCGCTCTACACTACAGTTACAAGGATTCTCTGCTGCCACTGCCTGGTTCATACCAGAGGGATTGAACCCTGCACATCTGCATCCAATCAGCCTTCCTGAAGATTGTTGAGGCATGAAAGTGCGCTAGGAGGAGAACATCTTTGGACTTTTTCAGCTTACTTCAGCTAGGACCCAAAGTAGAGCCTTGCCACCCCTTAAGTTTTGTTTGCAAATACTGTAGTTATGGTTAAGTTGCTGTTTCCATAGGAAGAGCAATTTTTGGGCAGCTTATAACTCTGCTCCCCCTGGATAAATTCTCAGCAAACTTTGCAAAAAAAAGTATATGGGCCACTCTGAATTCTTATGCAAAGTTGGTGATGTTTGGTACAGGGGGAGAAAAGTTATAGGGGGGGTCCCAAAACGTATTTGTAATGTAATGTAATCAAAACGTTTGTAAAACACATGTAATATCAGTTGAAGAAGATTCTTTGCTGCAAGTACCTCACTGTCTGGGTCATAACAAAGACAATGGAGATGGTAAATACCGTGTAAGTTTACTTTTGATGACTCTACACCGGAATGAGTTTTAATTTGTTATTACCACAACAGTAATTTTGGCATTATAACTGAGGTACTATCTTTCTGTGTAGCTGTCAATTTTTTTTTTACGTTATGGAGAATACAGATTCTCACGATTTGTAGGCTATTATTAGGGTCACCCATGTGCAACGCTATTATTTTTTTAAAATGTCATGTATGACCACATCAATTTGTGTATCACTTTCCACGTTCTTTTTGTCTTTTTTGCAATTGTTTGCTAAAGGTTGGGTATTGATACGTATTTCCTGTTACATTTACCGAACAGCTACATTCTGCCGTACTGTGATTGCCATGGATTCCAAATGCCAAGTGATGGGTTCTTTGGACGCCAAATGGCCATACTCGTGACCGGCTGCCTAACCGTGACTGTATTGTGGGACGACCGGGCCGGCCCCATTTGTCCATATGCTGGAGTGGCCATTAGGAGTAACATAACATCTTTTATGGTGGAGTAGTCCAAAGTTCATGCCGACGTCTTAGAAATCACTGTGCGACCGAAGCGTTTGCTTTATCGAAAGTGAATACTTTGTGTATGCGAAAAGATCAACGTTCGGCTCACGATTAACATTTTCGATGACGACGGAACAAACAAAATTACTATTTCCTTGAAAATGGCAATAGTCCGATGTTCTCGGACAGTTTATTGTGAAATTAAAGTACTTTACAAATTCTAAAATTGTTAATGTTTTCCTTTAAAGAACAGTGTATTATTTCAAAATGTAACATGCTACGTTCTACGTCGCTGTGTGTTCATTTGCAGGTTTCTGCGTCACGGCACGTAGGTGGTTATGGGCACATTTGACTACGCCGGAGAGGAACGTCATCCAGAAAGGTGTTGAATATCACTAGGGTTGGTTATGTGACGAGATGTGGGAGTGTTTTCGTATTACAAAGGTATTGAATATCACTAGGGTTGGTTATGTGATGAGATGTGGGAGTCTTTTCGTATTACACAGGTTTCGTAATGTAGTTAAAAAACATTGCGGTATACGTTTATTGACTGAGGGGTAGGCTGCAGCCATGGGGACTGGGCAGAATATCGTTGTCATGGTATAAGGTCATGATCTGCACAATGTGGCTACTGGTCATGACCAGAAGGGAGAAAAGATAGGATTACAGTGGCCATGTCCACCTGGGACTGGCTTGGTGGTAAACCTGTTCGCCATTACGATACATTTGAAAGGGTGGAAAAAAGTGTTGGTGGTAATATGTTAACAGCGTCTACTTTGTGCTATTTGCAGGCTGCCATGGAAAGCGAAGAGGGGCCATGTATGGAACAACCGCCTTTCCTTTCTATAGTGGCCATGTTGGAAAAGGATTTTTTTCGTATGCACACATTTTTTTTTTACTATTCTTAAACTGTGAAAGGTGGTTCTTACAATTATACATATATTCAGTAAAAAAAAAAAAAACTTTGTTAAAGGGATGTTATGGTTACAAATAAAACTGGAAAACCTCAGAAATGTGTCAGTTATGGTAAGCTAAGCAACCATAACTCGCACTAACACCCAGGACATCAAAAATGACATTACAAATGTCATTGATGACATCACTGATGACATCACATATCTGGGCCGCTTCATTTTGTTCACTGACATATCTAGGGCAGGTGGTTTTGTTCACTGACAGTCAGAATATTAAAATGCAAAAGGTGCTATATATCTAGATTTTAACCGTGTCATATGTTCTTAAAGTACTTTCCTTAGCGTTTGGTCTCAGCTCATGACGCACATACATGGGGAAATAAGCAGGCCTCAAACACACAATTTATTTGTATACACAAAGATAAACGTTTATGTTATTAGCATTTTCTGATGATGCTGTCTCTTTGTTCCTTACTTTAGTTTCCCTGTATGTGCCTCTGATTTGTATGCATTGTGGTATTCAGAGGTAGCTGAGTGAAGGGCTCTAAAAGGAATATAGGCAATGAGCGTTGGATATAGTGAAGGCCAAGGCCTCAGTAAGCCTTGTGGACGATGCAGAGGGTCTTGAACTTGATCCTTGCCCCCAGTGGTGAGATTTCAGGACAAGATAGATGCAGTCCCTGAGCTTGAGGCCAGGGATACGTCTCACAGTCCTGTTCTGGATTAGTTGCAGGGGATGAAGAATACAGTTAGGAAGATTGAGAACGAGGCTGTCGCAGTAGTCCAGCCTGGGGAGAACCATGGCTCTGGAGACAGTGATCATGTGGGGGAAGGTGAGAAAAGGTCGAATATCTCTGAGGAGGTACAGCTGGAAGTGGACCTTCTTGGCAAGGTCCTTGATATGAGGAGAGAAAGAGTGGAGTCCAAGATAACACCAAGGTTTTTGCCTCACAGGACAGCGAGGGAAGAGGGCCCAAGGAGGGCAGCCAGAGTGAGAGAGGGAAAGCAGGAGTCCCAATGAGAAGGATCTCAATCTTACTGGCCTTAAGGCAGATATCGATGGAGGCGCACCAATCTTGAAGCATGGATAGACAATCAGGAAAGAGTGAGGAAGGAGAGGAGGCTGAGGGCAGCCTGAAAGAGAGCTAAGTGTCATCTGCATAACACTGAAAGTTGAAAGAGAAGGTGGAGATCAGGTGGGGCAAAGGGGCCAGATGGACATTGAAGAGCCAAGGTTAGAGAATAGAGCCCAGAGGGACATCACATTTGGATTGGGAGGTGGTGGAGAGAATTGAACCAAGTTGGACCTGGGAGGATTAGTCCAGAAGGAAGGAGGTCAGCAATGCCAGGGCCTTATCCGTGATGGCCAGGTTCTCACGGAGTCGATTGATTAGGGTGGTGTGATTGACCATATCAAAAGCAGAGGAAAGGTCAAGGAGGATGAGGACAGAAGGAGCTTGAATCAGGATTAGAGAGCAGATCTTCACGGGTGCTCAGGAGAGCAGTTTCCATGCCTCAGGCTGCTCTCAAGGCAGACTGATGGTCAAGGAGACTACCAAAATATTCAGTGTGTAGAGTAAGCTGACAGATGGCCAGATGTTCAAGGAGTTTGACCAGGAAAGGAGTGATAGAAATCAGGCGATAGTTTTCCAGAAAGGTAAGATTGGCAGAAGGCATTTTTAAGAGGGAGTGCGCAAGGGAGTGCTTGAAGAGGGAGGGGAAAGATCCAGTGGCAAAATAATGATTACAGAAATTGGTGAAGGCTTGTGTGAAGGTGGAAATATGGTCCTGGAGGAGCAGGGGAGCATCTGTTTTGATGACACTTCCATAGATTGGACTTTTCTGGAAACATCTTCAGGTGTTGTCAGAAAGCAGGAGAATAAAGGAAGAGGAGAGGGAGAGGCGGCCACAGGGGGGCTTGGCAGAGGCAGAGAGAGAGGAGGAGGAAAAAGAGGACAGAAAGAGAGGATGTCCTGCATTTTAGTGGTGAAGTGAGATGCCAAGGCCATATAGAGCCCCTGGAGGGTACAGGAGCGGCGGAGACTGCAGTAGGATTGGCCAGCTCCTTGCAGATTTGAAAGATTTCAGCTGTGTTTTTTGAGGCCGCAGAGACGCAGGCTTCGATATGGACCCTCTTCTTGGATAAGACAGAATATGTACTGCCTTTGGAGCAGGCAGCAGGCCAATTTATCAGATGAATATACCCGAAGCCCTCCACTTCCTCTCAGCCATCTTGCACTTGCGTTTTGGGCCGGCGAGGGCAGAGTCATACCAAGAGTTGTACTTGGATATTGAAATGATATTGATATTTTATTTCTATCGTGCTCGTACACAAGTGTTTCCGAGCGCGACAAGGCAAGGGAGGGGAACAGGGGAGAACAAAACAACGATCTTGGAGGTAGGCTTCAGATGGATTCTCATGACAGGGGCAAGGATGTCCAAGGTGTGGGAGATGGAAAGATGCAGTTAGAGATGACAGTGTCAGGGTGGGAGTCAGCCCCAGGAGTCAGAGGTCTATAACTGGGGGGTTGACCTACCCTTAATAAGGGCATTGATGCCTCCAAACTCGGGTCTGGGTTCCCTGAATGGGGAATTAGTGGGCCATTCTGACCTAGGAGGACCCGGTATTTCCCCATTCAGGGAACCCAGACCATCCCCATTCCCATTCGAGCCCCTATAGGGCTCAATGGGAATGGGGATGATGCTAACATTAGTAACGGGCCAGTTGTTAGCATGCTGGTCCCCTCAATAATTTTCAGGGGTCCTATTTTTACATTACATTTTAAGGTGGCATTTAATGCAGCTGCCAGGTCTGCCATGTACAGGTTAAAAAGGGTGGATGCCGATATGCAACCTTGTTTCACCCTTCAGCTTGTTGAGATCAAGTTGGAGACTTTGCCCTGCCAATCGAGTCTTACTCTAACCAATGTGTTGATATAGAGAAGCCTGATCATGGACAATCGTCCATGTGGAATGCCCCATCGTATGAGTTTGTTCCACAGCTTATTCCTTAGGATTGTGTAAAAAGCAGCACTGAAATCTATAAAGGCTCCATACACTTGGAACTGGCGCCTATGCCACGCATACTCTATCACTTGAAACAAGCGCAGTAAGGATATGTGCTGTGAAAGACTTAGGGCCTCATTACACGGATGGCGGAGAACCATGGCGCTATTAGCGCCATGGTTCATGCCGGTAAAATACTGGCACCGCCTTGGCGGAAAGGGGAATTACCGCCCCATTCCAAGGTTGGTGGGGCGGTAATTCCCCCTTCCACCATTGCCCTTCCCCATTCCCATTTTTGCCCCATAGGGCTCAATGGGAATGGGGAAGGCGCTAATTAGCTCCCTGGGTCCCTTTGCGGGTTGGTTTTTAACGCCTGCAAAAAGCAGGCGTTAAATTCCTCAACCCGCAAAGGGACCTCGTAGTAAGGTGGTAAGGATTTACCGGTACCGGTATTTTACCGGTACCGGTAAATCCTTACCGCCATCCGTGTAATGAGGCCCTTAGCCTGGAAGCCCAATTAATTGTGAGGAAGAATGTGTTTTTCAGCAATCCACTGATTAAGCTGCTTGAATTAAACCTTATCAAAGTCTTTTGCTGGAATGTCTAACATGATTAGCATGCGTTAGTGGGTCGGATCTTTCCTACACCCCTTTTCTTTCCATTGGAGCTGATCAGAATTCATAGTCTCTAATTGCACATTCTGTGCCTGGAATTTGTCTTTCAGCCTGCACAGTTGCAGATGTATCACACATTGAGCCTCTAAAATTGGTAGTTCTTGTGATATGAATGCCTTGTAAGCATCTGGTATCGACGAACAGACATAACAACTTCCATTCACTCTATTATTTCCCACAAAACTCATCTGCGTACCGACTGTTTGAGAATTCGGGATGATGAACATCTTCTATGGAATCTAGGCCTAGCCAATTATACTTATCATATTTGTACTTCCTAAATTGCCTTTTGTTACGTGCTAAAGCTATTTTATATACACTTTCAAGAGACTTGGTGAAATCAAAAGATGTCATGGGAGGGGCACTAAAATCACTAGTATCAGGAATGGGGCTGTCATTTCCCATTTGATGAACAACATTGGAGTCTGTGGCCACAGTGTCGTGTGTGCAAAGGTTGGTGGTCATATTTACATTCTGAATTCCCTTTTCAGTCAAGTTAGCATTCTGAATAGACTCATTATTGGTAACATTTATATGTATTTACCACCCCGCCCTCTCTTTTGTATGCTCTCCCCATATGAAAGTACACCCCAAATATATTCCTAACCCAAACATAAACATTGCATATAGTCCAGCAATGTAATGCATTGCACACATATATGCATAGAAAAACCTTGACATAGCACTATACACATTACTTTTCCTGATATAAATGGAACTGTTGGCGCTCGCTAGAGAGAGAGAGAGAGAGTGAGAGAGAGAGAGAGAGAGAAAGAGAGAAAGAAAGAAGAAAAGAGAAAATAGTTTGGGGGACTGCAAGAGTGCACTCCCTGTGCCAATATTATATGCATAGCAGCGTTTGTGGGAGTATTGGATGATTTTCCTCTTACTCTGTAGAAAAGTGCAGGTTAGGCTGCAATGGAAGATGAGGCTTTAATGTTGTGGGCATGGGGCAGTTTAATCCTTCTGTGTTGTTTGAGGGAGGGGTGAGAGGTGCACCCAGTAACATAACTGCTTCACCTTGACAGCGAAGGGTGTGGCATACATGATCTGGTATGGGGACCTGGGCTGGTTCCATCAGCGTATGAAATTCCTAACATATACCAAGTCCCCAGGCAATATCTGCAGAGGGTGTGATGTTGCAAGTGTATCTGCTGCAGTGCTGGTTGCTTCGTCTGCCCGGGGTGGTGTAATCTGTTGGGAGACAAATGTGATTGCCTTTGTAAGGGAGGGCAGGTAACTGCTAAATTCCTCCCCCAATGCTGATGCTGCTCTATGAGCATCTGACACTCGACCAGATGGGAGAGAGCAGGGTGTGCATGCAGTCCCCTGTGACCAATTCATGGGACAATAAATTATGGTCTTTAGAAGGCTGTGTGTACAAACTAAACAAGGCAAGTGGCAAACAGTGCACCCAATTATTTTGTAATGTTGTGCACAATTTAGATAGTCTACTTTTTAGCAGGGCATTAATCCTATCTATAAATCCGTTGCCCTGGGGGTGGTAAATGGTGCACATCTGATGTCTAATGCCCAATAATGCAGAGATCTCTTTAAAAAGATAATTAAAGAAGTGTGTTTCATTTGCTGATCTTAACACATCACGCACACCCCATCAAAGGGAAAACCTCCCACACCAGAACCTTTGCAGCCCACTTGGCTTATGGATGGTCACAGGGTCCTTCCTCCACATAGCATGAGAAGGGACAGATGACCACAATGATGCACCAGGATCCATCACACCTCTTGCCCATATCTGCATAATCAATGTGAAGTTCACAGAATGGCCCAGTAGCGTGGTGCAGGTTGCCTCTGATGGTTCATAGGATGAGACCAGTTTAATATATTTGACATGTGGTGCAATGTATAACCATGCTCGCTAAATGCTCTTGTCGGTTGGGGACAGACCAGTCCGCTTGGATGTCTACTGCAATGTGTTGTTTGGAAATGTGTGCAGGATGGTGAAACTGCTCAAATGCTATTAGTAGTAAGTCATGGGGCATTACTGCCTTTCCTGATACTTCTTGACTCCACAAAAGATCTGTTGGGACTGTCTGCACCCTTGCTACATCCAGAACTCTTTCTCTTCCTATGGTGCCCATTCCTTCAACTCAATCAACCATGCTACTAGTAGGGTATTGTATGGGGTAGGCAACTGTTCTGTGTTAGTTGTCAACACGAGATACTCCACCACTTCTGGCACTGGAAGGTATGCCACTGTTTTTTATGCTGCATCTGCAACAGCGTTACTGAGTGAGACCTTGTTTGTGATGTTAGCGTGGGTGATGCATTTGAACACCGTCACTATAGAGGCAGGGAAGGTGCATGAATGAGCTTGTCTAGCAATGCAGCGTGTTGCATGGGAGATCTGTCGGCCCTCCTGAATCCCCTTCTCTTCCACCATGCAATACCTGCATGTACAGTGGTAACATATGCTGAATCGGTGTAGATGATCACGTGACACCCTTGGGACACTTGAAGCGCTTCAATAAGCAAAATAAGCTTGGCTGCCTCAGTTAAGAAGTGTATTGGCAACCTCTTTTGCACTAATGCTTTATACTCAGGGTTGGACTAGGACAAGAAATAGGCCCGGACACTAAAAAAAAAAGTGGCCCACACCTTGCCTAAAAAAAGTGGCCCACCCCTCGCCTCAAAAAAGTGGCCCACCTCTCGCTCCAAAAAAGTGGCCTACCCCTCGCCCTCAAACCATCATCAGTGAATGGCGTCAATTCACAACTTTACAGAAAATGCTACTTATGGAGGGTTCATGTGTCTGTTACATTACAACACAACTCATAAAATAACTTAACTTTGCATATAGTTCTGTGACAGGGCCACAGCTCCCTGAGCCTCCATCCAGGGCCATAACAAAAGAAGACTCGGGGCTACAGCCTCCCCAGATCCCGCACCCACCAGCAACGCCCCCGCTCATAGGGAACTCCCCAAGCTCACCCAATCAGGCCCCATCAACAAACCTTGCACGCAAAGTGCCCCCACCAGCCAGTTCCTCAAAGCCGTCTTCTGAGACCCAATAGCTCAATTGGAGTTGCAAACCGCTACTGGTACAATAAAAATGTCTTAACCAGGTCATCCCAGAGCCACTCGACCCATAGGCATTCTGTGTGACCTGCTCTGTAGTCCTGTCAAAAACAAACACTGGCAAAGCCAACAGCACTGACCTGTGCACAAGTGCCATTTCTCAGGTACTGCTATTATATGCCCAAGTACTCGCTCGCACCATTTTGCACCTGCTACCATCAATGGGCAGGTAATACCACTACAACCGTGCCTGGCAAGTGCCTTGGCCATGCCTACACAAAAGCCCAAACTGTTGGCATTGCCAATGTCTTACACTTGCATACAGAATGCGGCCCAGGACTACTCCCATCCTTCAAAAGGCCTTTGAACATTTCACTCAAATCCAAGACTTGTTACTTTACTGGCTGAAACCCTTATTAATTGCGATTGGCAACTGCATAAAACAACTTTACACATTCAAAGAAGCAACAGCCCGTGGGCCAAAAGAAAGGGAGCACCCTCCTACCCCTAGGTCACAACATCCGACCACATCTCCTTCAGAATATCACAAGAACAAAAGCTTTGCCTTTAAAATGACTGTATTTGTCAATGGGGTCTGAGTAAGTATTTTTGTCCGATCCAACCACTTTATTCTCATGTTATCTTTTCACTGCTAGCACGTCCCAAGGCACCAATGGTAGCAACCACTTGCACCCAATGACCAACTTGGTGTCCCGTCATTTCCCCCCCCTATTACCTCCACTGTACAACGATCCATGCCACCTGCCTTTTGCCACAACTGCTGCACCCACCCTACCTCTGCACGTTCTCCACACAAGCGCGTCACCCCACACAACGCTCGTATAAATCTACAATAAACAAATACAGCGAGAGATTTTCAGCAAGCACAGCTGCACTTACTCTGGTGATACCAGGGTGACTACAAGCTGCATTCCCTCTATTGATACTGAGTGGCTCACAACTGCACTCACTACAGTGGCACCCGAGTGACACACAGCTGCACTCACTCCAATGATACCAGAGTGACTCACAGCTGCATTCTGTCCATTAATACCCAAGTAACAAACAGCTGGACTCACTCGGTTGACTCGCAGCTGTACTCACTTCAGTGATACCTAATTTCTCAGAACTGCACTCACCACAGTGGTACCCGAGTAACACACAGGTACACTCACTACAATGATACCAAAGTGACTAATAGCTGCACCCACACCGTGATACAGGGGTGATTCACAGGCGCATTTACTCAGAGCGCTCAGGTTTTCTGTGGTCATGCGTGAGAAGGCAGTACAGACCTGTTTTTACTTGGAATTCTGGGGATTGTAGTTTTCCATCTTTCAAATCAGAAATAAAAAACGAAAAGTTCCAGAACTCAATGGGGAAAAAATGGGACTGGATGGATAACTGCAAACTCACTGGCTGACTGAAGACACAGCTGATCAAACCACTAAAACAGAAGTAACCCACAAATACTCACACTAGTGCCCCCTCCCTCACCTTCCACAGTAGTGCCCAGTGATTCTGAGGGACTCGAAGCTTGCTTCCCACACTCTGCAGTGATTTACAGGAGCTAGGAATATACCAGCGGACCCAACACCCCCGCCTTGAAGTCAGGCATCAGCTGAAGGCTGACTACTAGTGCTGCTCCAAGTTGGTTTGGCAAAAGTATGCAAAGAAGCTGCCTGTAAATTCAGCTCAAGCCACACTATCACTCATCCAAGCGTAAGTTCCTTACAAAAATAAAAAGCACCTCTAAAAAATAGTAAACAAACACACACACAATTTTCCTGCTCCGGTCTCCTCGACTCTTTGGAAGGCGGAGAGCAATGTTATTTGAGGGCCTTACCTTCTCCTGGCCGGTAGCCTACATTTCCAGGAAAGAAGCAGGCCCAGGAACAGCAGCTGAGGCCCCCAGCCCAGGCAGGCATCAGCTGAAGGCTGAATCTCTGCACATGGGAAGGAGCGAGGCCAGACCCTGGGCTCCTGGGTCCAGGATCCCTGGGCTGAAGGCTCGACCAGCGCTCCATCAAGCGAGATGTTGCAACTTGTGGTGGGCACTGGAGGCGGTGGCAGAGAGCAGAGTCTTTGTAATACAAAACACTGGGAGGGAGTAGGCCAGGCTGAGGCAGCCCACCCAGCCCTGCTGCTCCCTCCCAGTGTTTTGTAAGACTGACTGCTGCTGGAACCAGGATGTCGCAGGCCGTGGCAGTTGGCCGCCGGCCCGCCGCATTTATGAAAGAAAGGTAACACTTTAGTGTTACCTTTCTCTGCATCTGCGAAGTTACTTACTTACAGATCCTTTGCAACTTGCATCTGTCCGGCAAGGCCTAGGCCCTGGGGGCGAGTTCCTGAAGTGTGAAGCTCACACCTTTGCCAAAACTGGCTCATGTGGGCTTTAGGAACCGGCCCAAGGTCTCTCGCCATGATTTTGCAACGGCCACGGGCCGATTGCTCGACGCCTCAATTCGACCCTGTTTATACTCCCATCCACCAGACAGACCACTGCCACAGCAGTGTGCCATAAACCTGTTTCCTGGTCAACTGATTCTGACTTGGTGAATGTTTGGAATGGATAGAATGATCTCGTATGAGGATGCTCGCTATGTAGTCAGTGTGGATTTAGAGCGATCTAAGATGGCAAACAATGCATGCTCAACATACAATGTTACTGAGCACCCCATAATGCTTGCTCACAGGAAAATTGCCCCTGCATCACTGAATCTAGGATGCCACTGTAATAGGTCAATGGCTTGTAGCCCATGAAGCTTTTTTACATCAACACTGCAGTTATCAGTTGTCCATTGGAATGGGAGAATAGGTAGAACTCATGCGTGTAGTCAGGTGTTGCTAACACTGGTGCAGTGGAAATGACTTTCTTGAGGTCATTGAAGTTGGTGCACATCTCATGTGTACATATTATTTTACGGTCACCCTTCTGAGCTTCCTTAAGACCATGCAACAGTGGTCTCGTGTAAGCTGCATAATCAAGTATCCATGCCCTACAATAATTGCAGAGTCCCAAGAATGTTTGCATTTCATTTACTGTTTTGGGCTGTGAGGTGGCATGCACAGAGGTGGCATGATCAGGAATTATTCTGTTGACATTGACAGAATTTAATTGGCCCAAGTAGAGCACCTCCAGGAGACAATACTGTCATTTTGCCCTGTTGACCTTATACCCAGCGGGCCAGAAGTTGCAGGAGTGTTATGGAGTCCTGTCTGCACTGGTGTCGCTGACACTGCACATTGGTAAATCGCCACGGTATTGAATGATGGTACTAGGCATATAAATATTACCTAAATCAGGATGTAGCATTCTGTTGAAAATGCTGGGGGACTCGCTGTACCATTGGGGCAATCTTGTGTGTTCAAAGCACATCCTCCCATGTGTAAATGCAGTCAGGTATTGTGAGTGTGGGTTCAGGGAAACAGAGAAGAAGGTGTTTTTAAGATCCACCAGAGTAAAGTGGGTTGACTCTTTGGGGATGTTGCAAAGTATTGTCGCAGGGCTTGGGACCACTGGAAATTAGGCCTGTAAGATGTCACTAAGAGGGCTCAAATCTTGAATAATTCTCCAACTCCCCCCTTTTGCTTTCTCGTAGATCGCTGTGTTGCATGGGGAAGTAGATAGTACCATTATCACCTGATTTAGTAACACAACAATAGTGTCCCTTATCCCTTCCTCTGCTTCCCTTGACAAAGGTTAGGCTCAGCTGAGGCAAAACTGCTCCTGGTTTGAGTGTTATGTGCACTGGGGTTACTCCTTGCAAGAGCCCCACATCATGAGCACTTGTCCACAGCCTCTGTGGGACCTGTTCTAAGTCTGCCTCGGTTAAGAAGGGTGGGGCCATGAGGGACATCAAAGAACATTGCCCTTTCTGATAATGTACCATAATGTCACAGGGGATAGATATTGTCAATACAATCTCACCACCAGCTGGTCTGTCTTCGAAAACATCTGCATCTGTCAATTTTAGAAGTACCGTTGGGTCAATACACAAACTGTACACCACTCAAACCCTTCTGAATATGTTCCCACTAAACAGTCCACTTTGCTGACACCACTAGAGATTGCAATTCTAGGGACACAATTGATCCTGCCACTAATTTAGGGGACACCGGAGGCCAAAATATGAAATCAGATGGCACTGCCTATTTGGGGCACTGCTTCGAGAAGCACTGTTATATCATGCACAAACAGATCAGGGTCCAGAGGGATGCCGCACACCACAGCCTCTCCTGCTCTTGCATGTATTATGACCATTGTTCTCATGACACACATGCCGAGAGTGGTGTACACTATCCCTTGGTCTGTAAAGGATTTGGTCATATTCAATGTACTCAATAGATCTCGCCACAATAGGTTTATTGGGGAACTCTTGGAATAGAACAAAAGTGCGCACACCCTTTTCCCTCCTATTTTGATGTCAAATTCTTTTGTATAAGGAACTGTGGCAACAGCCCCAGAGAAGCCCTGCATGTCCAGAGTTTCACCTGATACTGCTAAGTTTCCCTCACAGGTGCACACATGAATTGCTTGTTACCTATCACAGCGCCCACCAAAGGTTTCTCATCAGGGTAGGTGTCATGGATAGGACTGGGCACGCCAGAGTTCTCTGTGGCACGTCCTAGTCAGGATATGTGTTGGTACCGGGAAATGTAAAAGGGTTGTTCCCCACCATGCCCATCCCGTGCTAAGGTACAACAGTGCCATTCGAAATTGTGTTGTTCGCTTGCATGTTACTCCCGTATGTGGTGTTCTGCTGGGGCACCAATGGTTGTGTTACATGGGGCTGTGGAATTTGCAGGCCTGGTGGTTGGGCGGTAGTTGAGTGTAGGCCTAGTGTATCTCATAAGGTATGGAAGGCAGCGTCAGGGTTTGTGCCTTCAGTTGGTACTGGGGTAATGTTAGACAATAGTTGTTTTAACTGTTGTATCCTGCCCCATGCCAGCTCCTGCATTCCCTTGCAAAATGTCCTCACTTTCCACAACTCCAACATTGTGAGGGACCCATTCCTGCTCCCAGAGATCCCAAACCTTTGAATTCCCCTCTTCCCCCTCTGAACCTGCCTCTCCTGCATTGCTGCCCTTCTTGCTGCCACTCTGGGTAGGAGGGCTGAGGCCCTCCTCCCCACTGTCCCTGATCTCCTCATGGCCAGAATGCTGCTTTTCTGACATCTGGTGGGGCTGTTGTCTGCTCTGCCCCATCCATTTGTGCACTTGATGGTGCTGCCCCCTCAACTGCTATCTTCACTAATTTCCTTTGCACTAGTTTTGCTTCCTCCACCTGCAGCAGCTCTGTTGTTTCCTTTTCTCACTCATGTATTCTTTTACTGTGATGTAAGATGATAGGTTGTATCTCGGCCCACCCTTTCGCTTCAATGCCCACAATTTGGTCTAGTGCCTTTTGAACCTCTTTGGGCAAACCCCTTTTAATAACAAAGTAAAAAAGAGGAACCACCATCTTGTGAACTTTTATAATGTATTGCGCAGGGTCCTCATCGTTCCCAATGGTGCACTGCATGATGAACTGCAGATCTGGCGTGTCAGGGTACATTCACCACAGTGCGTCCCACACTTGCACACTGATATTGTTAAAGAGTGCACCATTGTGTGCCTCTTGGTCTAATTTTACTCCAGGGTATCTTGCTTTAACCCACATGTCTCCTGCTTGGTCCCCCACTATCGAGACAAGCAAACCTTTCATATACCCCACAGTCAAGGGAATCCCCACTGTCTGTTTTTTTAATACATTGAACGGCCCAGGATTTAAGGTGTGGGAGCAGTGTAATCAAATTATTTGTATCCATCTGTGACAAGGGCACGTAGTGCGTCCTACCTAGGCCTTTATGCAGCAACAGAATCTGAGTGGCAGTGTTCCTGCCTTTTTTACATCCAACACTTCCCTTTTTCCCTGCTACTGCTACTTGACCAAACCTGTTCCTTAACCATGGTCCCCACAAACTTTCCACACAGGGTGAGACTTCTGGACCCTGCTGCGCATCTCCTTCATCGTCCTAATTCTCATCCACAGTAACCCGTTCATCTTCCCTCAACTCCTCATCTGCGGACCTTTCAAACCTTACAATCCCATAGACTGTGCTCCCCACTTCCCTGCCTCGACCCCTCCTTCTAAATGTGCACAACCTTAATTGTCTGAACAAAATGTCTCCTGCCCTCCATTCATCTAACCCATTCACTTTCTTCCCTCTTCCTTCCTGCGCCACTCTCAATTGAGCCAATTCCACCCAGGTAGTCCCCAATGCCTCTTCTAGCTCCTTCTGACCCTTGCCGTCCTGCGGTGGGATACTCTGTGTTGGTATGCAGGGAGGTGTGGCAGTAGCTGGGGTGGGCACATATGTCAGATTTGTGTATCCCATGTTTGGGTGGGTGGCAAGTGGATAGAGTCCCATATGTGGGTGTGCTGCTTTGTTCTCCTGTGTTTCCCCGGATGTTATATTTAAGAATACTTCTGCTGTGCTCGGAGCCCCCCTCTCATCAGGATCCTCCACATCCTCTATAATCTTCCACACATTTAGTATCTCTTTCCTCTTTTGAAGTTGCTTACGCTTATATTTGACAGCTACGAATGTGTCCATGGGATCTAGTATCTCTCTATTGTGGGTGCCATTCTCCGGCCAGGAGCAGAGCATCCCCCCTTGCATCTCTACCACCCATTGTTTGCGATACTTCTCAATTGTGTCTCGGTATTATGATAATGCATCATGCATAAAGTCCAATTGTGTCCCCCCTAGCCATCATTGCAATTTTGCTGGTCAGAAAATTCCCAACCTCCTTTTTTTTATGCCCCGAGTTAGGAGGGACTCCCAGGTAGGCCAGAGCATGGCTGGGGGCCTGCCGACTTCAAAGGCCCAATACCCTCCCAAGAACAAAAAGAGGACTCAGCCAACGGCAAGTACAAACTGTGGTGTGTTACAAATAAAACCAACAGGGATCAATACAAGAAAACAGGAATTCTCTGGTACATCTCATATTCCCATGGCGTAGGGCCTGGTTTTGTGTGACTCTGGCATCATCACTTGGCCCCTTCCCCAAAAAACCTATCAGCATGAGGGATTGGGTATTGAGAGTTCTATAACATATATGGTCTCTTACAGATGTTATTCTACTGTCAGGTGGCTGGCCTGCCCTGTCCCCAAGAAACTATGTATTACATTGTTGCTGTGGGATGATACAATCCACTTGTTGCTCTGCCATGCGGCATCCCTGTGTTCTGATGGTGCCAGAAACATCAAAATGGCCGCAAAACCCTTGTGCGCGTCAAAACCTCTGAAAATCGCACTCTGCAAAGCACAAAAGGATGGATGCCCAATCTACCACGCATGTTGTCAGTGGTGGAACGGAAATGTCACTCCTGAAATATGTCACTGGGCTCCACAACAAGTGAAAATGGAGTTCAAAAATCTTGTTTTAAATCTTTTTTCTTTGTTGCTGAAACTGCAGAATGCCGGCACAAAACACCCTTAAACATCCCAAATTCTTGCTGGGTGCTACAATTCACTTAGTTCAAGAAATCATTGTGAATTTACAATGTCATGAAAAGCTGAAAGTATCAAAGAAACATCCACAGCAAAAGTTGCCTGTCTGTGGAACCTGTCAAAATCTGGGCGCAGTACCCTCAGCCGCCTGAATGACAGCTGTCAGAAGCCTGCATGATAAACTTTAAAGCCTGTATAAACTGAAATCAAATGTTTGAAATCTAAGTGGCCTGTTCCTGAGAGTAACCTATGTGGTAGTTGTTTGTGCTCATGGTTTAAAATCTGGAATAAGTGTTCTAGCTGCTAGTTTGAATTCACAAGTTTGTTTTTAAGCTAAGGAAAAATGCAACAGAATTAACATTTAAATTTAAGCCTGGTAAAAGCCACCCAAACTGGAATAACAGCTTTCCTCAAAAAGGCAAGGCCTCTCCCTCCAGCTCCTCTCCATCAGGAAATCACACCTAAGTGATGATTATAGGGTGGGGGAAGAATTTAGTGGGGAAGGAGACAATGGACATCCTCCGTCTAAAGGAAATGCGAGGTGTTAAGGGTCGTAAATGGTCTCTGCCTAGGGGAAACAGGGAGGAGATGCTCCTGGGTCCCAGGGAGAGACCAAAGGGGTGGAGCTAACCAACCATTTGTTGCTTAGCAAGGACAAAAGACACATTTTAAAAAGACTGATAACTTACTATGTAAAATTGTACAAAAAATAGAAATAACGGCATTGTTAATGTAATTTCTGGATGCACGAGTGAAAAGGCGCCAGAACTCGGTGGCATGTTCTGGGAAGAAACAGCGGAAAATGTGATATTACATAAAATGTATTTCTGATAGAAGTATGAAACTTTATACACATATGCCTTTGTTCAACATGCACATTTGCTCCTACATTGGACATTGTGTTCCAGATGAAAAGGGGAAAATTCTGTGAAAAGCAGACACAAGATCCCACAGTGACGGGGTTTTGAGTAGTATCTGCTACACAAAATATGTAATCTGTATATATGATTGTTATAGAGGTTGCACATGTGGTAATATGTATTGTACCAAAAGTAGATTTTGTGTTCAAGGAGCTAGGGGTGGATTCTAAGCTTCATAAACCCACACCATGAAGGTGACAAACTGTTTTTCTCCTCCTATCAAAGCAGAGAGGAGACCCTGACCAATCCCTGTCAAAGGGGCGAGCTCAGGCTAAACCAGCAAACACACCCCTTTATCATAAGCATAAATAGAGACAGCTCAGCACTCAGAAAGAGATAGATTCACCCACTATCCGAATGCTGGTGGAGCACCCTGCTGCAGAACTATCCATCTTACTTGCTCCAGACTCCTGAAACTTAGCAAAGCAGAACCAATTGCATAGCTGAACCACTTTCAGCTAGGCCTCAATTTCCAGAACCAGAACCAACCCCACGAACCTAAGGGGAACTAAAATACAGCCGGGCTGCGCTGTACTGCTTGCCTGCTGAAATGATTATCATCAGAACCAAAAAGGGCAGATCCAATCCAGTCCTGTGCCATGCTGTGACCAGAGTGCATTGCAGATCAGATCCAGACCGGTGCCGTGCGGTGTCCAGAACACATTGACGCTGCCAAATCCGATGTGCCCAGCAGTCTGTCTTGACCAGAATCCCTGATCAGAATCCTGACGGTTCAGTTTGAAACATATCTAGTGAGTATCTATAGATAGAACTGTGTCACTAGTCTATGTATCTTGCTTAGTTAATCCCTATCTTAAATCCATCCTATCTTGTCTTCAGAACCTGCATTGTTAGGAGTACTTTTGAATTGGCTGAACTCTCTATCCTATCCCTCCTATCCTCCTCCTGTGCAAATATTGTTAAAACTATCTTTGCGCTGATCTTTTCTCATCTGAAGAAGGCGGGACCACTGCAGGCAGTCGCCCTGATCAAGTGGCTGTGTTCCTGTGAGGTATCCATTTATTCATAGTCATCCTCTAGTGTGAGAAATCCTTTTTGTCATTTTATAAGTGCATTCCTGTTTCCCATTCTTGTGCCTATCTCGAAAAAACGACCTCCACTAAAACGTCCATAACTTCCTCCATTTTTAGTGCTAGAAACACATTTTCAACTTCTGCTTGTAGCTAACATCCACAGCTTTAAATCGCATCTAAAACAGCATCCCAAATCCTTACAGTTATACCATTATCGTGATTATCGCGCAGTGAAAAGTTTGCCATGAATTTTGTTTCAGGGAAATTCTGACACGTGTGAAACAGCTTTATATTGCTTCCGACCTTAATGTTAAGATTTCACATTGTTTCTTAGTATCAAATCATTGCTAGTGTTTGCGTGCAACTATCCAAAGCGGCTCCCATAAGAATTTAAACAATTTCAGCAATTTAAACCATATTTAGTGCTTTTACCCAATCCATTCTCAAGTTAAATTTAAAACCATTCTGACCGCTTGCCAATCAATTCTGTTTTTCTCTTGTGTTGCTGCGGGGATAGTTTGCTTAAATTCTGCCATTCCTGAATACCTGCTCTCTCTCCTCCTATCTCTTTACATTTCCTATTGGGGGGTTGACGAGTGTGCAGGGGGAGCTAGTAACCACACTGTTATTTGTTCTGAACACACACACAAAGTATTATTTCTGTGCTGAATTGTTTTGCTCACTATTACTCCTTGTGTATTAAAGGGATTATTTAGTGTTACATCACCCCATTGGTGATCAGTGTGCACCCATTAAAACATAGTGTGATTGAATTGTGAATACATAAATACATATGTTAACTTTGCAAACCAGCCTGATTCCTGGTTCAGTGTGACCGGGGGGTTCCAGGAGAGGGGCGTGATATGAGTGGTACATCGTTCAGAATAAAAGAACTTTTAGAAACAAATAAATAAGGATTTCAGTGGTGCATTACACGCTAGGCGTTGACTTAGGTGTGTGCCGGATTGAAATAACTTACATTGCAGAGTAGTGGACTTACCATTGGCTCTTGCCCCTTGCCATCCACCCCTGGGTTTATAAACTGTGATTGGTTAGAGCTGCTCTCCCCATGCCTGGGACTCAATTAAGTTTTCAGCTCTCTGTGAACCTCTTCAAGGTGATGTGAACAATTATGTTTCTGTATTGTAACTTGTGTGTTCCACCTCTGCCTATGAGAATGCACTGCATACCTTGCAACACTTGTTGCAGTTTGCAACTGGTTTGCCTGAATTGGCTCCCCTTTCCCACCATGGATGACTGTTAATTGTCTCATCTGATTGTACCCCGTGTTTAGAGACCACAAATTTGAGCTCTTCTGCTCACATTTATGAGGGTGTATTCTGTTTTTCTGTAGTTTGTCCCATTGTCGTCTGGAGACTGGAATGTGTCCTCATATCTCTGACCTTGGCTGTGAGCCTGTCTTGCACCTCTCGCTCCCTGTGCAGCCTGAATGAGCTTTTGCTCATTTTATGCTCAGTGGCTTGAGGCCTGCTGTAATTTTCCTAAACCTTATAATGCAGTGTCTACATCGTCCATGTTATGCTAGATTCCCGTATAGGTTAGTGATACATTGCTCTATCAGGCTACATACATACTCCTGTATATCGACTCAATCCTTGTTATAAGCATCTGCAGGATTGCTTAGGATCTCTGCTGCCTTCCGGCTCTGCGTTATTGCATTTGGCTATTGCAAACATAATAAAAGCAATGACATATGTATATGTATCTGTCCTCTTGCTATAGAACTGTGCACTTATGTTCTTCATGTATAGGTGTAGGCCTCTCTCCCACTAAACAGGACTCTCAAAGCTAGCTGGGTTTAGTCGTGTACCCAAATTGCACTGTTTGCAGTAAGCTCTAGCTGTGCGTAGCCTTGTACTCAAATTGCACTGTTAGGTGTAGTCCTCTCTCCCACTACACAGGACTCTCGAATCTGGATGTAGCCTCCATCTCTGCTTGGTATATGCGCATACCTGCTACATGATGAAAGTTAGGCCTACTGGTATAGGCCTCTCTATTCTAGAACTGGACATATATTTCCCTAGCCAAGCAAGCTCACAGCCTGCAGTATGTATATCTCACACCACTAGCTTGGACACAGGCCGCAGGCATGGCCAAACATCCATGCACAATAGAATACGGCTACGGCTAAGCACATCCAGCCTAGTGCACACATAGCCATCCAGAGTGAAACACCTGACGTACCTCAACACCTCTGCCACTAGCATACTGCGACCACCACCCAAAAGGAATCTGGTATAGCTGGCATCAGACAGACTCTCTCAACAATAGCTGTCTATTTCTAACCCTCAACTGCACCGCCCATGTGTCTGACTGTTCTTGGGCTGCTTATGTCGAGCCTTACCAGCCACCCAAGTCCTAGAACGGCAACATGCACACATGCATCCCTCCCCTAAGCTAAACCCCCTAGAATTTTCCATCTATATTGACTACAGTCACCAAGGACGTTCAACCAATGAAAAAGCGCATTGAGGCCACACAAAGAGCGCTATATAAATAACTAAATACAATACAATACAATACCATATATAAGTGTGTGCTTGTGTGATGCAGTGCAGGACTGCGAGTGTGCTTCAGGTCTAACGCTGCTACATCGTGATGTCACTAATGACATCAACACCATGGCTTCTTGGTGTTTAATTAAGGCTGTCCATATAGGTTTCTCTGTCCACGATCTATGGTTCTTTGCCTACATATGCACACACTCATTGGGTTCAGCCTGCATGGCTGGCTGAGAGGATACCTTTCTGTGTACTTGTCAATCATTAGTGCGCTCGGGATCTGTCCAAAATAAGATGACTGGCAGCAAGCACTTCTGGCTTTTCGTCCCAACATGAACCTGGGGGTGAGGAGGGGCATCTTCGGGATGCTCTCTTCAGTCCCCCCTCTGGTCGACCTGTTAACCACATCCTTATATGTTGGCTCTTCAGCTCTTGGTGGCCATAATTTTGTACTTTGAGGTATCCATAATAATTCACATGATCGCCAAAAGTCGACTCCATATAACTGCACACTCCTTCTGGGTTGCACCATACCCATTTCCCGTCATAGTACTTCGTATTAAATGGATAATCTAGATTCATTGCCTCAAGTGGAAATAGTGGACAGTTTGCTATTCGTTCTATCAGCTTGTCTCTCTCCTCCCCTATCTTGTCCTTTGCTCCTCCTATGTTCATATCCATCAGGACCTTCATTCCAATAATCATACCTGCCGTCTTCCGGCACCGAGCAATACAGATCTTCACCACGCATAGTGTAATTCCTGCCAATATTAATGTCCCTAATATTACCTTTAATACATCTGATAGCCATGACAGCATCCATGACCATATTTATGCTATCAAGCTCTGGTCTTTCCCAGACCCCTTGTCTTCTTCCTCCATCTTTGCATGCTTCTGGTATAGCTGGGTTACCGCCTCTCTCAGTGTGCTGTTATCTTAGTTGTTGGCAGGTCTAAATGTGCAACAGGAACTCCCAGTTTTTGTGCAAACTCCTCCTTCCATTGCTGTCAGTAAATCCAGAACATATCTATTCTGGAGCGCCATCAACCTTACAGCTTGGAGCTCTTCCTTTATTGAATTGAACCCATTCACTGTGGAATTTATCATCATCATCAGCTCCCACTGGGGAATCTGCAGCCATTTTGCATTCGTATACATCTTTACACCTGGAACAACTGATGTGAAGAACATTTACTTTCTGCTAAACGATCTGTGTTCTGCTGGCACTTCATCCAAAACTGCTTCTGATTTCAATGAGAAATAGTTGGTTCTCTTCACTCTACATTTTCTGCCAGCCTTTCCCTCTTGCCAGTTTTTTCTTCTTCCGCAAATCTTTTCTTCCTTTTCTTAGTGTTCCTCTTCGGGAAATCGTCAAGCTTCACATCCTTTCATGGCACAACCAATGAGGGCATATTGATGTGCACCAATGAGCAAACTTCTCCCCAGTCGGCATGGTGTATTTTCCCCAACTTCCACTTCACCGTCATTTTGGTAACAGAGTGCTGGTATTTTCAGGGGTATTATAGGCATTGGTCCAGATTAATTTTCCACCCAAGTGAGCAACCTTGCACTTGCTCCCACTCCTTCAGGCACTTGTCATTTTCTTCTTGTACCTTGTTCACTGGCGATTGTGCTAGGGTGAGTGCCTTGCTTCCCACCACTCCATCCTTCCATCCATCATTTGTGTATACTTGACAATATACGAACATCTGTGGTCTTTCCCAGCACCCAGGTTCTCCTCCTATCTCCTTCATCCTGCTCCATGGCCAGGGCAGTTCTTTCAATGTTATAGGGCCTCATTACAAGAATCCCGCTAAAAATTGAGTCATTACCGGCATGGAGTTAATAGCGTGTCCGTGCACCAGTGACACCGCTAATAGCAGCTGATTACGAGTGTGCGAGCATGCGCGAACCCCCATGCCGGTAATGGCTGCACCGCCAATGCAAGTAAAGGCCCTCCAACCCCCCAATAGCACCATCATGGGACCTGCCGGTACCGCCTCTGCCAAGGAGAAACTCCTTAAAACCGACCTGGTAATAACATCATGCTAATACCGGCCTCGTAATACGGGACCCGAAAGTAACGTCATCTCGTTGGAATGGGAAATGCGCCGGCGGCCATCTCTAAAAACACAATCCATTGCAATCCTCTTATTGCAGCAGTGCCATACCATCCACCATGTACAAGGCTACCCACAAAACTACCCCCTCCTGCGCAAGTAGCGCTTCTCCGATGAGGAGCTAAACATGCTGGCTGATACTCTTACAGCCCATGCAGATGAGGTTTTTGCAAGCAACCTCAAAAGGGAAGCACAAATGAGAAAAAAGAAATATGGGAGGAGGTTGCACGTAAGGTGTCAGCAGTTGGCACCTCCCCGCACAGTCAAAGACTGTAAAAAATGATGGGATGACCTACGTCTCCGGGTCCATCCAACCGCAGGGAGGCCATGGCCACAGGTGGGGGTGCCCACTCACCAGTTAAATCGATGTGCTGGGAAGAGACCTGCAGCAGCACCATACAAATGGAGTCCATAGAGGGCTTTGGCGAAATGGAGACGGGTGCGGCGACCTCTAGAGATGGAGGTGAGTGACCACACAAACCCCATTAGGCCAAACCATGACGTAGTACAACAGATGTGAAAGTGAGCCAAGCCAATGCATGGCCCATCATACAAACATATACAGATCCATGTCCAGGTGGAGGCCCAAACCCTGGCACAATGAAATGCATGCTGCGTGCCAATCCAATTACCAACAGACACCCAACACACAGTAACCAATCACATGTCACACATCACACAAACCGCAATACAACGGTATGCCACCTGGTACATATCAGTACCAAATGAAGAGGCCACTGCTTATGCCAAAATGCCCCCCTCCTTAAAAGTACCCTGTGTGACACACCTATAAGAATGCAATGCATGAGAAATCAAATACTGTACCGAACCAACTCATCTTGCATGTAACACCATCACTGATGCCCTGAATCTCTTGTCCCCCCACAGGCACTGATGCAGAAGGTGAAGGGCAGGACCCTTCCCCAAGGGCATCAAAATCCAGGGGCAGACCACAGGACACTGGGCCTTCCACCTCCGGGACAGCACCGCAGGCCAGAGTGCAACCCAGGGCACCTGTACCGGCCAGGCCGGCTGAGGAGGAGACAATAGCAGCGGACGAGACTGCAAGTACTCAGTTATCAACAATTGCTGAAGGCGAGCCTGATGTCACACAGTCCGCTGCCACCAGTTCCATTGGTGAGGCAGCAGCCACAGCCTCCCTCACTGATGTTGATGTGCAAGCGGAGGAATACGAGGACATTGATGGCAACATCCATGTCGAATGTCCCCGCACACCAAGTCCCCCGTCCACCCTCCACCACTCCACACAGGGCACACCTTCCAGCACCATGCAGGAATCAGCGGTTCAACTGCGGAGTCCGCAACTGCCAAGCAGGATGCTGGAACACATGCAGCAGCAGCAATCTGCACCGGCGGTGCAGAATCCATCCGTCTCCACCCCATCGACCACACCTGCAAGCTCGACACCCTCAAGCTCTGTGCGGATGATGAGGCGCAGTGCAAGGCACATAGAAATGCTGCCCCCACCACAAAACAAGTCCGGAAATAGCCGGTCCAACCACATCATGTGTGGGATGACAATGACTGAGAGGGGAGGTGGTGTTGAGGGGAGGATGGGGGTATTTATTGGGGGTATGGGTTGTTTAGGGGGGTATGGGTTGTTTGGGGGTATGGGTTGTTTAGGGGGGTATGGGTTGTTTGGGGATGTATGGGCTGTTTGGGTGTTTTGGGGAAGGGGGCGTGTGAGTGGCAGAGGGACAAAGCACTATGTTGTTATTTTTCATAATACACCCGTTGTGTTCATAATCATTTCATGACTGGACATTGTTCATTTTGTGTGTGTACATTTTATTGTTGACAGTGCCAAACTCCCCACACACCCTGTGTCCATGTCCACATGGTCCCAGTGCTCAGTCTAGTACTGACACATAACCATCAACGTCCCTGTGGTTCAGAAGTATTCGTCAATCAGTGATTGGCGTACAGCACAGCCATCTTGTGCATCACGTACTGCCAGGGGTGCTGCTTCTCCTCCATCATCATCCTCATCTCCCTCACCCGGTGCATGCATTTCAATGTCAGGTGGCAGTGGTACGTTTCTCCCGATGCACATGTTGTGCAGCATGACACAGACCATGGGGATCTTGGATCTTTGCCACCTTCTCTGGCCCATAGAGGAGTGCTCCACCAGACCTGCTTAGGCAGCGGAACCGTACCTAGGTCTGCTCAATCACAACACGGGTACGGGTATGAACCCGGTTGTACTCCTCTTCATGCCTGTTCTGTGGGTTCCGTACAGGGGTAAGTAGCCACGGCTTCAAGGGATAGCCTCCATCAGCTGCATGGGAGCACAAAGAGATATGTGTGAGTCAATATCTAACCTGATACCTTTAAGAATAACGGCCACGGCTGCAGCTATTTGGTGTTGACAGGCACACATCCCAGGATGTATGCACACAGGTTCATTTGATGCATTGCGTACTGCACAATGGTCTACTGGTGTGGATTGTGTTGTACAGATGATGCAGGGTGTCCACTTGCCTGCTGATGTGGATGTACTGTGGATGCGGAACAATGTCTTCCCGCCCATTAATGCAGTGTATGCTACTCTTTACCTAATCACACTTGCAGCATTGGCACAGTTGTAATCATGTTTAGTCATGCATTGCTTGCCATACCCATGGTGGCCTGCTCGTGCGTCTGGCATGTTGTCATTGTTGTGCAGCATTGTTCTTATGCATGGCATTGATGTGTCATGCTCAGGTTGGGATGTTCAGGACTACAGTGTTTAGCTCTGAGTGCATTGTCCACTCACCCCCCAATCCCACCTAGGTGGAGTATGTATACCCCCCCAATCCCACCAAGGTGGAGTATGCATTCCCCCCCAATCCCACACAGGTGGAGTATGCATACTCCCCAATCCCACACAGGTGGAGTATGAATACCCCCAATCCCACACAGGTGGAGTATGCATACCCCCCCAATCCCACACAGGTGGAGTATGTATAACCCCCAATCCCACCCAGGTGGAGTATGCATACCCCCCCAATCCCACACAGGTGGAGTATGCATACCCCCCAATCCCACACAGGTGGGTATGCATACCCCCCAATCCCACACAGGTGGAGTATGTATACCCCCCAATGCCACCCAGGTGGAGTATGCATACCCCTCCCAATCCCACACAGGTGGAGTATGCATACCACCCCAATCCCACACAGGTGGAGTATGCATAGCCCTACCTCACAACCCCAATGCACTGCCATGGTCCAGTCAGGCAACTTACCAAGCAGCAAGGCACGTCGTCCAGCATGTCGCTCCATGTAGCGGGGCAGCGTGGAGTTCCACAACACCATGGCATCATGTGTGAATCCGGGATATCGGGCACAACAATGTGTGATGATCTTGCTGGAGTCACATACCATCTGCACATTGATGGAGTGGTATTGCTTGTGATTGCGGTACACCGCCTCTATGGCATGAGGGACAACCAATTCGACATGGGTGCAGTCGAGGGCACCGACGCAATTGGACATGCCTGCCAGTGCATGGAAGCCTACTTTAGTGTCAGCAAGCTCCTGGGCAGTCTGTGGTAGGGATATGTGGGTGCTTGCGTGCTTCAGGAGGGCATCCAGCACTTGGGTCAGCATGCGTGAAAAGAGAGGTTGTGATATGCCATGCAGTTGGCCCACTGTGTGCTGGTAGGTGCCTGTGGCCAGGAAGTGGAGCTCAGTCACTACCTTCACTAGAGGGGGGATGGCAGTGTGGATTTCTATCAGGCTGACAATATCGTCGTGTATCATGTCCACTATGTGGGTGATGGTGTCCCGGTCCAACCGGTACAGGGTGTGGATCTGCTCAGGGGTTAGATTGAATGGACTGGCTCTTATGCGAGGGATTGGTGGCTACCTACATGGTACCACTAGCTGCACTGGTGAGACTTTCTGGGCCTGTCTCACCCTCCTTCTCTTCCTGCGTCTCCTCAGTGCTGCCTGTTGTTGTTGTTGTTGCTGTTGTAGCAGTAGAGGCATGTCCTCCAGTCCCAGGATTGTAACAGCTAGTAGGATCATTTTGGAGTGGGAAGGGGTGTGGTGTGTGCTCCTTTTGTACTGGGACATGCTCCATTGACTCCACCTGTGGTGACTGTGTGCACCTGTGGCAGTTAGCTTCACTGCAGGTTGCTATTTGCGGGTATTCCGCGATGCCTGTATTGCCGCCATCGTGCAGGCCCTAATTACCGCCTTTAGGATGCCGGTAAGTGCATGCCCACGTGACTTGTGATGTCCTCCTGTTAGCGGCATGCCCGTATTTCCACCGCGAAGGGGTGCGTGTACATGCGCATGCCGGTAAGAAGTGGCATGGTATGGGCGGTGGCGGTATTGCCGGGTTGTCGGCTCATAATGACCCAGACCCGTTAACGATGCCAGAAATGCCATTCCACCTTCCTTTTTTCATTACCTCCATACTCGTAATGAGGCCCATAGTCTTTGTGTCTCCTTTCTGTCGAGAGTCTTTATGTAACTATCTTCATATGGTAACGTTGCTTGAGACATCCATTTCAATGTTGCTGTTTTCCCTTGTAATCTTGCTCTAGTCGTTACCATCGACAGGTAATTCAGGCATTGAGCTCTTGCTGCTGGTATTTCAGTTGCTATGAACGCTCTGCAGGAACTCGTGGCATAGGGGATCAATGAGCAGACATAACAGCTCTCCCCAGTGGTTTCCTTACCTTTTGTTTGTCATGTGTTTATACTACATGCTATTAGACACTTGAGCAGTATCAGTAAGAAAGAGATCTACCTCCTTCATGCCTGTGTCAACACTGTGCTTACCTCTCCTTGCCATGCTTTCATTGCTCTCCTGTCCACCTGACATGGTTGTTCCACCTGCTTGGGTCTGGGTAATGTTAGTAGAGGATACAGCAGTAGCGCTAGCAACAAGTGAAATTCTCCAAAATATAAATGCAAATACTCCATTTGGAATGAAGAGAAACAACTGCCTGCAACCCGTGTAAATTCTGCCTTGTTTGCAATACCTTGTACATTACATGTAACTGTTTGATAATGCTCTAAACTTTCTGTGGTGTCCACCTACGGACCATGCTGTATTATATTGTTATGTTGTAATCATCTCAAGCGCCTGGATGCCCCAGGGCCAGGCGGCGCTATACAAATACTAAACTAAACTAAACTAAACTAAACTAAACAACAGTATAATCACATTTTTTATTATTTCACCCATCTTTTGGCTGTGCTGCTTGTTCCTGGTGCACCTAGAACATATAGTTGCCCGCCTGAAATGTGCAGATAAGAGCATTTTTGTGTTAGAATAGACGTTAATCTTTGAGCCCCGTGACCCACATAGTCATTAATGGCAAATATGAACAACTGCACCCACAGGTCTCTAATTCCACGTTCCCTCAGGATGGAAAGAATAGAAGGATTTCCTTGTCCAAGTTGTGGGTACACTTGGGTCACATATTCTATAAAGGCAAGGTAGTATACTCTGGGAGAACTGGCCGGAAATATGCTGGGACTTCTTGCATTGTGGACAAATTGCTTCGAGAAAGTATCAGGGTGAAAATCAGGTGGAAGCATGAGCATTCATCAATTATCACAGTCAGCTTTCTTAAAGAATGTATGTCGAGAATAAAATAACAAACAGACAGTGGGCCTCATTATGACTTTGGAGGTAGCCATGCCGGTAAAACTATCACGGCTTCCTACGGAGTCATTTTCTTCTAGCACCCAGGAATGGGCAATTACTGCAGCATTACAGCCCTGGCGTACCCAGTAATTGCCCATTCCCCGGCACCGGAAATATTTGTCCCCATTCCCATTAATAGGAATGCTGAGGTTGGAGGCACCAACACCATTCGTGAATGGTGCAGGTGCATCTGACATGCTCTGCTCGCGGGTGCCGGTTCGCCTGCCAGGTCAGACCTAGCGGTCAAAAAGGCACCCACGAGCCAAACTCGTAGTTTGCCGGTCCGGTAACAATGGTGCCGGTAGCTTACCGGCACCGTTGTTACTGGACTGGCAAACTTGTAATGAGGCCCAGTGTATCCTTACACTGGATGTGTCGGCAGTCTTTGCCCTAACTCTGCTGCCCTTGAGCGAGTAACCATTGGGTGTCCTCCACTCGGCAGTGTAAGTTCAGAATAATAATTTTGCTCCTCTTGCTGCTGACCGTTGGCCCTGTCGATCTCGTTGCCAGATGAATCCATCGCTTGGTAGAGCTTGACGTCTGAGAGAGGTTTCCAAACAGTTTTTCCCTCAAGTGTTACTGCTTGATCTGACACTTTCTCCATGGTGTGGGGACCAGTGAATCTTGGTGCATCCCACCGTCAAATAAAGTTTCTCAGTAACACTTTGTCCCCAACACTAACATGTCAAGCCAACTCCAACAACACATCATCACAACCAATGTACTACATTTCTTCCAATTAGGATTTTGACCTGGCCACGGCAATGAGACCGCAACATGTCACATTCTCGGTGACCTCCACAACATCACTGACAAATGGCACACATCCCTCCTTGTACTCCTCCACCTCTCATCAGCTTTTGACACCCTCCACCACACCTATTCCCTAAATATTCTATCACACAGAAAAACTGCCAAGCACTGCTCTACAGTGTTTTTCCCCCTTTCTTAATAAGTGGATGCATGTTGTCCCCATGCCCTCTTATCTACCAGACCACACCCCCGTCAACTACAGGGTTCTGCAAGGATCCTCCCTATCTCCCTCCCTCTTCAACCTATATGTGGAATCCCTCAGTCAGACCCCTAGCAAACACAAATTACCTTTTCACCAACATGCAGACGACACACATTTACTTCCACATCTCCTCCCCGTCACAACTCAATACACTAAAAATCTGTCTCTCCACCATTGCCGCCTGCATGTCCATCCACTTCATCAAACTCAACCCTTTCAAAACAAAATACCTCATCTGCCCCCACAGGCTCAAACCTGTTCTCATCCCTGTATCAAACAACGCATAATAGAGAACCCACAGATGGCTCATAGAATACTCTTAACTCCCAGAGATGGTTCAAGGGTTTTTAATACTTGATCTGCAGGGCAATAGGGCAGCCCCTCTTGCTATATATTTTGTCTAGAATTAAAATTGTTCAACCAAACACATGCGTCCCTAACCCTGAGTTAGTATCTAGTGAATATTAACCCCTTCTGTCCAATCATTAGGCTAGATGCTTTGGAGAGCCTAAAAGCAATCCCCTTAACTGTCTACACTCCCTCAAAGACTTTCTAAACAAGCCCTTCACTAAAGATGTTGTATAATCTATCAAAGGATCTGGGGATATGTCTTTCATACACTCTGCCCGACTTAGTTTCCTTTGACTCATGCCCTGATGTTCCTCTCGTTGGCTCTAAATCAAACTCTCCTCCCTCTACTCACTACTCCCAACTCTACCCACCTTCACTCCTTCTACTCCCAGTGTCTTCCTACTGCATCGCTCTGATGTTTGTTACTTCTTTTATCACTTCTTCTACCCTTACTAATTATTCCTGCACACTAGTACACCCTTCTGCACACTACTTCTCCTTCATCTACAATAATACTTGCTTCTATACACTGCTAAGCCATCCTCCACACTACTACTCCTTCCTCACACTAATACCCCCTCATCCACACTACTATTATGACTACTACTCCCCTTTTTCTCCCCAGCCATACTCCTTAAACTCTCAAAACACCTTCACGTTCCCTGCCTACACTCCTGCCAATAAACCTAATTACTAATCTTACATGCACACTCACAATGCTGGCCAATCTGACCATGTCTTCCCCTTCCAAGAGGTGTTATATAAGACAAACTTTCAAATAGTGGGCTAAGCCCTACCCCTGTTCTCATTGTGGGTTTGCTCTGAGACAGAAAAGGTGGCCCATGCTGCAGAGTGCCCAGGTGCTAGGGCGGGGCTTTGTCCTGGCTTCCACTAAGGTAAACATAGTATGTGTTTGGGGTTGTTTCTCCTGTTCCATAATCTTCATCTCCAGGATGGGCTGAGTGGCATTCTGTTCTCTGTTCTGCACCAGGTTTTACTTTGCCCTCACTCAATTTCTGAAAGGCTGCAGCTGTTACCCCTGGCTTATCTTACTTCTCAGCTATGTCTCTCCTTATAGTTAACAAGGGTCTTTTTGTGGTGACATTTTATGGTAATTCGTCCCTCCACCAAAGCTTTTTACAGATTATCTATTGGTGTTGGAATCACTTGAACCCGTGTTTTTCCTATACCAAACAGAGATTGCAAGGTTTGGCTCTTTTTTCTGTCTGATTTTACCATTCTTCAGGCTTGTCCATGGGGCCTTTGGGGATTCCAGATCGGGTGGGCTCTCTCTTTGGGTTTTAGTTCCTCTGATAGTCCCCAGAGACACGGGTCCTATGATCCCAATTAATTCTGGTTCTTTCTGTGGTTCTCTTCTGTCTCGCAAATCTCGCTATAGCCTCCACTGCCTCTTGTCATTCTTTGACCTCTGCCATCTCTGAAGCCACGATTCTTTCCCAAACTAGATGGGCAATGGTTTCGCCTTCTTTAATTGCATGGTTTTGCTTCCCCAGGTGCAAGAGGAAGATCTTCACTTCCCCTCTATAGTCTCCACTGATGACTCCAGCCCCACATCTAGCCAGTGCTTGTGTGGCAGCCTAGCCCATGGGCAGTTTTTCCATATATTCACACACAAACTTCTATGCAGAGACCTGTCTTGACAAACGCCTTCCATCTTGGCAGGATCCTCACCTTCTTTTAACTGTACAGGACTCAAACTGCGGCTCTGTGTGACAACATTGAGGTCTTGGTGACACAAACTATCGTCCACATCTTCCTGAGTAGATGGTAGCCTCTGTATCAAAGGTCTGCATGATCCTGCGATGACACCACATGTTACAGATGCATCGGAAATACTTGTTGTCTGTGAATCTAGGACAAAGAGATACAAATTGGCGAGCATGTTTTTATGAGGAATGGGGTGATACAAATGGGTACTGCCTGTGCATAGACAGGCGTTTGGGGAGGGGCAGGAAGTGTCCCCCTCTCAAGTGCCACTATCAACCTTTGGAGTAGGATTGTCTCTGGCTTCCTCCCAGGTAGGCTCCCCACCCAGACTGGGAGGGGGTCCCACCCCCTCAAGACATCTTCCAGTTATTGACCAGTTCACACCCCATATAGCCCCCTCCTCACTTGTCAAGTCCCTAGGCCTTACATTTGGCCCCCACCTATCTTTCACACATCACAAAGATGACATCACCAAAACATGCAACATACAAATATGTTTCCTACACAAGATAAGACATATCCTTTGCCCTGATGACTTCCCAGGACAATCCAAGCACTAGTTCTGCCCTAACTAGACTATGCAAATGCTATCTTCACCGGACTCCACAACAGCAGCATCCCCCACTTCAGACCATGCAGAACACGGCAGCAAGAATCATCCTGTACCTACCCAAACACTTACACATCGCCCCATCCCTCTTCTAGCTCCACTGACTCCCCGCCCTCCGGAGAAATGCCTTTAATGCACTCTGCATTATAAACATCATACACAAAGCCATTCATATCAAAACCCCATCCTACCTTCACAACGAACTGAATCTCATCACCCACACAAACACCAGACAAGCCAACAAAAATATCCTACACACTGCGCTCTGCAAATTAAACAGCACGTAAAACCTAACAATCACCAAGTGGAATCCAAGACCCCGGAATGCCCTACAACATCCACACCTCATTACTCTTCATCACTTCCTAGAAAATACTCAACACATACCTCTTTCTCCACATCTTATCCGGCCACACTACCATCCCTGCCATCCTCCATCTATCCTAATCTTCCTACCCTGTCCTCAACATTTTGTAATGTCTTTTTCCCCTCCTCCTTTTGCAACTTTGTAAGACACTCTTAGACTCTGTGGTCAGGGCCACTACTGTACAAAATGTTTTTTTAAAAATAGGTAAAATTAAAAATCTAATTTTTTAATATTTTAATGCTGGATGTGCCCAAAATATGTCAGTAATGTCACTGGAAATATATGCCATCGGTATACCGTGTGTGCTGTGCATGCTAGTATTGATTGGCAGGTGTTTAGGAGGTTCTCTGTCCACGTTGCCAAGACTTGGAACAGTTTCCTTGTCCCTAATCTAGATGTAATGTACAGCCTCGGTTTCAGGGCTGCATTAAAAAAAAATACTTTCTACAATTGGTTGTTCATGGCAAATGGCCCAATTATTCATATTTAACACACACACACGCAGACACTCGGGCGCATGCAAAGTCACACCCACCCGTGCCCAGCAGTTCAGTTGAATTACAATCACACTTCAACTAAAATAACTCTGAAATATTTGTCCATAGAATTCAGGATAACACTTAGGAATTTAAAAACCTTATACATCCACTCTTACCATTGATAAAATGCCCTGGAGCGTGCCGTATCTCTCTGCTAACAGATGCATTTGTATTGGGTGATTATGTGCAACCTTTTTTCATCCTCCTCCTTGGCTGGCTTGACAGAAAATTGATAATTGAAAATAGCATCCAAATCCTCAAGGAGAAATTCATGGGAAAATGAACATTGTATTCTGAAATGGAGGATATTTGAGAGGTATGAGTAACTAATGTTCGATAGTCTAAGTAAATTGAGATCCACAAAGGGCAAATGATGAAGCAGTATCATTTGTGTCCTGCTGAAGGCAAACTGTGCCAGCTGCTTGCAAGTTGACATAGAGGTCTAAGAAAGTGGAGAAAAATAATCAATAAATAATATTGATAAATGTCCATCTATTTAAGGGTGTCATATGTGTGCAGAAGTGGCAGACTGCTCTGAAGGTCATGCGTTGCCTGATGAACAATTCAAATGTGTTGTCGATGTTATCATTCATATGATGGGTATTTTACTCAGTGTGAATACGGCATAAAGACTGTAAAATTAATCATTTATCGGATATAACGTGTTTAAGGTAGGCATGAAGATATGCCTAGTGGACCCCATCAGTGCACTTAAATTATGTAATTCTGTCATTCAAGTTGACTGCACGTTTAGCAAAAACAAAAAACAAAGAAAACACCCACCATTGAAGTGTCAAATATCCCTAATTACCTTTTCCACCAGTATGGGCACGACTGGTGCAAAATAAAACAGAAATGCAAGTCTACGCATATCTCTTAACAGGCACCATATCATCTGGCATTTCTGAAGTCGGCACCTAGCTGATCATTGTGGTCTTATATCTACTCCAAGTAGATATTGAGTTCAGGACGTGACAAAGAAGTAAACAATCTTGTGTGCAAACAGTGCTCCTCTCATTTCCCCCACCTGCCTGCCCTCAGACAGAAATAGCAAAGTGGCCACCGTTATTCACAAGCCTATCTATTTCATGATCAGCCTACTCGAGTGCTTTCTTGGTCGCTTACTAATTTACTTAACGTGTATGGTTACTAGCAGCCAACTATGCTAGCTTGTTGATCACTACTGGACTATTCTAAAGACCTCTTGGTCACTACTGGCCTGTGTATTTAAATGTTGTTCACTGCCAGCATATTTACTGCTTTTATTTTCAAACCATCTTTACAGTGCTGTCCTGTTGGTCACAATTAGCCACAATTCCTTGGTACCCACTGACCTGACTGTAAAATGTTCACACCCCCTTCAGGTCCTCAATGAACTCCTCATACCGTATAGGTGAGTCTTTCATACAATACCCAGCATGTCCCCTATATTCTCAATACCCTCGTACCTCATGCCCTTCTTTCTATGATATAATATGATATGTTATTTAAAACGCGCTTCATACCGAGAGGTTTCTAAACACGGTTGAAGAAAATAAAGCTGCTGCTGTTCATGATTTACAAAGATATTGTTCAAAGAAATAAGCACACTTTAAAGGGTTAGACATAATCATGCAGTATAGCAGACAGTGCAGGGGGATAAACCCACAGATCCACGTTTGCCCCATGGCTCCTGCAGTTTGCTTTCTCCCTAGGGCAAAGTAAAATCATCTTAACTATTTCTGTACCTCCATTGATAGAACTGGAGCCTGGGCAGTGGATTAAAAGCAGTGTTGGGCAGTGTTTCTGCTCTCTGACTGCAGGATATTAGATGTTCATACTACATTCTACTAGTATGCACAGAGGCTGCACATCCGTATTCGTATATTTTTCACATGTGAAACCCTCAAATATAAAGGACAATACTGGAAGCCTTTGCAGGAATTACGACTGCTACAAAGAAATACTTTAAAGCCCTGTAGTAGCTATGAATATTTCCAGCTCAGACACACGCCAATGGCAATTATGGGGAATTTATTTAAAGGGCTTTTAATATTATTTTTTTCGATTTTCAAATGTTATTCATCTTATACATGTTGCATGTGTCAAACAATAACTACAAGCAGATGACTACCACGCAGTCTCTTCTGAGTAAAGCAATAAACCACCCTGTGTTTTAAGCTGTATGGCAAAATGCATTGGATCTAGGTCACCTGGCCTAAGCCCCGACCACCGGGTGCCTTCCAGGTTGCTGCTCGTTTCCCCACTTAGCAAACCCCACCCACCTGATGTCTTCCTGGTTGTAGCTCTTTTCCCTACTTAAGGAGCACTCCAGCCTCTTTTCCTTTGCTGATGGGGATCAGGTGCAAGTGGATCTAGGTCACCTGGCCTAAGCCCCACCCACATGGTGCCTTCCAGGTTGCCGCTCTTTTCCCCACTTAGCAAGCCCCGCCCACCTGGTGCCTTCCTGGTTGCCTCTCTTTTCCCTACTTAAGGAGCCCTCCAGCCTCTTTTCCTTTTCTGATGGGGAGCAAGTGCAACTGGATCTAGGTCACCTGGCCTAAGCCCTGCCCACCTGGTGCCTTCCAGGTTGCTGCTCTTTCCCCCACTTAGCAATCCCCACCCACCTGGTGCCTTCCTGGCTGCCACTTTTTTCCCTACTTAAGGAGCCCTCAAGCCTCCTTTTCTTTGCTGTTGGGGAGCAGGTGCAAGTGGATCTAGGTCACCTGGCCTAAGCACCACCCACCTTCTTAGCACTGCCTTTTCCGTCCTGCTCGTAAATCTTAGATCAAGGGTGTCTCTCGCCTGAGGCAGACACAGAAAAGGGCAATTCCTGTTGGGCCTTTTCGGACCAGGAGGACCCAGGGCCTGACCCCCTGCTCAGACAGCAGGTAAGGATGCACCAACATTTGTTTACTCCCTCTGTTCCCTCAGGCCATCCCCACCCTGTCTTTTCCCCCGTGATGTTCACTTGTGCCCCCCTGGCCCGCACACAGGTGTTGCCTGTTTTGCTGGATTCTTCTACCCTGCTCCCCCACCCCTCCAGCCTACTTCTGCAGGAGTATGTCCTGATACATTCTGGTTTTACCATCACCGTCTTCTGGCCAATGCTCGATTTGAATTTTATGGACTTCATTGATTCATGGTGCGTCACCCTTTCTCAACTCTCATGCTGGACTTCCTTTGCTTCTTGTACTCATGGTGGCCCTGAATCATGCTGTTCCCAACTTCATCTTGTATCCTGGCTTGCAACATTATGTGTTACTACAGACTTCTGCAATTGTATTAGCTCTCCCCTCTTGCTTCTCCACTCTTTTTGACTGCTTACACTCTGTTCTATCCTCTTCTCCCTTTTCCTATCTCCTTCCCTCCTCCCCTTACTTTCTTCTATGCGCTTACTCTATCAGAAGTGTCCTTGGACCTTATATGAGAGCAACCTCGTCTGTCTCCTCCCCCCTCTCCTTACTTGTTTCCTCCCTCCCCCAGCACTATCTGAAATGTCCTCAGGCCTAGTACTATAGTCGCTTGTTTTGTTTCTCCCCTCCCTTTCTGCACCCCTCTCCCTCACCTTTTGTTTTCTCTGGCTCTACCTAAAATGTTGTCAGGCCTAGTACGGTAGTCACCTGTCTGTTTCCATTTCCTTCCCTCTCTCCCACTCCCTTCCTTATCTATGTCTTAGCTCTTGCATTATTTGAATTGTCGTCAGGCCGAGTACAATAGTTAATTTCACATCCTTACTGTTCATGGACTAAAGAATGTCATTGTATTTTCCCTTCTTCCCTCCCTTTCCTTGAAGCGCTTTGAAACACATTGTGTATAGGCGCTATATAAATAAACTCTCATATCATATCATATCAGTATGGTAAATGTAGTCCCTCAGGCAAAGCCCCCCCAGCACTGCCACCTACTTTGCCTTTGCCTCTACTTTCTCTGCTCCTCCTACTCCTGCGGCTAACTCACACCCTGACACAGCCCTTTCTAATATGCACCTTTCTATTTCCAACACCCTGGACAACCTTGCCCCTGTCATGAGAATCTGGCTGATGCCTACCTCCAAGCGCAACTCTTGGTATGATTCCGACCTCGCCGTCCTGAAACGCAAGTGCAGGGTGGCTGAGAGGAAGTGGAGGGCTTCGGGTGCATCCTCTGGCAAACTGGCCTGCCACCTGTTCCAAAGGCAATACCGACTCTCTGTCCTGTCCAAGAAGATAGCACACACTCAAGCTTGTGTCTATGCAGCATCTAACAACACAGCTGAACTCTTTAAAATCTGCAAGGAATTGGCCAATCCTGTTGCAGTCTTTACCTCTACTGTTCCCTGCCAGGCCCTCTGTCCAGCTCTGGCCTCTCACTTCTCCGCTAAAACTCAGGACATCATGTACTCCATCTCCTCTTTATCTCCCTCTTCCTCTCTCGGCCCCCCTTTAGCCATCTGTCTCCTTTCTCTCTGATGAGGTTTCTAGACAAGTCCAATCTATAAAGTGTCATCCAAAGAGGTGCTCCACTGCTCCTCCAGAACCATCAAGGACCATATTGACACCCTCGCTCCAGCCTTGGGCAATTTCGGCAATCACTTTTGGAAAAGCTAGCCATCTCCCAGCTTACTCTCCACACTGAATCTGTTGGTTGTATCCATGACCATCAGTCTGGCTCCACAGCTGCCAGAGGTACGGAAACTGCCATCCTGAACACCCATGAAGATCTGCTCTCCAACCTTAATTCCAGCATTCCTTCTGTCCTCATCCTCTTTGATCTTTCCTCTGCTTTCGACATGGTCAACAGCACCATTCTGATCAATCGAGTCCATGAGAACCTTGGCATCACGGATCAGGCCCTGGAGTGACTGACCTCCTTCCTTTTGCACCACCCCCCCCAGGTCCAAGGTGGTACCTTTCTCTCTGCCACCTCTCTTTCTACCAGTGGCGTTCTCCAGGGCTATATCCTCTCACCCTGGGTTTTCAACCTCTATTTGGCCCCTTGGGCCCAATTGATCTCTACCTTCTCCTCTAACTTTCAGTTTGATGTGTATGACACTCAGCTTTCTTTCATGCTCCCCTCAGCCTTCTCTCCTCTCTCATTCATTCCTGACTATCTACGATTCAAGATTGGTGAGCCTCCAACGATTTCTGCCTTAATGTAAGTAAGACAGAGATATTTCCCATTGGGACCCCTACCCTTGCTTTTCCTTTCTCACTCTGGCTGCACGCCTTGGGCCCTATTCCTTTGCCGTCCTGCGAGGCAAGAAACCTTGGTGGCATCTTCGACTCCACTCTCTCTGTCTCTCCTCACATCTAGGTCATCGCCAAGAAGTCCCACTACCAGTTGCACCTCCTCAAAGGAACTCTTCCCTTTCTCACTTTCCCCCAGAAGCTTACTGTCTCCAGAGTGCTGGTTCTCTCTAGGCTGTACTACTGCAACAGTCTCTTTCTCAATCTGCCTCTACTCTCCACCCTCTGCAAATAAACCAGTACTCGACTGCAAGACTTATCCTGGGACTCAATCCCAGGAACCGTAGTTCTCCAGCCCTGAAATCTCTCCACTGAATCCTGGTAGCTGCAAGGATCAAGTTCAAGACCCTTTGCATTGTCCACAAGGCTTTCTGGGGCCTTGGTCCACACTACATCCAATGCTCTCTTTCAAAATACCTTCCTTCTTGAGCCCTTCACTTAGCTACCTCCAACTGTCTAAGGGTTAGACACTTCTCCAGGCATAGAGTGGGGGGAAGATCTCTCTCCTCTGCAGGTGCCTCACCTCTGGAATGGCCTCCCTTCCCCTCTCAAACTTGAGCCGAACCACCTGAAGTTACGGAAGCAGCTCAAACTGTTCCTCTTCTCCTCTGCTTTCTCTCTCTCCCTCCCCTGCTGACCTATGTACTTATTTATTAAGAGTTCTTGTATCCACGCTGCCACATGCCCATAGGCCACAGGGCACGCACATATACGACCATAAGACAAACAACCAGAGATAAACAGTATTAGGAGATAGTAAGGCAAGGGAATACCAAGGCAGACTCGAAGTCAACAGTACTGGATCCAGAGAGGGTAGCAACTCAGACAGACTAGAGCTAGTCTGGAGGCAGATTAAAGAGGAACGGCTTTATCTTTTTTTTTTAACTTGACCGTTAACTTATCACCTCTCAAATTTGGAGGCAGCAGGCTCCACAAATGCGGGTCTTGAACACTAAAGCTGTGCCCACCAGCCTGTACCAATCTCGATCTGGGTTTCACCACTCTCATGCGGTATTGGGGCCTAAGAGGGCAAGGAGAGACCTGGAGTTGAATGGCGAGCTGTGAGATACTGGGGTGCCATGTTTTTCACACATTTATGTGTAAGGGTCCAAATGTTGTGCCTGATTCTAAGTTTTACAGGTAGCCAACCCAGACCCCGCCGGGCAGCCGTGATATGGACTCGCCTGGAGAGATGTGAAACAACCCACACTGCACCATTCTGGGAGACCTGAAAGGCTGCTATAAGAGAGTTTGTGCAGCCACTGAGAAGACTGTTGCAGTTGTCCAAGCGTGTGCTGATAAGGACTGATGCCAACGTGCCTAGGTTCTCCAAGGTTAGAAAAGACGAATATTACATAATCATTTTGTAATCAGCCCAGAAGAAGAGCGAATGGATGCTGCATGATGTGACATGGACAATTCAGAGTTCAGGACCACTCCTAGGGTCTTGACCTTCTCTGCCACCGGGATCAACGTACCCAGGAGAAGGAACTGTTTATACTCTCCTGGCAGAGACCTCACTCTCATAGTTGGAGCTACGATTAAGAGCTCCGTCTTGCTTGCATTTAAAGCCATGGAATTAACGGCCATCCATAGATGAATGGCTTTATAGATGATATTCAACTTGGCTGCATCCTGGGAGAATGAACCTGACAATTTAACGACGCCCTGCATGTCGTCAGCGTAATTGGCCACCTGGACAACCAGGCTGATCAGCAGGATCGGAAATGGAATCAAGTAGAGATTAAAAAAGATAGGGGCAATACGAGATCCATGAGGCACCCTATAGGTTATAGGTGAGGGATCCGAACGGACTTGACCAACATTCACCCTAGAATTCCTGGGTCCCAGGAAGGAAGAAATCCAGCTGGCTGCTTTTTGAGAGCACCCGGCCAGAGACTGTAATCTGTCCTTGAGTAGACCATGATTAACGAGGTCAAATGCTGAGGATAGGTCCAACAGCATTAGGACTGATAATTGTCCTTGAACCATGTTAGATAGTAGATTGGTTTGCAGGTCAGGCATGCCGGTTTCCGTGCCATACCCTTTCCGGAAACCGGATTGGCAGGACAATAAAATCTCATTACACTAAAGAAAGTTTTGAAATTGCACATGTGCCACCTTGTCTAAATCTGTCAGCCAAAATGTCACATTCGTAACTGGGCGATAATTGTCCAAAATAAAGGGATCCAAGGACTCCTTTTTCAAAAGTGGGGTGACCCTCGCCTCCTTTAGAAACAGAGGAACGCTACCCTCACCAAAGGAGCAGTTGACAAACTTAGTTGCCCACGGACCAAGGATATCCCTGCACTTTATAAACAAACTGGAGGGACAAGCATCACTGTGACATGAGGTAGGTTTAATCTCAGAGATTGTTTGTACAATAAATGCTTCGGTACATGGAGTAAAGTTGAATACGGGGGGCGCTATCTCATGGGGCTCTGCCTCTTTAAAATCCAACACCATTACTTCCACAGTGTCTTTATCCATTCAATATTGGCCTGGTGAGTGCAGAGCTTATTTAGAAATGCATTGTGTATGGACTGACACCAGTCCTTATCTTTTACTGACATTGACAGATGTGGGGATTTGTTCGTAAAAAATCCCAAAGAATGGAAAACAGTTCCTTCGAACCGGATTCTGCTTTCAGGGTCCTGCGATTATAGACCTCTGAGTTAGCTTTATTCAGCGCCTCCTTGTATTTTTTAACCAGGAGTTAATAATAGGTAACATTGCAGCAGAGTGATCTTTACGCCAACAGCGTTCAGTTGTGTGCTTTTCTCTCCTAATAACAAGGATATCTTCATGGAACCAAGATTTCTGTGTGGTTTCGGTTTTTATAAGACAAGTCTTCAGTGGCACCAATTGATTGGTACCATCTGTAAGAGACTTGGTGATGTGTAAGGCAAGATACTAAGCACAGTCAAAATCCTCAAGAAAACCGAGATTCTGAGATAGTATGGGGGCAAAGTTTTCAAGTGTCAAAATCTTCACATTGCTCATATGAACCTCCAATCTGGGGTTGGAGTCTGCTGTGGCAGGAGAAGCCAACCTACCTACCTGACCTACCTGTCTGTTGTACTGACTGGTTGCTTGAATACCCTCAGAGTCTCACTGGGTACCAAGCTCTTTCTTGATCAGTCACCCTTGCATTGCCCCCAGGCCTACCACGTACGTAGGGTCTGTAACTGTAATCCTACAGAGTCCCTTGTTCTCTTTGAACTACCCAGAGCTGCACTGCCCTGGCTGCACTTACTCAGATGATTGCTGCCCTGTCTTCCCCTCCCTTCTCCCTTGCACTTCCCCCCTCCCTTTCCCCTTGCACTTCTTGTTCTCGCACTTGCACGATCGGAAGGACACAAGGCCTTGTAAGATAGTTTGTCTTGTACTCCCTCTGTTTTAGCTCCCTTGTCTTGTCGAGCCTAGAAACACTTGTGTACAGGCACGTTATAAATTACTTATCATATCATATTATACATTCATAATGTGTGCAGAAATGCAACATGGCATGTAGTGAAAATGTAGCAACTTATAGAACATGATGTGAGAACTCTGTTTCAGAATATTTTTAAGAAACAGGAGCATGCATGATGGCGTGATTTTAGTTATGTTAGTTGGATTTATACCACACACCACTACAGTTTAGAAATGTTGATGCTGATTTATCCACAATACTAGTTTTAGTTGGATTTTGAATTTTTATTGTCAGCAGTTAATTTGCTTGTGTTGTGTGGCAAAATATCAAACATGTATATGTTCAATTTCTCTCATATACATCTTTTTTTTATCCTGATGCAGTGCATTACATGAATACCAATTAGTTGTGTAAGATTAATATGTATTATGTAAAATATATATATATATATATATATATATATATATATATTCACTGAAAAAACCTTGTTAAAGGGACGTTATGGTTATGTTGGACTGATAAAAACCTATGTAATTCAAAGAAAAAACTTTGTTAAACTGACATTATGGTTTCAAGTAAAACCAAAAAACCCCAGAAATTCGCTAAACAACCATAACTCGCGCCACCACCGTGCACTGCTAAGACTAACACCCAGGACATCAAAGATGACATCACAAATGTCATTGAAATAATTTTTGATGAAAAGTCCCTACAATGAGTTGTGTTTATTTTCTTGGCAACAAGATGTCAGGGGTGATCGGGAGACCTATCATGAACTACTTGCACCATGAGCTGAGACCAAACCCTAAGGAAAGTACTTAAAGAACATATGACAAGGTTAACGTCTAGATGTATAGCACCTTTTTCAATTGTATAATTCTGACTGCCAGTGAACAAAACCACCTGGCATTGACATGTATATGTCAATGTACAAATAAAAGTGGCCCAGATATGTGATGTCATCAGTGATGTCCTGGGTTTTAGTCTTAACAGTGCACGGTCGTGGCACGAGTTATGGTTGTCAAGCTTCCCATAACTGGCGAATTTCTGGGGTTTTTCGGTTTTACTTGAAACCATAATGTCCCCTTAACAAAGTTTTTTCATTGAATTTCATAGGTTTTTATTAGTGCAACTTAACCATAACGTCCCTTTAACAAAGTGTTTTCATTGAATTTCATATGTTTTTATTAGTGCAACTTAACCATAATGTCTACTTAACAAAGTTTTGTCATTGAATTTCATGGGTTTTTATTAGTGCAACTTAACCATAACGCCCCTTTAACAAAGTTTTTTCAGTGAATTTAATGGGTTTCTACCAGTGCATGCTATTTTTCTACAACTTACCAATATCATACTTACCCAATATAGCAATATTTGTGTCCCATTTACAAAGTGTCACCTTAAAACTCTGCCATTTTCCACCTTCTGGAATCATTTTTAACACTTCTATACACTTTTTGCAAATATTTCAACTAGTTTTGCATCCGTAGACGTCTACAAACATCTGACTTCATAGCAGACCTTCCCGACAGTGCCACATGACCATATGCTGGCGTGCTGCATGATGACGTGTCCGAGAACCCGTCCGCACTTCATGATAAGATCTATGCTTCGCGCACAGTTTGGAACTGTATTTTCTACTGATCTAGGAACTTTCAACTTCAAAATTTCCCACAGCTCCAACACCTATTCCTGCTCCTTATCCATTAACAATCTAGTACACAGTACATACTTTTAGAAAAACTACTATTTATCTTAAAATGGCATCGGCTAATACCATACCTCCTCCCAAGAGCCACCACCACCGCTGTAATGAAGGAGCATGAGAAATACTGCCCCATACCATAGAAATAACACATGTGCAACATTTTCCCTTGTCCACCTACACCTCCATATTAGTGTTTGGTTCCTCTTCCCTCATTTCCCTCCCCACCTTTCGTTCTTAGCTCTCCTGCCAAAAAAATGCATCCAAAAACAACAAAAGAAAAATAGTTAAAAATAGTTAACAAATAGAACAAAAAAAACATATAGACTCCATCTACTTTATATTTCTCAGTAAAGTACATAGACTCAATAAGATTTTCCAACATTTCCATTTGCATTTTTTGTTATGCTAATGGGAATATTGTGGCATTCATCCTCCGTTCTAGGGAGTGGAACGGTGGATACCGGCCCAGCAGCCCAAGTTATCAGCCCAAGCGAAGTGAAGGTGGATAACGAGGTCTCTGGACCATTATCCCCCCATTCCAGCCCCTATAATGGGGTATGAAGGCCATTAGCAGCCTAGGTTCCCAAAGCGCGAAACTGGGGTGATAAAAATGAGGATTTTCTTCCTATAATGGGACGCATGCAGCATCCCGGTGTAGGAAGCAAAATCCTTTTCCAAGATGGCCACCATGGAAAGGGAAGGCGGGGAATCCATACAGGGCCTCTCTTCGCTTTCCATGGCAGCGTGCAGAAGGCAAAAAGAGAACCCTATGACCATATTACCACAAGCACATTTTTCTTCCCTTTCAAATCTATCCTAATTTCGAATAACTTTACCACAAAGCCAGTCCCAGGTGGACATGGCCACTTTGATCCTATGTTTTGTCCCTTGTGGTCATGGCCAGTAGCCAGATTGTCCGGATCATGACCTTTTTCCATCACCCAGACAATCTGGCCACTGCCCATGGCCACAGGCTACCCCTCAGTCACTAAAGGTATACCGCTATTTTTTGTAGCTACATTATGACACTTGTCAAAAAATAAAACACTGGCACATTTCCAAAACCATGCTTGTAGGTCCTTGCCAATGCTCCTTATGCAAGTTTGCTGGAAATCCATCCATGTTTTATTTTTTCAAAAGTGTCAAATGTATGCACATACAATTGTCATATAACCTAGCCCCCACTTGACAAAAACCATTCAGACTTTACGAAAACATTTATATCTAGATCTATAATCTTTTTGCAAACCTTTGTGTAGATTTGTCAAATGGCACCACATTTATAAGCCTTTACAATATATCGGGACCCCCCACTCTAATTTTGCTCCCTCTTGACAGAATCCCACCAGACCTCGCAAAAACAGTTATATCTAGATCTATTATCAGTTTGCCAAATGAAGTGTAGATTTGTGAAATGGCACCTCATTTATAAGCCTTTACATTATTTTGGCACCCCCCCATCTACTTTTGCCACCTCTTGATAAAATCCCACCAAACTTTGCAAAAACATGTATATCTAGATCTATTATCAGTTTGAAAAAATTTAGTGTAGATTTGTCAAATGACACCTCATTTATAAGCCATTACATTATTTTCGGACCCCCCTTTAATTTTGCCCCCTCATGACAGAATCTCACCAAACTCTGTAACCTCATTCGGAATCAGGTCAGAAATATATATGCAAATTTCATGCAGTTCTATTAAGTGGCGCCAAAGTTATAAGCCATTCAAGAACTACATTTCACCAACCCTGTCATGCTGAGGTGTCCTCAAACTTTTCAGGACTGTTCGCGAACATCTGAACTGTTTGCGGACTTGCACAGCAAAAAATACCTTTTTTTTGATTCTTGCAGCCATATCCCATCCCAACCTCATCACCCCTCACCTCCCCAGAGATTATTTCATAAGTTTGACAAGTGCAATTTTTTTTTAATATGTTTTTACCGCGATGTTCGGAGACACCGGCAGATGTCAGCGAATCGAAGTTGGCGGGCGTTTCCAAAAATCTGATGCACTTCACGCTCTTCACCATCCAATCAGCGAACACGTTGCATGTCCGCGGACATGACGCAAGCCGATTAACCAATCGATGTCCTGTCCGCGGAACGAACAGGGAATTGTGTCCGTGGAGCGGACATAGATATCCCTAATTTTTTTAGACCTACTTTTTGGTCATTTTAAAAAAAACTACTGGACAGATTTTCACCAAATTTACAAAAGCACGCTTTCGGGACTAAGCCACTGCTCCTGCTGTAAATTTGGGGAAAATTCGTCCAGCGGTTTCGGCTGTATGCATGAGTAAAGTTTTTCCCCATTCAGTCAGAAATTTTGGGACCCCCCCCTATAACTTTGCCCCCCTGGACCAAACCTCACCAAAGTTTGGAAAAGAATTCAGAGTGGGCCGTATACTTCTTTTACAAAGTTTGGTGAGGATTCGTCCAGGGGGAGCGAAGTTATAAGCCGCCCAAAAAGTACTCTTCTTACTCTTCTTATGAGATGAGCAACTTTATATATATATATATATTTATAAATATATATATATATATATATAAATATATATATATATATATATATATATATATATATATATATATATATATATATTACATGGACGCGGTAGCGTCCATGTAGTTATGGTTAAGTTGGTGTTGTCATCTTTGATGTCCTGGGTGTTAGTGTTAGTGTTAGCAGTGCACGGTGGCTCGAGTTATGGTTGCTTATCTTACCATAACTGCCGAATTTCAGGGGTTTTTCGGTTTTACTTTGAACCATAACGTCCCTTTAACAAAGTTCTTTTACTGAATTTGATAGGTTTTTAGTAGCGCAACTTAACCATAACGTCCCTTTTAACAAAGTTATTTCACTGAATATATATATATATATGTATATATATATATTAAACAGGACCTCATACAACGTACGTGTGACGGACTGCACTCCCAGAGCAGCTGAGGATGGAGTGTCCTTACAGCAAAAATGAAAAATCAAGGCACGTTTAGTCCCAGCAACTGCATATTTTATTGTATTAAAGTGCGCTAGGAAAAGGAAAACCTATAAAAAAGACACATTTTCATGGTACTCCGACTGCTTGGTTACGTATATATATATATATCTATCATTACTGATAATTTGGCATTTATATAGCGCTACGAACCCTCAGGTATCTGAGCGCTGCTTATTATTACCCACGGTGTGTGGTGCTCATTTTTCGACCTCGGAAGGATGAAAGGCTGAGTTTGGCCCCACCGGGACTTGAACCTGCGTTAGCAGACTTTGCACGAATGTCAAAGTGAGCGCTCTACTCGCAGTGCCACTTGACCGACAGTATATATGCATGAAGTGCAGTTAAAATGCAACCCTTTTCCCGTGACATGTGTTGCAAGCAATTGAGTCACAATGAGATGGGTTCATCTTGTGTCAAAGCACCCCAATACCACAATTGGCAACCAAATAGTGTAACTCCTCTTTATTTTTAAATTGCTTTATTTATTTCCATGATCTTTGCTTGCTAGGCATGAATTTATGCTTGTTGTCTTTTATCACTTCAAACCGTTTGTCACATTACCCACAACAAAAGTTAGCATTGATATGATATGGTATGATATGATATGGCATTTATAATGCGCCTATACACAAATGTTTCAAGGCGTGACGAGGCAAGGGAGGGGAAACAGAGGGAGGACAGAGACAACGATCCTACTAGGCCAGGTGACATTAAGATCGCGCAAGTGCAGGGGAATGGGGAAGGGGAACGGTGCGACGGGAACGAGGTGGGGCAGTGCAGTACATAGGTTAACAGTAAAATAATAAGGCAATAAATAATAATAAATAAAGTGTGGCCAGCTGGTGGCAAGTGCAAGGGTAAGTGCAGACATCAGGTCTCAAGTGCTAGTAGGGGCTGTGGGGATGCAGAACCAGTCCCAGAGTTCAAGGGTTGCCAGGGGGGCAGTGCAGGTGTGCAACTGGCAGTGGGGTGACCTGGTAAACAATGCAGATCAGAGGGTAGCTAGGTAACCAATGCAGTTTCATATTCAGCCAGGAGATCAGAAGGGGAGAGGAAGAGAGAAAGCAGAAGCAAAGGGGAAGGTCTTGAGGTGCTTCCGGAACCGGAGATGGTACTCATCAAGTTTCAGGGAAGCAGGGAGGCTGTTCCAGAGGGAGGCGCTACCAGAAGAAAGAGATCTACCACCAACTCGCTGCTTGAAGAAGTGACTGACTCTCAGAGCGTTGGAGGCGGATGAGCAAAGAGCTTGTGAAGGTAGATATTTAGGAAGAGAGAGTTGAAGGTATTGAGGTCCCAGGCCCCAGAAGGCCTTGTGGACAATGCAGAGGGTTTTGAACTTAATTCTCACCGCCACTGGTAAACAGTGCAGGGATTTCAGTTCTGGAGAGATACGGTCCATGGGCTTGCGGTCAAGGACAAGTCTTCCAGTCCTGTTTTGGATGAGTTGCAGAGGGCATAGAGTGGAGGCGGGCAGATTTAGAAAGAGGCTGTTGCAATAGTCCAGCCTAGAGGGAACCAGGGCTCTGAAGACAGTTAGCTTCTTGGGAAAGGAGAGGAAAGGAAGAATACCTCTGTGGAGGTGCAGCTGGTAGTGTGACTTCTTGGAGACTTCAGAGATGTGGGGAGAAAAGGAAATTGTGGAGTTGAAGATGACCCTGAGGTTTTTAGCCTCACAGGTGGGAGCAGGAAGAAGGCCAAGAGAGGCCAGCCAAAGAGAAACAGGAAAGGAGGGAGAAGGTGTGCTGATGAGGAGAATCTCTGTCTTACTGGCATTAAGGCAGAGATCTTTGATGGCACACCACTCCTGGATGGTGGACATACAGTCAGAGATGAGAACAGGAGAAGAGGTGGCCGAGGGCAGCCTGAAAATGAGTTGAGTGTTATCCGCATAGCACTGAAAAGTGGGGCAGAGAGCGGCAATGCAGTGGGCAAGAAGTGCCAGGTACTGGTTGAACAGCCAGGGAGAGAGGTTAGACCCCTGGGGAACACCACAGGTAGAGATAGAGATAGAGGAGAGGAAGTACCCAAGTTGGACCTCGGAGGGTCGATCGGAAAGGAAGGAGGTCAGCCAAGCCAGGGCCTGATCGGTGATACCCAGCTTATCACGGAGACGGTTGAGTAGGATGGCATGGTTGACCGTATCAAAAGCAGAAGAGAGATCAAGTAAGATAAGAACACAAGAGGTGTTGGAATCGAGGTTGGTGAGCAGGTCTTCACGAATGTTCAGTAGAGCAGTTTCCGTGCTCTGAAGCAAGACTGATGGTCATGGAGATAACCAACAGATTCAGAGTGAAGATTAAGGTAAGATGGACAGTTTTTTCCAGGAGTTTGCCTAGGAATGGAGTGATGAAGATTGGGCGATAGTTAGCTGGGCAGGAAGGGTCAGAAGAGGGTTTCTTAAGAAGAGGGTGCACAAGGGAGTGATTCAGGGCATAGGGGAAGACTCCGGTGGTGAAGGAATGGTTGCAGAAATCTGCCAGAGCAGGAGCCAGGGTGTCAATGTGGTCCTTGATGGTTTTGGAGGAACAGGGGTGAACCTGTTTTGACAAGACTTTCATAGAATGGACTTGTCTATAAACCTTGTCTGAGGAGAACAGGGGAAAGGCAAAGAAGGAGGGAGGAGAGGTGGCCGAAGAAGGACCAAAGGAAGAGCAGGGAGGAGGGGAGGAGGAGGAGAGAGAGGACAGGATATCCTAAGTTTTAGAGATCAAATGAGAAGCCAGGGCTGTGCAGAGGGCCTGGGAGGGGACAGGAGAGGTAGAGACTGCAGCAGGATTGACCAGCTCCTTGCAGATTTTAAAGAGTTCGGCCAAGTTGTTAGATGCCGCGGAGATGCAGGCTTGGATGTGGGCTCGCTTTTTGGTGCGGACAGAGAGCTGATATTGCCTTTGGAGGGTTCCATGTGTGAAAACATAAAAATTGATATGAGGCTGGGGAGCCCAAAGGAAACACACCAACACAGGTTACAAAGGACATACAAAGTGCTTTATTCAAAAGCTACAACAGTTACCAAAGTCAATTAACAAACAGATAGCTATTCGGCTCTCAGAGTAACGTAACGAACTTCAACGAGGGTTCGATGCATTAGTAGAGAGACCGTACATTGGAATACTTGGGCTTTTATATCCTTTATCCAGCCCTTGGCCAACCCCCTCGCGGGTTAACCATTCTTGGGACCAGGCCTAGGGTTCCTTGCCAGGTCAATCCTATAATGTATGCATTTTGATCAGTTCCGCTGATACAGTTGTTCATTTACACATAGGTCAAGGATAGGACAAGGTCTCAGTTCGCGACCCCGACAAGTGGCCTGCAGGCATATTAATTATTCATGTGTGCAGAGGTCACAACGGCCAGAATCTCACTCAGAATGTCATTCGGCCTCCATTTTGATGTTCAGGGTGACTTCCACTTTACAAGAGAACCTAAAATGGCGGCTAAATCCAAGATGGCGACTTACATAACTTTTCGTTAAGGTCAAAACCTTGCCAGGGAGTCTATTTACATGATATTTTAGACAACTTGGCATAGGCCAATACACATTCAAATACTGCGATAGGAGGCATAACATCATTTTAATTCCAAAAGACCCTCCTTTTGGCCTATGCCAAGTGCTAATATCATTTCTAATACTTTTGCATATAACTCCATGTGTTATCGTCCATACATCCCGAATCATTGTCTGTTATATCTATAGCCATTAGGTCGTTCATCAGAACCTCTTGTAACACAAACTCTTTAGATGCTGTATCTGGAGCATATATTCTATGCCCTATTGTGCTCACTGCTTGGGCACAACATCCTCCTAGCATTCCACATATACTCGGAAGACATTGAAAACAGCAACAAAGGAATAGAGGATCCCCAAAATAACTAGAATAACAGAAAGCACCTTCCAACCCCAAGATCGTAAAGAATCCCAGAACCAGGTGCTAAGATTCCAATCTCCTACAGGGATATGCACTTCAGAACTAAGGATATGCAAGTTCTGTATTGCTTTAAAAATTGTCGGCGAGGAATCTGGTATGAAAACACAGCAAGCGGACCCCACTAATTTGCATGCTCCACCTCGTTCTGCCAGAATGACATCTAATGCCATCCTATTTTGGAGTGCTACCAATCTTATTGCTTTTTTTTCTAATGTCATATTGTAGAGTATGTCCGTGGTCCGGTTGATCGTTCTCTCCAGTACCCTTGCTAATCCCCTAATGTTCTCAGAGTTTGTTATTTGTCCCCAAAAGGGCACAACTGATTTTGCTATATCTCCCAATACTTGCCCAGGGGTATCTCCGTTCTTGTCCCGCCGTGGGCGAGCCTTAGAAACCTCCAATGTACTGGCTACAAATACCCCGGGTAACAGGATTCCTAAATAACAGGTTCCCTGCCAATCCTTAGGCAACCAGGGAAATGCTAAACTACCACAAACAAAATAAACAGGCCCCCCTACATACAGAGGCCTGTTTTCTCCAGTCAAATTTACAGTATTCATACAACCTTCAAAATCTCCCATTGGCCGAGTGCCGTTTCTTTGTACACAAAAGGGGACCGAGTCAGGGCTATGATTTATAGAGTAAGAAGGAGGTATGGCGTCCTTATTGCCTATCGGAGCCATTTTAAAGGAAATTAAAGTTTGAAAAGGAAGAGACAGTTTATCAGACGGCCTAATAGAAGCGACGTTAAGTTTACTTCTATTCGCAAAAAGCGAGCATCCCAGGGGAGTTAATTCACGTTTCTCAAAATCATTCAGATTAGTTCCATCAAAGTTCCCTGAGATGCTATCATTCCAATGGCCAAAGAATAGTGCTCTAAGAGAGGCGTAGCAAGCAGTCGTTAAAGGTAAAGGGTGAATATACCATCCCAGTCCCTTGTTCCCATGTTGCGGTAAATGAGTACAAATCCAACAATTACTCTTATTAAAAATGGCATGCGTTGCATTCATTACTATCATTAGAGTGTTATTATGATACTTTTGTCCATGTTGGGAGTCTCTAGAGGACAGAGTGTGAAGGTGTACAGAGGGAGTCAAAGCAGTTGGTACAATCTCGGTCGGTAGTAAAGGTTTTAGAGGATAGATTTCTTCAAAGTACCAAAGTCCTACAGCAGTAATTGCAAAAATAACAATTATCGTTATCAAAACACAGCAGTACGTTTTCGGGGCCCAGGCACATTGTTCATTGTCCAAGTTGGTCACCCCCTTATTCACAAGTCCAGTGCGGGGAGCAGCAGTGGAGGTGGCAGGCATTGTAGTTCCTCAATCGATGACCCCAATGTTCGTTGCTGGCAACGCTACGGTCGTGAGATTTCTTAGTCCTTCCCAAACCCTAGCCAGCAGAATCCCTTTTGTTCAACAGAAACTTTCTTATACAAAAGAAAACTTCCAATCACTTCCCTTTTCCAAATGCACGGTAAACCCGTGCCGTAGTTCTATTTTCTTCGTCGAAGATTGTACCTGGTGGTACCCAAGATTGTTTCATCCGCAAATAAGGCGTCGTCACTTCCTGAGGGAAGCGACTTATCGGAGGTGACGGAAGTCGCAGAGCTTGAAACAGTATTTCCGGAAGTGATTTTTCAAGACAGTGCACGGGCTCAGAGAAATTCTCTGACGCACTCACAGCGCTGTTTGCTACTCCAAGATCAGAGACTGTAGCATCAGCAAGGGGTTCTGCTTCTTCTGTAACGTGTGGCGTCGGGTGAGGAAGTTTCTTGACATGCGTAGCGTGGATCCAGTGTTTTTTCCCAGCCACCCGCACTGCTGTCCGGGTGACCAACAGCACCTGGTAGGGTCCCTTCCAACGAGGAGCGAGACAAGAAGACCTTTCGTAGGCCTTCACTAGGACCCAACTTCCAGGCTGTATATCGTGTCCTGGGCCCATGAAGGGTACAGGTAAAGCTGAATGCACCTGGTGATAAATGAAATACAGGTTTTTAGTTAACTGGTTACAGTAGTCTACAAGTCTACAAGCAATACATTTTCCACCTCTCTCAGGGCTTTAGGTTTTGGGAGACCCCAAATGTTAGCAGGTCTCCCCATCACTACCTCAAATGGAGAAAGCCCAGTCTTAGTTTGAGGTGTGATACGCATAGCCAACAATACAATAGGTAAGGCATCTGGTATCGGCACATGTTTTTGCAAGCTTATTCTTTAAGATACCATTGTGTCTTTCCACCAACTCAGCACTTTGAGGATGTCTAGCTGAGTGAAATCGTTTCTCAATATGTAAAGCTGTGCATATCTGCAAAATTACTGCTGCAACATGAGGACCATTGTCCGACCAAATTACCCTTGGGAGCCCAAATCGCGGAAATAATTCTTTTACCATAATCTTTGCAGTGGTCATGGCGGTAGCATCTTTAACGGGGAAAGCCTCGACCCATTTACTGAAGGCACAAATAATTACAAGAACATATTTCAGATTGTTACACCGTTCCATCTCAATAAAATCAAAGTGAATGACCTCGAAGGGAACAGAAGGGGGCCCAAAGCTTCCCCTTGGAGTTACTGTCCCCTTACCCACATTGTGCTGTAAGCAGATCATGCAATTTCGAACATGATGTTTGGCAGTCTCCGGAATCTTGTTATTCACCCAAACTTGTTCTAACATTTTCGTGATCTGCTGAGCACACGCATGTGTAGGACCGTGTGCCATCGTAACCATTGCCAGTACATATGAATCAGGGAGCAACCATTTTCCTTCAGATGTATCCACCCAACACCCATCATCATCTAGTTTCCCCATTCCTTCGGGCCACCTTTTAGATTCTTCTACTGTGGCATCAGTTTGAATATCTCGCACAGACCCAATACCTTCATCCATTATATAAGCATCTTTCATTTCCCTCAAAGCATACATGTCCATGCTAAGGTCTGTGGACGTTTGCCTGGCTATCAGGTCCGCAAAAGCGTTCCCTTTTCCCACATCATCTATGACCTTACGATGTGCTGCACATTTCATGATCGCTAACTGCCTAGGGAGTGAGTGCTGAGAGTAATTGCACTATCAAGGGGCCATGCTGAATCTTGGTCCCATGTGAGGTCAGGAACCCTCGTTCCGACCAGAGCCTCCGAAAGTTGTGAGCCACCCCAAAGGCGTACTGGCTATCAGTATATATATTTACTATACGCCCTTTGGAGAGTTCACAAGCTCGGGTCAATGCTATAATCTCTGCGGCCTGCGCGGAGTTATGCGAAATTCTCTTAATTTCAACAACTTTACTCAATGTAGTAACTGCATAAGCAGCTGTAGATATACCATCTGAAAGTTTGAAGCAGGAGCCATCACAAACCAGCTCCCCTTCTGCATTGTCCAAAGGAGTATCTATAAGATCTATCCTGCCCTTCGTTTCTTGTTCAGTGGTATACAGGCAATCATGTAATTCTTTGTCACCGCAAACAGTGTTTTGCGGGAAAGGTAAGAGTTCAGCCGGATTAAGAACACAACACCTCTTAATTTGAATGTGAGAGGCAAACAGAATTAATTCATACCTTGTTAACCGCGCAGAGGTGAGGTGTTGCGTTTGGGTTTTGTTCAATAGGATATCTTTAGAGTGAGGTACCATCAAAATCAAATCATGGCCTAGGACCATTCCCTCACTCTGTTTTACAGACGTGGCAGCGGCAGCGACAGCTCGCAAACATCTTGGCAAAGCGCATGCGACAGGATCAAGGGCGGAGGAGTAGTAGCCGCACGGCCTATTGTTCCCTCCATGTTCCTGTGTTAACACAGCCAAAGCACAACCATCACATTCATGCACAAACAACACAAAGGCCTTGTCATAATTTGGAGTACCCAGAACCGGTGCAGAGCATAACGCGGTTTTGAGAAGCTCAAATGATCGTTGATGTTCCGATTTCCATGGCAGTGGCAGAGAAATGCCCTTCTTCGTCAAAGCCAACATCGGTTTTATCACTAGCGAAAAGTTTGGGATCCACAACCTACAGTAAGAAGCCATATCTATTAAGGCTCTGACTTCCTTCTGTGTATTTGGAACAGACATGCCAGAAATGTGTTTTATTCTTTCAGGTGTCAATCTTCTCCCCTCCTTTGACAGGAGGTAGCCTAAATAGGCGACTTCCTGACAACAATATTGAAATTTTTTGAGCGAAGCTTTATGACCATTTTTAGCTAAATGAACAAGCAACAGTACAGTGCCTTCTTTACAAGCACTTTCAGAGTCTGCAGCCAAAAGCAAATCATCAACATATTGAAGTAGTGTACAAGTAGGTGGCAATTCAAGGGTGTCGAGCTGCTCTTTCAAAGCTCTACTATAAATGCTTGGACTTTCAGTATACCCTTGAGGTGCCCTGGTAAATGTAAATGAGCGTCCCCCCAAGGTGAACGCAAACAAATATCTACTTTCCTTATGTATAGGGATGCTAAAGAAAGCGTTTTTTAAATCCACAATGCTGAAGTGCGTAGCCGTAGCAGGGATCATTGTCAATATCGTCGTCACATCAGGCACGATTGGAAATTGTGGAGCGACAACTCTGTTAACAGCACGAAGATCAATTATGAACCGGTATGGGATTGCATTGTCGCCTTTCTTATATACAGGCAAGATTGGACTGTTACACAAACTACCTGTAATCTCCTTGATCACCCCACGATGCACAAAATCGGAGACAATGCATTTCAAAGCACGCTCGCCCTCAACTGATATTTTATACTGCGGAATGCGTGGTAGTTTCACTCCATGTTTCAAAACTATTTTAACTGGCTCAATCTGTAGTACCCCGACATCATTGTCGTCAACCTCCCATAAACATTCCGGGACAATGCTAAACTCGGGAGGTAAAGGTTGAATCAGAAACTGAGAATTAGGAAGTTGCTGTGGTGAAACCATCAGCCGTACTCCATCAGAGGAACAATAAATTACTGCATTCAATTTCTTTAACAAATTCAACCCCAGCAAATTCTCTCCACAGTTCGAAGTCAGAGGAAAAGGGCAATGGTCCGTAAAGGGACCCAAAGAAACAGACACCGGTGAAGAAACCGGACAAACAATTGGTATACCAGAAAACCCTACGGAAACATTGGTTTGCCCTGACAGTGGAATGTTTGGAACCCGAGAATGATCAATGGAGCACTTCTGTGCTCCAGTGTCTATCAAAAACTGGTGTTTCCTATTCCCTACTAATAATTCAACGTAGGGGCCTTTCTGATTAACGGGAATAGGTGAAGGTTCCAAACCCTGCTTCGGGCAGTCCTAATGAAATAGAGTATCGTCAGAAGGAAGCTCTTCAGAAAGGTAGGCAGCAGAAGGGTGATCAAATATGTTCCTCGAGTCCACACTCGAGGTCTGATTTTCCCGTGAAAAAGGTTGCTGAGGATCTTGTAAAAACTGACCTCTATCAGGGCCCTCTGCTCCAGGGGGGCCCCTAGGTTGTCTACCCATACTCCCAAACGCACTGTTTGACCTTTGTCGAAGGACGGGGCACTGTGCTCGCCAATGACCTTCCTTGCGGCAATAAGCACATTGATTAATATTCACAGAACCCAAAGGAGCATTTATTTTTGGGAGATACTGACCTCTAGACTGTGTCGTGCCTCCGCTGGGGTTTCTAACAATTTGTTGTAATAATACTTTGGTTTTCAAATCTCCTTTCCTTTTTTCTATTTTGTCCTTCTCATTATTAACACGGTTCTCATAATACTGAGCCATGTGCAAAACCTCAGATTGAGATTTTGCCTGCCAAGCGCCATCAGAGGACATAATCTGTAACTGGATGTCAGGCAACAATCCACGTACAAATTTGTCCACAAACAACCTTTTCCCAGACTCTGTACCAAAATCCTGTACACTGAAGTCAGAAAATACCTGCTCGAATCTGTTAAAGAATTCGGTGGTGCCTTCAGTTTTCCCTTGAACACAGGCCGTAAGCTTGTCCCAAATAATTATTTTCTCTGGAATTATAGTTTTTAATTTTGCGACAATTCTATCAGGCAAAGTAAGTATTACCTGAGGTGGTTTCTCACCAGCTGGTCTTTCCCCATCAATCCTAATCATATTAGCCCACGTATCTCCCAACCCTGGCACATCGTCTATTGTCCGGACCTGCTTCCATACATCTACGGGTAGGAGTACATGGAATAGTAAGTCAATATCACTTAAAGTGAACACAGAGGACTGCAAGACGGACTCTATCTCTTTGTAAAACCCCGTCGGTTTTTTTCTGATATCGGGAACTGATTGTCTAATAGTGTTCACTTCCTGTCGTGAAAATGGGACGTGAACGAATTGCGATACATAATGTGCAGGGATATTCACAGCGGGTGCACCAGTCCCAGCGTTGGCGGGAATCTCAACTTTTGGGACAAAGGTCGGAGGAACCTCTCTCATAGGCAACTGAGATATAGGTACCTCCGGCCGCTTACTAAGCAACAGAGCCAGGTCGAGCGCTAAGGCAGCCGAAGAAGTGTCGGGGGAAAAAGCCCTTCTACAAATCCCCAACAATTCTATGGGGCAACTAACCTTCTTTTTTACACATTCTTCTTGGAGGTACTGTACCATTACCTGAATTACCTTTCTTTGCATTTCTACTGCACACTGACTATACGTGCCATACACTTCATCTGGCGGAATCGATGAATCCGAGATCCATCGAATCGCATCTTCGGTACAAATTCGTACTTCCTCAGGTGCCGATCTACGACACGGAAGGAACCGTTTCTGTACATACATACTATCGTCTTCGTCATCCTCATCTCGTGACTTTTCAAAGTCCTTCCTGTACTCAAAAAATTTTTCAACATGACCATATACTTTCTGCTCTGTGTCCCTCGAAAGTGCCAAAGCATTTAGATCTCTTACCCCGTGTGGAAGATCCGAATTTTGTAATCTACCCCACATCACACATAAATGAGTCCCCAAACCTTCGTTGAAAACAATTTTCTCAGGAATACTGTTCAAATTAGATAATGTGGAAAAAACATTAACTTGATCACCTTTCTCCATACAGTGCTTAGCCCATGCAAACAATTCCTGTTTCTTATCTGCAGAAACAGTGTTACGAGTGACGATCTTTGATCCTGCACCTTGATCAACTTTAGTCAATGCAGGACTACTCGGGAGCAAAGGTGCAGGTAAATTTAATAAAGGTACAACTATCGGCGCAGGAGGAAGGGGCGGTGCGATAGGTGGAGGAACAACAACTAAAGGAATAGGAACATTAGGTTGTACAGGGGGAACAGGAATAACATCAGGAACAACAGCAGGAATGGGCAGAGCGCCCAAAATAGGATCATACAGAGGTGGCGCAGAGGCACCAGGCCTGCATTCGTTTAACAAATTTTCAATAAATTCTTCGGAAACACGGAAATCTTTAGAGGGGTACATTTTCTGGATTCCAAGTGAAAAAGCCCTATCCATATTTTTAACTGATTCTGAATGTTTTTCTTTATCATATAACAACGCTTTTTCGGCATTTGTTTTATGACGGCGTGCATGTTTACCCCTACTTTTAAGCTGCTGTAACGCTTCTTTTTTCCAATTCTGTAAAACATCAAAGGCTGCAGGTCTAGCCTTCTTTTTTAGCAAGACTGATTCTAGGTATTCAATACGGGGGATCTCAAAACTGCTGTTGATTGGCCACTGAAATTCGGAGGCATGTCTGGTCTGTCTGTGCCAAATATCATTAAATACTATACTATCAATGCCATACTTACAGTACATAGTACATGCCGGCGACCCCTCCTGTGGTGCTGGGCGGCTAAATTCCAAAGATTGTCGATCGCTGCGGAACAGAGCCCTAAAGCAGCCAGACAATTTCCCAGGCATTGCACAAAAAATTGGTGTTACCTGGTCAATAATTGTGTCTGCAGATACAATACGCCAAATTCAAATTGTCAGGGTTAAATTAAGAGCCGGGTCACGACTGAACCTGACCAAACCTAAGGAGGACCGTACGGTTTATCAAAGAACTTACCTAACAAATTTTACCTAGTGTTTGGTGGTTTCGACAAATCTGCCCGCCTCAAAAATGGACCCTCGTCAAGATGCTGTGTCATACCAGACAACTATCGTCCAAGGATCGGATCGTGCAGCGCTGCCGAGGTATCGCGTCTCGTTCGGTCGGGCCCGCAGAATCACACCGTCCGATCCCGGTTCGATAGTCTGCGTCAACCTTCAATGATCCGGCATCAATCTTGAGGGTCCCTATTCGGGCGCCAACTGTGAAAACATAAAAATTGATATGAGGCTGGGGAGCCCAAAAGAAACACACCAACACAGGTTACAAAGGACATACACAGTGCTTTATTTAAAAGCTACAACAGTTACCAAAGTCAATTGAAAAACGGATAGCTATTCGGCTCTCAGAGTAACGTAACGAACTTCAACGAGGGTTCGATGCATTAGTAGAGAGACCGTACATTGGAATACTTGGGCTTTTATATCCTTTATCCAGCCCTTGGCCAACCCCCTCGTGGGTTAACCATTCTTGGGACCAGGCCTAGGGTTCCTTGCCAGGTCAATCCTATAATGTATGCATTTTGATCAGTTCCGCTGATACAGTTGTTCATTTACACATAGGTCAGGGATAGGACAAGGTCTCACTTCACGACCCTGACAAGTGGCCTGCAGGCATATTAATTATTCATGTGTGCGGAGGTCACAACGGCCAGAATCTCACTCAGAATGTCATTCGGCCTCCATTTTGATGTTCAGGGTGACTTCCACTTTACAAGAGAACCTAAAATGGCGGCTAAATCCAAGATGGCGACTTACATAACTTTTCGTTAAGGTCAAAACCTTGCCACGGAGTCTATTTACATGATATTTTAGACAACTTGGCGTAGGCCAATACACATTCAAATACTGCGATAGGAGGCATAACATCATTTCAATTCCAACACATGTAATAATGTTGCCACATAAATCTCGCCAGGCAAAAATACCGCCGAAAAATTGCCGTTTTTTGTGGCGACATTATTGCATGGAACATGCGGGGGACAGCCCCGCAACCCCCAAACTTTTTTTTTTTCTTTCTTTTTTTTTTTACATCTTTTTTTTTGCCCCTGTCCCCATATATATGGTCACCCAAATAATATTGCCACAACATTTTTCCGGCAATATTATTTACGGCGACCATATATATGGGGATATTATTACCTGATACCCTTTGGAGCAGGCAGCAGGCCTCTTTGTCAGGGAATGAACCAGAAGCACACCATTTCCTCTCAGCCACCCTGCAATTGCATTTAAGGGTGACGAGGTCTGAGTCGTACCAAGAGTTGAACTTGGCTTTGGGCTTCAAGCAGATCCTCATGACAGGGGCAAGAACATCGAGAGTATCAGATATAGCAGAGCGGAGCATGGAAAGGGCTGTGTCAGGGTGTGAGTCAGCCAAGTGGGGAGGAGGGCTGAGAAAGTTGTGACAAAATCCTCAACTGACACACACTTCATGGGTCAGATAACTGAGAAGGTAGGTGGCAGTGCTGGGGTTGGCTTGGCCTGAGGGGTAGAGAGGGTGAGATGGGAGGAAAGGAGAAAGTGATCACTCCAGGAGAGAGGAGTGGTGAGAGGGATTGAAAGGGGAAGGTCTGAAGAGATCAGAACATCCAGAGTGTGCCCTGCAGAGTGAGTTGGGCCAAAGGGGAGAATAGAGAGTGAGAGAGTGTCGCAGAGGTCACAAAAGAGTCCAGTGGAAGGACAGGAAGCACCAGGTGGATGTTGAAGTCTCCAAGAAGAAGGAGTTGAATGGTTGAGACCTGGAGGGAAGGGGAGATCTGACCAGGTGGGCGATAGATGATAGCCACAGTAAGGGAATGGCCAGGAGAGAGAGAGAGGTTGCAGACGAGACAATCGAAAGAGGAGTAGGCCTGCGTAGGAATGAAAGAGGCAGGATTCCACTCAGGGAAGATCAGTGCTACACCCCTTCTGGAGCAGTTGGCTCTGGGTGCGGAGAGGATCTTGTAGGCGTCAGGGAGGTGAGTGTCAAAGCTTGTGACAGAGCTCGCCGTGAACCATGTCTCGATGAGACTGAGGACATCGAGGTCCAGTTCCTCCAGCACGTGTTACACTGTTTTTAGCTTGGGCGTGTTGCATGAGACACCTATAAGCCTAACCTATTGCATTAAAGTACAGATAAGGACAAATGGCATATGAGGGCCGCACAGCTTGTAGGTGTTGTTTGGTTATTTGCCCACCCATTGAATGCCCCTGGCCATGCTAATCACTATGGGCATTCCCATCCAGTTCCTGCCCCTCTGCGGCCAAACACCTCCTCATGGGAATTCATTTAGCTCACTTTAGTCAAGCTTTACCATCAAAATTTGCATTGAAAGTGCCTGCTAGCGTTTTTTCAAAGCAGTCTTCTGAGAGTTAATGACTTAAATGGAGTTGTAAACCCGATACTGGTGTAATAAAAATGTCCTAACAAGGTTGCCCTAAGCCACTCGATTTATAAGTGCTCTGTGTCTCCTTCATTGAAGTCCCCTTAAAAACAAGCACTGCATAACACTAACTGTTTTGGCTCCTGTGTAAGTATTAGGTATTTTCCAGGCACTGCTATTAGATGCCCAGGTACTCCCAACATATTGCACCTACACCCATCAATAGCCAGTTAATACTACTACGGCTGTGCCTAGTAAATGCATTTCTCATGTCTACACAAAAGCCCAAACTGTTGGCATTGCCAACGCTTGTTTTGTTTTGACTCGAAAATATAGTAGTAACATTCATGAGACTTTTTTGTTTTGGAGTCACAACATGTATTGTTCTAATACAATCACAACAGGTATTTCATTAAATTGTAATGTACCCTTTTAGGTAAAAGTACACAATAGCCTATACACGTTCAAACATTTGCAAAGAAAACGTATTGATGTATGAACTGCACCTTTATCCTTTTAATGTATGGATAACTCCTTTGAGGGCCAGTTCAGAATGTAGTGCTTGTTTTATACATACCTTAATGAAGGCCTGTTCTATTATTAGTGTTATGCTTTGAGCATACCGCGCTGTCCCTCCTTGATGGCTTAGCCCTTTAGCATTTTAATGTGCTGATGTTACATATGAAATCCCACCCACACACATTTTGGCGAACGCGGGTCCAACGTTAGTGGGTGGGCTGGAGGTCTCTGAGTGTGTAGGTGTTTGGATGGCAGGAGGGAAACTTGGGGCTGGATAATGTGACTCTAGTTGTATTATTGCTGGCAAATCTAGAAATGGTTTACAGTATGACCCACTCAGCTACTACCTTATTTAAACAAAACAGAGAGGTGTTAATTTCCAGCAGCATGTGGGTGGCCAGGATCATTGCTCCCTTGAATGCACAGCAAAGAATGCATCATAGTATTACAGTAACTTTGCACTAGCGCAACTGCAATTAGCACTGCGCGAGAATTGCGCTACTGCAAATACATGTAGGGTCTGATTCTCAAAAGTTTTATATAGTGGTGCTATCCAATTGAAAAACGCTCTGTAAATAAGGCCCATTGTGTCAATGCATTTTTGCAGTGATTATCCTAATCCAAATTCTTTGCCCTGGTGCAAAAATGCATTAAAAGAATGTGTTTTTTTTACACTAAGGGAAGTGAGGGTCAAGTGCTTACAAGTGTACATAGTTTCTGTTCTACCACCCAGTGTATGGACTATTTCGATGGGCAATCTCTTGAACGATCCCAGAGTATCACATATTCACTTTCCCCAACCCCACAGGATCAGCTTGGGACATGAAATAGGCCCAATACCCGTAAGAAAAAAACAACGATCGAAAATGGTAATTTGCTGCTCTTCAAAAACAAACTGTTGGCTACTATTTAACAGAGAACTTTTGGTAATATTTGATGCAAGTAGTAGATTTCAAAGCATATTTGACAAGTAGCATTGCTCAAACCTATCAGCTGAACAACTCAGTGGGCCTCATTCCGAGTATGGAGGTAGTCATGGCGCTATTTGCGCCATGACTACCTCCCATACCGGGTCCGGGTCCGACCTGGTTCAATGGGGACTTACTGGTCCATTCCGACCCTGGAGGGACCGGTAAGTCCCCATTAAATAATCCATTCCCCATTCCCATTTGAGTCCCCATAGGGCTCAAGTACCGTTATTAGCTCTCTGGTCCCTTAGCGGCTTCCGCTAAGGGCGCCTGGTAAAACCAGGTGCCCATTGCGGGACCTGCTAAGGGACCTCGGAATAGGGCGCAAAGGGATTACCGGCACTGATGTCCTTAACAGTGCCCGGTATCCCTTTGCGCCACCTCGGAATGAGGCCAGTAACTCTTCAAGCTAGCACACTTTGGTCCACAACATGCCCCACAGTAGCATTGTGGGACTGCCCTTCGAGGATTACTTTATTGGCCCATACGGCAGACCGAGCTCCACCTCAACATCGCATCTACAGGTACACTGCCCTCTTTCTGATACAAATGCAACAAAACCCCTTATAAATGGTGTTGCATGTAAAGACATCTTTCTGTAAAACAACTTGCAATAATACCTTTTCAAAAATGCTAGAGATAAGGAATGTGGAGGATTGATCCGTACTGCCAGGCGTTGATCAAGCAGGCAGAGTTGTCCTGGTGAGTGCTCCCGTGTTGTCAAGTCAAAAGGACAGGAGCCACACAAAGCATCCGCGGTGACAGGGACATTTTCAGGCCGATTCATGGAATTAATGTGCGCTGAAATTTTCGGCGCAAGCGTGCAAAAGCGTGCGAATCGCAGCGCAAGTACTTAAATCGCAGCGAAACCCACGCACAGCAATTCATGGAATTCCGTGCACGTGTAAATCCCTGGATGTGCACTAAAAATCTGCGTGGTGCACGCTGGCACACACGTCTCCAAACAGCGTGCGCTATGCGCACAGGGAAAGCGCACATAGCACGGCGCACACAACAAAAGTAGGCGGAACAGGGGGTGTAACACGCGGAATGGGGAACAACGCATGAAAATGTGGACGGCACAGGGGAAGTACAGGAGGCAAATGCATGGAACGCCCACACGCGCGTCTACAACACATATTCATGGAATCGAAGGGGGCTAATGCGTGCGCCAAAAAAGACGCGCTAATCCGGAAACACGTACGCCAGCAGGAAGCAGGCGTACGCGGACCCGCGCAGCATAAAAGTGCGCACAAACAACAAACAAGCTCAGACGCTACGATGAATACACCGTTCCTCGCAGCAGTGGTCGTGGGACACCGCAGGAGGAGGAGGATAGTCAGGGCCAGAATTTTTACACCCAGAACCAGCCTTTTTGAGGATGCCTGATGACCAGGTGTATGGGAGGTACAGGTTTCCACCTCACATAATACTCGGCCTGGTGAGTGAGTGGGAGGATGACCTCACATCACCCACCCTGTGCTCCGAAGCACTGAGCCCCTTGGAAAAGGTGCTCAATGTACTGCACTTCTTGGCCACTGGATCATTTCAGTGGACAAGTGCTATAGTGGGGGGGGTGTCACAGGCCATGCAGTCACGCTGCCTACACCAGGTGTTGGCCATCATGACTGCACGCCCATCAGTCCGCAGGCACATATACCTGCCCAGAACACCTGCAGAAAGGCAGGCTGCCACCCAGGACTTTTACGGGGTGGCACACTTCCCCAAAGTGCTAGGTGCCATTGATTGCACCCGTGTGGCTCTACGCCCTCCCAGGGCATCATAGCACATCTATGGAAACCGCAAGCACTGGCATTCCATCAACGTGCAGGTAGTATGTGATGCCAAGGGAATCATCACCTCAGTATATGCCAACTATCCAGGGTCCACCCATGACAGTTTCATTTTCAGAATGTCAACCCTAAACCCGGGACCTAGAAGCTGGGCAGCATGGCGATACATGGCTGCTTGGTGAGTATAAATGCCTCTGCACATGCATGCATGTCAGATACTGAGTAATGTCACAACCCCGCTAATGATACCCATCATCACCTCCCGAGGGGACAGTGCCTACCCTCTGAGCACCCACATGATGACGCCAATTCGGATCCCCACCACAACACCCGAGGTAAGATATAACACAGCCCATATTGCAACCCGGGGCATAGTGGAGCACACATTCGGAGTGCTCAAGTCACGCTTTCGCTCCCTTGACCGCTCTGGGGGGCAGCTGCTATACGCGCCCCCAGTAGTGTGCAGGATCATAGTGGCAGCATGTGTCCTGCACAACATTGCAACCCGCCGGGGCCTGCCGGTGCACATGGTTGTGCCCCCACATCCCCAACCACATGCTCGGCCGCTGTGCATGGGAGAGGAAAGGGCATGTGGTGAGGCAGCCCATACGCAGCTGGTGGCTAATTACTTCACCTAAAATCACACCCCTGTGGAGTGCACACAGCCTGGCACATACCAGCTGACAATCAATGATGATGATTTAAGGGACAGTCAACTGTCACAACCATACCAGCCTGAGATTGGTCACCTGGAAGTGTTACATTGTGTGCATCCCTACCTAAAGACAACCAATGCTGTGTCACAAAAAGACACACATTTATGCTGCATGAATGACTACCCCCTTGCAAAATAGAACATGAAAACAGCGCCATGTCACCCAACCCCTCCCCATCTCCGCTACCCAACACACCATGGCATGTCATACAATGTGAAAGCAAACAAAGGAATGCACAACACATGACACAAGTGTCACAAAGTGCACTGTCCCAAATGGAAACAGGCCACAGACAATATGCTCCCAGTAATCAATAACAAACAGCACACATGAGCAAATACTTACCAGAAACACAATACAGCAACACAGGATGAAATATTGCCAAAATATGACAGTACCAAATCAAAGTAGTGCAAGTTTTACAACCTGAATAAGCCAGCACATCCACCCCTTCCAACTGCAGAGGACAACTGTGAAGACATGAAGAAGGTACCTGTGAATAATGAGGAAGACAAGGATGCACAAGCACATATCAATACACCATGCAGTGTTCAATACAACAACAATCCCCACTAGGGATGTACACACAGTTTTGACTACAGACTGCCCACACAGCTCATGGGAGCCCAATGTCACTGTGTAAATCACTGTCACTTGGTCACACCCTTTGCAAGCCCATGGAAAGGGAAGCAGGAGGGGTGTGTGTCAGGAACCCAAGCATCTAACCCAAAGACAGGACAAGCCTGCATGTGCCCAGCTGGAATACACAGTGGATGCCCACGGGAGCCACACAAGACAACACACTGTAAAAAAACTAAAAAAAATAAAATTAAATGGCCATGTGGGGGGGAGGGAGGGGAGGCCACCTAGGAGGTTCGAGGACAGGGTGCACACCAACACCCATCTGCGTGGATGTTGCAAAAAAAAAAATACCTCCATGAGCTCATGGCCTGCTATGCTATTGTGGGGGAACTGCTGCTGTCACTCTCTTCACCCTCTGCTTCTGCATCAGGAGGTGGTGGTGCTATGAGAGGCAGCCCACGCAAAGCCCTGGTATGGTCCTCCATGGCAGCAAGCATGCAGGTGTTGAAGGTCTGTTTCTGGAGGATGATAGTGCGGAGATACCCATGCAGCACCTCACGGGTTGCCTGCATTTCTGCACGCATGGCCTTGCGTGATGCCAGGGTCTCCTCCTGAGTTGCCTGCAGCTCAGCTGAGAGCGAACGTATGAGCTGCTCCAGCTGCTGTTCTGATCTTAAATTTCGGGAAGCCTCAATTTCACTTAGAGTCTGCCTGAGGAACTGGAGTTCAAACTTCAGGGCTTCCCTGTGGCCCTTCGACTCTGCAGAACAGAAATGGCTTCCCACAGAGTCTCCAGTGCCGCCCGTCGGTCCCTGTTGGACGCCAACATGTCTTCCCTGTGTGATTGGAAAATGGAGTATGTTGCCTGCTGTTGTTGCTCCATCTGCCTTTCAGGGGGGAGAATGGAAGTGGCCACCCTCTCCATTGCCTGAGCCATCATTTCAACTGATGCTCCCTGTTGTGCTGCTATATCGTACATGGAGTTTTCCCATACAGTGTTGCCTGGTGGCGTACGGCCACTGCATCGGCGGGCACCACACCTGTTTGGGGCAGGGCGATCTGCACCTTACTGTGCCAGCACTGCCTGAGGCTGCAGGACTGCATTCCCCCTCTGATCTGCTGGCCCAGGAACAGGATCAGATGTTGTGGAGTGTGACCCTGCATCCGTAACTGCCAAAGGCGGACTTACCAACACTGACATCCCCATAGAGGGTTCTACCCCTGGTGCAGGTGGGTTGGACAGAACAGAATCCCTGCCAGAAACACTCACCTGCGACAGCACATAAGTCTCATCATCCGATTCAGCACCTGAATCATAGAGGTCTGGGGAGGTGCAACCAGAGACACCCTTGGACAGTATGGTCTGCAATAAGATTGGGTTTTCACCCACCACCACACCACGTCCTTCACTGGTGCCCGGTCATGCCTGAGATTCCTCCTGAGTCTGCACCATCTCCTCAACCTTAACAGCATCAAGTGCGTCATCACCTGCAAAAACATGAAAGACAACAAATGGAAACAAACATGAGCACCATAGCACACACATAGGCCTGAAAATCCAGAGATCCAGTACATGATTTACACATGTCCAACATGACAATAACCATGGCATGCATGCACTGTCAATGAGTTGGAAGGGGAGGCAAAAAGCACACACTGAGGACAACAAGATGGAAAAGCAACACATTTGCTGCATGCTGGGTAGCACTGGCATCACACATTAGCCTGTGAGTGGCATGTCCAATACACATACACGACACATGCCAGCACACAGATGGCATGTAGCCTAGCCATGTTACATTTGACAAGTACAGCCATATGTCAATGAATGAGTACTGTCACCCATCCATGTGAGATGGACATGATGAGATGAAAAATGCTAAATAGTTTGACAAAATACGCATGTGCCACACACTGCAACACATCCAGTGTTCAATAATACAGTGATTGCAGGCAGATGTACACATCAATGGTTGGTCACTTCAACATGACAGGAAACAACTATCATGTTCCACATTCAAACTGGCCCCAAAAATTAATGTGAGCAGGCCAATACTCAATCAGCCTGAATGGTCTAATCATTCACATAACAAGGCAACAAATGTGGGCCAATGTAGGGTGTAATCAATGACAGAAGCATGTCACATATGTGGCATTAGGGCTGAAAAAAGCATTGCAAAAATGGGAGAATTGAAACAATCAGCCTGAATGAACACTGAAAAATTCAGAACAATGTTGTTGGAAGGTGACAGTTCAAGGGCAACTGCAGTAATGTGGCGCTAATTGGCTACTGTGGGCAGAAGGGATACTGTCATACCCAAATCCAAGGCCGGTGAATGTTTTTGAGGAAGCACATGGGTGACCCATAGCACTCAGGAGTACACACCCTCACCTGGCACTCAATCAGAACCCGTCACCCAAACAACATACACATGGATTACACACACATGCATGGGCACTCACCGGACAATGCATTGTAATCTGGTAGGTCTCCCACCCCCTGGATCTGTTCCTCTGTGACGAAGGTTCCAGCAACAGACTCATGTTCAGTGAGTTGGTTGTCCTCTGGTGGAGTCCCACCGCCAGTCACCAGAGTAGAGGCATGATTTGAGGCCAGCTTGTTCTTTGCTCTGCGTTTCAGGTCATTCCACCGCTTGCAGCAATCATCAGCTGTGCGCCTCACAAATCCAAGGGCACTAATGTGGTCCACGATGGTCTGCCAGTGTGCCCTACGTTGACCAGGTGTGGTCTTGCACCCTGCAGTCACCACCATTTTGCGGCTATGTGCCGTCACATAGGCCACAAGTACATCAAGTTCGGCATCATTAAAGCTAGGCTTCCTTGATGTACCGGAGTGTGTAGCCATGTCTGGGGTCTCAGCCTGTAGTGCCAGAGAACCCTTATTCTTCTTTTTCAAAGGTGGTGCAGATCCTGAGTGGCTTACGCCACTCTGGTCAGTAGGGGCAGGAGCGCCGGTGGACTGGGTACTAGAAGTGTGCGAATGCACAATGACCATATGTCTTGGTGCAGGCATTGGCTGCAGGGTGATGTTGGCACGGCCGTCGGTTTGATGGACCTGGACGACACTGTCCCAGCTGGGAGGCCCAGAGCTGGGGTGGATGGAGCTGCAGCTGCCCCTGCAGCCTCCCCACCCTGCCTACTTGGGGCAGCAGATGACATTGCTGCCCCACATCCACGTGGCCTGGTGACAGCAACTTGCACCGCCACACGTGGCTTAGACTTGCTGACCTGGAAGTCAGCCTGGGAGTCATCCTGTGCCGGTTCAGGTGCCAAAATGGGCCGGTCCAACAAGGGCTGAGCTGGGATGGTGTCAGCTAGGTTTTCCACAACCATGGGGGGGGCATGGGTGTCCCTGATTGGTCCTCCCCACACGGGGGTCTAGGGGCACCCTGCAAATCCTGGCCACGTCCCCTACCGCGCCCACCACTCCCACCTTTTGGAGGTCGGCCACCTTTGCCTCCCTTACTGCTTGGTCGCCTCCCAACCATGGCACTGATGTTGTTGTGCGTATGGGAGTTGCAGTAAAAAATTGTCCTGGGCAATTGGGGTGAAAGGGGTAGGGTACTAGATGGACTTCGTACCCTAGTGCTCTAGCAAGGCTGTATGTGACCCCTGGGGGAAGATGACTTGTCACGCAATGCACAGGCACCCCAAAAACAAAAGCACACGTGCACGCAACCCCTGGTAGACCAGGTGCGTGGAAAAATAAACCCGCACAACGCTGTGACACCCAGAAACACACAAAATAAGCATACGCGTGTTACACGCAGCCTACAATGACCTCTGAAGGGGTACGTGACACACGGGGGAAACAGTTGGAAAATATGTGCGCGACTCACCGTCTGCCTTGAAAAAGAACGTGAAAAAGATGCACGTGTGTGCGTAGGCGACACCCCCGCCAAAAGAAGTAAAGAATGCTGTCTGAGGAAGCAGGGAGTACGAACTGGAAACATTGTGAAGTAATCGCGTGTGAACCGACAAGAAGTACAAGATACAGCCCCTCGCTATTCACAAAAAGCACATACAAGGAAATAGCGTGATACTCATACCTTTTAAACCAGCCCACACGTGAAACGTCACTTAGGCCCTTTCCTCCAATAGCATGGTGACGTGCAGTTTTCTCATGTATTGATTCACTATGCACCCCTGTTGTGGGCAACGCCTGCGCGCCTAATGTCACTGACGCGCTCACGCTATAAGGGCCTTTCCTCGAATTACACGCTGACGTGCAATTTTTTCACGTGCCAAATCACTCCGTATCAAGCTGGCCTCGCGAATACACACGGAAGACCACGCTCCTGCCCAAAAGGCCATTTTCTTGCCCCCCAGCACGCTCCCACCTGCAATCTGCTGCTGCCTGAGTGCCTGCTGCCCACGTGCCCTGCTATTTTCTGCCTGCATGTCAGCCAGGGTTGCAGTTGCTGTGACCACCCCTGCTGGAACTGAAGACTCCCGACTGGGATACCATCGCTCAACAGCCCAGCCCCAGGACTCAGTTGCCCACCCACACCTGCCTCTGGGGTTGCCATGTCGGGCACAACACCATCTGACACCACTGGCAACCCCCAGCCAGAGAGGCAGAGGGCCACCAGCTTCAGTGCCAGGGAAGTTGGTGCCCTGGTGGAGCAAGTCCTGGGGCAGTATGATGCCCTCTTTGGAAGTTCGCGCACAGACAATGAAGGACGGGCCAGGATCTGGATGAACATCGTGTCTGCCATCAATGAGGAGGGGGTGGCAGTTCACGACATCAAACATGTCCGGAAGCGCTGGGAGGACTTCAGGTCCAGGACCCTCGACAAGGCCCAGCGCCTCTTGAAGGCAGCGGATGCCAAGGGGCACTGGGGCCACCTGTCAGTCCACCAAATGAGGGTCCTGGAACACACACGCCCAGCGCTCCACGTCCAGGTCCTTGAGAGGCAGACCCGTCTGGAGTCGAGCGGTAACTGTACATGCATACTGATTGGACGCTGTGCGTGTTGTGGTGTGCCAGTAGTGTGCAGGTGTGTGTATTTGACAAGTGTGCAACTGTGATGTAACATGGATGCATGTGACACTGACATGTAGAAGGCTGAATGGCAGATGTGACATGGATGGCGATCTCATCACTGCGACAGTTGGTGGAGATGGACACATGCATGTAAGTGTGGTGGCCTGTGTGCATGTGTTGTGCACTCCCCGTGTTTTATTTGACATCAGGCTCACCTTCGGCTGCTCGTGCTGTTGTTTGTGTATGGATGGTGCTGCCTGGTGCAATAATGCTGTTGAATTGCTCATGTGTGTGAGTTGAAATGACATGTGTGTTGGGGAGTGTGATGCCATGTCTGAAGTTTGACACTGACACTCGTATACAACTGTCATGTGTGCATCAGTCCATTGTCCAGTGCCCTGATGCCTATGTTCTATCCCTCCCTGTCTGCAGTGTCAACTGATGAAGAGGGCGGAGAGGGTGCTGTGGAGCAAAGCGGCAGGGATCGCACCACCACCTGCCGGAGACGGAAGGCCCGGCTCCCCTCCCAGGTTGCCATCTTGTCGGGGAGTGAGGAGTCTGGTGCCGCATCCCAGGCCGCAGCTGCCGAGGGTAGGTCCAAGAGGCGGAGGTTGGAGGTGGACTCCTCGGCAGCAGAAGGGGCAGCTGAGACCCAAGAGGGTCCGACGGAGGAAGATGGCACGGAGTCATCCAGGTTGGTGGGGGGTTTGGTGGAGGAGGAGGCCGTGGAAGGGACACACACGGGGTCTGGAGGGGGGGGGTTCCACTGGTGCTAGTGGTGCAGTGCAGGGGCAGGGACAGGAGGCAGCACAGGCCATCGTGGAGATGCCTGTGTGTAATCCTGTCCCCGATCCTGTGACTGCATCATCCCGCACCAGCAGGGATGCCTACGTCCAGGCCCATTTTCTGGGAGGGGATCCACTTACAACGACTGGCCTTCCTCTCTCTGCGGACGTGGCTATCCGGGAGCCGGTTGAGCCTGTCCTGAGTGGGATGGCGTTACGTCAACAGGGCATGCGAGGTGACCTGCAGTGTTTTCGTGAAGACACTGCACATCATCTCGAATGCCTCATTGACCGGGTCGACCTACTGGGACTGGTCACCCGGGCTTGATTCCTCCATTTGCTGGACCTTGTTCCAACCCCCGCCTTACCTGAACACCCTATGCGCCAGTCGTCCTCCATGCCATCTTCCCACCCATGTATCACCTGGGTACCCTGTGGAGCTGCCTCTGACCCAGCGGCCAGGCTGGTGGGGGACACATGCCTGACACAGTCGGGAGTCGGATGTCCATCAGGGGTGGCCACCACGACAACTGCACCTCAGCCAGAGGAGGGCATGCAGGCAGCAAGAGTAGGGGCACAGGCACAGGCACAGCAGCAGCAGCAACAAGGTGGGAGCCATGATGGCTCGGGGCCATCAACATCGGAGGGGCAGGCATCGGCCAGAGGGCAGGAGGACCCAGGATTACAAGTGTCTTCCGTGTGGCAGCGGTTGGGCCACGCCATAGATCTGGAGCAGCGGCGGGCGGAAGAGGCACGGCTCACCATGGTCAGGGCGGAGAACTCCATGTGGAGGGCACTGAGGCGGGCCGAGTGCCTCGAGGCAATTTGCAGGGAGTTGGAGGTCAACATGTCATCGTCCCTGCGAACCCTCGGGGCCATGTAAGAGGACCGCCTCCAGGACATTGAGCGGGAGTTCGATGATGCCCTGGCCCGGGACATCGAAAAGTGAGCCGTCGGACTAGCCCACCGCCATTGTAAATAGTTTTAATGTTAGGTTTCATTTTCGTTTTCCTTTGATTTGGGGTGATTGGACTATGCCCCACACATTTGTATATAGTTTTTTTCTTAGATAGTTTCTTAGGTAGGTTTCATTTCTTTCGTTGGGCTCATGGACCCTTGACAATGGATTGTACATAGTTGGACAATGGATTTATTTAAACTTTTTCTTTGGATTTCACCATGAATTAATGGATTTTTCTTTTTACGTTTCCTTTGGATTTGCTTTGGTGGAGGGAGAGTTTGGACTATTTTTCTTTTGGATTCCTTTGGATTGGTTATAATTTTCATTTACTCATCTTTCGGACATGCTTTTCATTTCATGTTTGCTATTTTTTTATGCTTTCATTTCATTGCTTTATTTTTGTCCATAACACATTTTGATATTTTACTTCCATGTGTGTGATTCGCTCATTGGGTTCATGCATGTGAAAATGCGGGTTTACACAATCAATGCCAACAAGTGTGTGTATGTGATGGACATGTGTTGATGTACATAGTTGACTTTTGGTTTGTGTCTTGAGATAAGCATGTCAGTGTGGGGTGGATTGGGAAATCATTGCGTCTCAAGACTGGGGTGGCGTGCTGTGGTATTTTGGTGTAGAAGTGGGCCATGATTGTGCATCTTTATGTCATGTATGGGGGGGACATGAGTAGGGGCCTGCTGGCAGGTGCCCCTCACTGCTGGGGGGTGGGGGTGCAGGGAGACATGAGTGGGACATGAATGGGGGCCTGCTAGCAGGTGCCCCTCACTGCTGGGGGTGGGAGTGCAGGGGGACATGAGTGGGGGCCTGCTGGCACGTGCCCCTCACTGCTGAGGGGCGGGTGTGCAGGGGGACATGAGTGGGACATGAGTGGGGGCCTGCTGGCAGGTGCCCCTCACTGTTGGGGGTGGGGGTGCAGGGGGACATGAATGGGGGCCTGCTGGCAGGTGCCCCTCACTGCTGGGGGTGGGGGTGCAGGGGGACATGAATGGGGGCATATTGGCAGGTGTCCCTCACTGCTGGGGGGTGGGGTTGGAGGGGGACATGAGTGAGACATGAGTGGGGGCCTGCTGGCAGGTGCCCCTCACTGCTGGGGGGTGGGAGTGCAGGGGGACATGAGTGGGGGCCTGCTGGCAGGTGCCCCTTACTGCTGGGGGTTGGGGGTGCAGGGGGACATGAGTGGGGGCCTGCTGCCAGGTGCCCCTCACTGCTGGGGGGTGGGGGTGCAGGGGGATATGAGTGGGACATGAATGAGGGCCTGCTGGCAGGTGCCACTCACTGCTGGGGGCTGGGGGTGCAGGGGGACATGAGTGGGGCATGCGTGGGGGCCTGCTGGCAGGTGCCCCTCACTGCTGGTGGGTGGGGGTGCCGGGGGACATTAGTGGGACATGAATGGGGGCCTGCTGGCAGGTGCCCCTCACTGCTGGGGGTGGGGGTGCAGGGGAACATGAGTGGGACATGAATGGGGGCCTGCTGGCAGGTGCCTCACTGCTGGGGGTGGAGGTTTAGGGGGACATGAGTGGAACATGAATGGGGGCCTGCTGGCAGGTGCCCCTCACTGCTGGGGGGTGGGGGTGCAGGGGGACATGAGTGGGACATGAATAGGGGCCTGCTGGCAGGTGCCCCCACTGCTGGAGGTGGGAGTGCAGGGGGACATGAGTGGGGGCCTGCTGGAGGTGCCCCTCACTGCTGGGGGGTGGGGGTGCAGGGGGACATGAGTGGGACATGAGTAGGGGCCGGCTGGCAGGTGCTCCTCACTGCTGGGCGGTGGGAGTGCAGGGGGACATATGTAGGGGCCTGCTGGCAGGTACCCCTCACTGCTGGGGGGTGGGGGTGCAGGGGGACATGAGTGGGACATGCGTGGGGGCCTGCTGGCAGGTGCCCCTCACTGCTGGGGGATGGGGGTGCAGGGGGACATGAGTGGGACATGAATGGGGGCCTGCTGGCAGGTGCCCCTCACTGCTGGGGGTGGGGGTGCAGGGGGACATGAATGGGGGCCTGTTGGCAGTTGTCCCTCACTGCTGGGGGGTGGGGTTGGAGGGGGACATGAGTGAGACATGAGTGGGGGCCTGCTGGCAGGTGCCCCTCACTGCTGGGGGGTAGGGGTGCAGGGGGACATGAGTGGGGGCCTGCTGGCAGGTGCCCCTTACTGCTGGGGGTTGGGGGTGCAGGGGGACATGAGTGGGGGCCTGCTGGCAGGTGCCCCTCACTGCTGGGGGGTGGGGGTGCAGGGGGACATGAGTGGGACATGAATGAGGGCCTGCTGGCAGGTGCCCCTCACTACTGGGGGGTGGGGGTCCAGGGGGACATGAGTGGTTCATGAGTGGGGGCCTGCTGGCAGGTGCCCCTCACTGCTGGGGGGTGGGGGTGCAGGGGGACATGAGTGGGACATGAATGGGGGCCTGCTGGCAGGTGCCCCTCACTGCTGGGGGTGGGGGTGCAGGGGAACATGAGTGAGACATGAATGGGGGCCCGCTGGCAGATGCCCCATCACTGCTGGGGGCGGAGGTTTAGGGGGACATGAGTGGGATATGAATGGGGGCCTGCTGGCAGGTGCCCCTCAGCGCTGGGGGGTGGGGGTGCAGGGGGACATGAGTGGGACATGAATGGGGGCCTGCTGGCAGGTGCCCCTCACTGCTGGGGGATGGGGGTGCAGGGGGACATGAGTGGGGGCGTGCTGTCAGGTGCCCCTCACTGCTGGGGGTGGGAGTGCAGGGGAACATGAGTGGGACATGAATGGGGGCCTGCTGGCAGGTGCCCCTCACTCCTGGGGGCTTGGGGTGCAGGGTGACATGAGTTGGTGATCACTAGTGCAAGGTGACATGTGGCCTGGCTGGGGGGCATGCTCATGGTGGATGGGCTGCTTGCAGGACATGAACAGGGGTGCAGGGTAGCCCCCTGTGGTGTGGGCTGCCTGCAGGGACCGTGGAGTGGGTAGAGGGCACACCTGGGAGGACCCACACTGCCAATTCACATGTGGGACTCCCCGCGCACCACACTGGATACACTTACCCCGTTCTGACAGCAAAATTGCGTGTGAAACTTCCCGTGCAACCCCGAAATACATGTACCCCGCTTGCACAGGGCCAATCGCGTGTGAAACTTCCTCCGCACCCCCGAAATACACGTAGCCTGCTCGCACAGGCCCAATTGCGTGTTAAACTCCCTGCGCACCCCTGAAATCCACGAACCACGCTCGCAGAGGCAGGTGCCCCTCACTGCTGGGGGTGGAGGTTTAGGGGGACATGAGTGGGACATGAATAGGGGCCTGCTGGCAGGTGCCCCTCACTGCTGGGGGGTGGGGGTGCAGGGGGACATGAGTGGGGGCCTGCTGGAGGTGCCCCTCACTGCTGGGGGGTGGGGGTGCAGGGGGACATGAGTGGGACATGAGTAGGGGCCGGCTGGCAGGTGCTCCTCACTGCTGGGCGGTGGGAGTGCAGGGGGACATATGTGGGGGCCTGCTGGCAGGTACCCCTCACTGCTGGGGGGTGGGGGTGCAGGGGGACATGAGTGGGACATGAGTGGGGGCCTGCTGGCAGGTGCCCCTCACTGCTGGGGAATGGCAGGGGGACATGAGTGGGACATGAATGGGGGCCTGCTGGCAGGTGCCCCTCACTGCTGGGGGTGGGGGTGCAGGGGGACATGAATGGGGGCCTGTTGGCAGTTGTCCCTCACTGCTGGGGGGTGGGGTTGGAGGGGGACATGAGTGAGACATGAGTGGGGGCCTGCTGGCAGGTGCCCCTCACTGCTGGGGGGTAGGGGTGCAGGGGGACATGAGTGGGGGCCTGCTGGCAGGTGCCCCTTACTGCTGGGGGTTGGGGGTGCAGGGGGACATGAGTGGGGGCCTGCTGGCAGGTGCCCCTCACTGCTGGGGGGTGGGGGTGCAGGGGGACATGAGTGGGACATGAATGAGGGCCTGCTGGCAGGTGCCCCTCACTACTGGGGGGTGGGGGTCCAGGGGGACATGAGTGGTTCATGAGTGGGGGCCTGCTGGCAGGTGCCCCTCACTGCTGGGGGGTGGGGGTGCAGGGGGACATGAGTGGGACATGAATGGGGGCCTGCTGGCAGGTGCCCCTCACTGCTGGGGGTGGGGGTGCAGGGGAACATGAGTGAGACATGAATGGGGGCCCGCTGGCAGATGCCCCATCACTGCTGGGGGCGGAGGTTTAGGGGGACATGAGTGGGATATGAATGGGGGCCTGCTGGCAGGTGCCCCTCAGCGCTGGGGGGTGGGGGTGCAGGGGGACATGAGTGGGACATGAATGGGGGCCTGCTGGCAGGTGCCCCTCACTGCTGGGGGATGGGGGTGCAGGGGGACATGAGTGGGGGCGTGCTGTCAGGTGCCCCTCACTGCTGGGGGTGGGAGTGCAGGGGAACATGAGTGGGACATGAATGGGGGCCTGCTGGCAGGTGCCCCTCACTCCTGGGGGCTTGGGGTGCAGGGTGACATGAGTTGGTGATCACTAGTGCAAGGTGACATGTGGCCTGGCTGGGGGGCATGCTCATGGTGGATGGGCTGCTTGCAGGACATGAACAGGGGTGCAGGGTAGCCCCCTGTGGTGTGGGCTGCCTGCAGGGCCCGTGGAGTGGGTAGAGGGCACACCTGGGAGGACCCACACTGCCAATTCACATGTGGGACTCCCCGCGCACCACACTGGATACACTTACCCCGTTCTGACAGCAAAATTGCGTGTGAAACTTCCCGTGCAACCCCGAAATACATGTACCCCGCTTGCACAGGGCCAATCGCGTGTGAAACTTCCTCCGCACCCCCGAAATACACGTAGCCTGCTCGCACAGGCCCAATTGCGTGTTAAACTCCCTGCGCACCCCTGAAATCCACGTACCACGCTCGCAGAGGCCCTACCACGTGTGAAACTCCCAGAGTACCCCCAAAAATAAACGTAGCATGCTCGCAGAGGACAAATCGTGTGGGAAACTCCCTGCGCACCCCAGGAATACACGTACCGCGCTCGCACAGGGCCAATCATGTGTGAAACTTCGCGTGCACCCCGGAAATCCACGTACCACGCTCGCACAGGGCCTAACACGTGTGAAACTCCCCGCGTACCCCCCAAATACACGTTGCCTGCTCGCACAGGCCCAATCGCGTGTGAAACTCCCAGCTAACCCCAGTAATACACGTACCCCGCTCGCACAGGGCCTACCGCGTGTGAAACTCCCTGCGTACCCCATAAATAGAAATAGCCTGCTTGCACAGGCCCAATCGCGTGTGAAACTCCCCGCGAACCCCAGTCATACACGTACCCCACTCGCACAGGCCCTACCACGTGTGAATCTCCCCACGAACCCCAGTAATACACGTACCCCACTCGCACAGGCCCTACCGCGTATGATAATTCCAGTGCACCCCAGGAATACACGTTCCCCGCTCGGCGTTTGCTGTGTAGCTGCCCTGTAAGCTGGTCCAGGGTTAGCGCAGCCCTTTGCGCTGGATTGGGGATTTTGATGGCTTTTCTTTGCGCAAGGGGCGTTCTTGGGGGCGTAACTGGCGCTGCAGGATGTTCTCTGTGCCAGGGCTCTTTTTGCCTTGGGAATTCCATGAATACGCGGTGCGCCAGAATGCTGTTTAGCGCACACGGCTGGCGCACGATCCCTTTCTGTGCTGCTTTTGCGCACTGCCTCTGCGCTGAAATCTATGAATTACCCCCTTAATGACTTAATTGGAGTTGTAAATGTTCTACTTGCATAATAAAAATGCCTTAACCAAGTCTGCCTTCAGCCACTCCATTTATAAGCACTATGCGTGTTCTTCTCTGAAGTCTTGTTTAAAAACAAGCACTGGCAAATACAACAGTTTTGGCTTGTGTATAAATGTTAGGCATTTGACAGGCACTGCTATTAGATGCCCAGGTACTCACACCATTTTGCACCTGCTACCATTAATAGGCAGTTCATACCACTACGACAGTACCTGGCAAGTGCCTTTCCCATGCCTACACAAAAGCGCAAACTGTTGGCATTGCCAATGCTTGTTAGTTTTGGCTAATAGGTGGTGCTAAAGTGCCACCTATGAGGCAAAACTATTGCATTTGAGTACAACTACGAGGGAAATGGGATATGAGGAGGGACGCAAAGCTTGCAGGTATTATCTGTTCATATACCCACTCATAGATGTCCAGGGCACTGCTAATACATTGGTCATTCACACCCACTACCTGCCCCACCACAAGCAAAATAGAACCTCTTGGGATCTGTTTGAGCTAGCTTTATCAAGTATTAGCAATAAATGTTGTGCTTGAAGTGCCTTGCCAGTGTTATTTCAAAACTGTCTTGTGAGAGTGCATGTCTTAATTGGACCTGTAAATATACTTCTTGTTCAATAAAGATGTCTTAACTAAGTGTGCCTTAAGCCACTTGATTTATAAGCAGTATGCATGCCCTTCACTGAAGGCCTTTTAAAAGCAAGCAATGGCAAAGCCAACTTTTTTGGTGGTTGTATAATATAAGATATGCCTTTGTCTGGCACTATTAGTTTATGCCCAGGTGCTCACACCATTTTGAAGTTGCTAATATTAATTAGTTAGCACTATTATACCAGTGCTTGGACAAATGCATATCCCATGTATACACAGAAGCCAAAACCATTATGCTTGTTTTGTAATGTCACCCCTTTGTTGTGGTAGGAGTAGCGGTAAGGGAAGGCATATGCCACTCCTTGGGCATCAGTAAAGAGAGTATGCAGCAACCCCCTGCAGTGAGTGACTACTCTCATTCATATGCACATGAATGGCTTGCTAACATCACATTATATTGTATTTATGGTCCACTGCTTATACCTTCCAATAACCCTTTATGTAATAAAGACATGTACCATACATGACATATCAATACACAATACATTTAGATAGATGCCCCCTCACTATTGTTCAAATACCTCTGACAAGATTCTCAGTAATGAAAACTCAATGAATGCCCTTACACTCTCTTGTATAGTGTAAATGTTTTAACTATGGGAAATAAGTAATAAAGAAACATTGCTACATTATAGTCACGACAGACAATACAATTAATGCAAAAGGTCATCAAAGAATAAGTAGCTATCGTTGCATTAATGGCCTGCCTGTATGTCTACTAAATATCAATAAATCATTTAAAAAACATAATAACCCCTTAAAAGGCAACTGTCTACCTCATTAGAACTTGCTAGGCACTTCATAGAATGATCTGCCATCTCAATGTTCAATACCTCTCCTATGGCCCAATGTGATATTAAAATATGGGTAAAACATTCATACTCAGTATTCCTTAAAAGGTAGGGAAATGAATGGAGGCAGGAGCCCAGAAGCCTGTTGACTAGGTAGTCCTTCTAAAAAATAATAGGTCTGTTCAGAAAGCAAATAGTAAGGTCTTTCTGAGATTCAAAAAGCCCAATAATGTAATTTCAGGGGCATGACATTTTGCCCAGTAAAATGGAGGAAGATGCATCCCTCCTTTCTGCATTGGTTTGCATGAAGGGAGCTTCCAGTCTGCTTCTTGTCCTCCAGCCTCAGGTCTTCTCCTTCTGGCTCATCAGCCATCCTCCTTAGGTCTGCATCCATTCATCTCATGTTCCTCCCTCTGAAGCTAGCCTTTACATAGTCACAGCCTGCTGCTCAGCTCACCTCCTACCAATCAGAATAAGGAGTAAAATGCTGAAGTCACTTTCTACCAATCGCTATTAAGAGCAAGAAGCTGCTGAGGTCACTGTCACTTTTGATTTTATTTATTTATTTTATAAAGCGCAAAAAAACAGGCCCAGGGGCAACCGGGCGCATACTCTTAAACATGTTACAAAAAGCAGTAGTTACAGAAGTTACAAAAATATACAGCATATATACATGTACATACTCTTAAACATGTTACAAAAAGCAGTAGTTACAGTGAGTTACAAAAATATACAGCATATATACATGTACCGAAGGGTACCATTAACAGCGTATAATACAGGGACAGAGCAGAGAGAAAATGTATATTCAGTTCTGTACCCCACGTGGAGTCTGGACTGTGTCAAGGTCTCATGAGTCTTGGGAGAGCAGCCATGTTTTAGCATTGTTCTTGAAGGAGTGGAATGGTGGTTCAATTCTGATAGGTGTGGGCAAGGTGTTCCAGAGTTTGGAGGCCAGGACGGGGAAGCTCACCCCACCAGCTTTTTGGAGTTTGCATCTAGGCACGATGAGGCTGTGAGTTTGGGCTGCTCTGGTAAGTCGAGCGGAGGTGTGGCGTGAGAAGTGAGTGGACAGGTAAGGTGGGGCATTGTTGTTCAGACATTTGTGAGTCAAAGCTAGGGTTTTCAGGGCAATTCTCTGTTTTACCGGGAGCCAGCGTAAGTCCAATCTGACGGAGGAGATATGAGAGCGTCTCGGGATGTTTCAGGCTGCCCTTAAGGCATTATTTTGTACAGTTTGCAATTTATTAAGGTTAGACTGACTGGTCCATAGGTAGAGAGCACTACAGTAGTCGATTTTGGCCATAACAAGAGTTCTGGTGAGTGTGATACAGTTGGTGGAGTTTAGGAAGGGTCTACAGGCAGTGATAAGTTTGCAGGTATAGGCCGAAGCTGACCTAACTGCATTTATTTGTCTGTTCAGAGAAAGCGAGGAGTCAAGATAGACCCCTAGCGTCTTAGTATCTTTGGAGACTTTAATGTCATTGCCGTCAATAATGAAGGACTTGTAGGTTTGGTCTAGTTTGTTGAGCCGATGATTTGATCCTAAAAGTAAGAGCTCAGTCTTATCATCGTTAAGGAAAAGTTCGTGCTATGCCATCCAGGCCTGGATGACCGAGTAAACATTGTTAAGGGCTTTGGTGTCAGCTGTGTAGTCTCCTGTGATAGGGATGAGTATCTGGGTGTCGTCCGCGTAGTTAGTGTAGGAGACACCCAGATAGTCAAGCACATCGAAGAGGGGCTTGGTGAATATGTTATACAACATAGGGGATACACACGAGCCTTGAGGAACGCCATAGTGAATGGGGGAGGGATCCGCTGATGCCAGCGGTGAGAAGACCATCATGGATCTATTGCTCAGGAATGAGTGGATCCAGGCATTGGCAGAGTCGGAGAAGTGGGCTGCGGATTTGAGATGCTGCAGAGTATTTGGTGGTTGACCAGATCAAAAGCCGCGGAGAGATCGAGGAGAAGGAGAAGAGCTAGCTTCCCATTGTCCTTCAGTGACTCCATCTGAGTTTTCAAGTCGATCAGAGCTGACTCCGTACCATGTTTAGGGCGGAACCCTGATTGTCTTAAGCCCAGGAGATTGTTTAGTTCAAGGTAATCCTAATGCTTCCTTGATAATAGGTGCTGGGCAGGGGTCGCCTTGGCAATTGGAAGGTTTTAAATTGTTTATGATGTTTTCTACTTCGAGAGTAGTGAGTGGGGAGAAGGAGAAAGGTTTATGCGGATAGGTTAAATGTGTATTAAGTGTAGGTGTGGTCGGTGGTTGGTCAAGCTGTAGGGATTTCTGTTTGTCCCTGATTTTAGATTGGAGGGTAGCAATTTTACCCAGGAGTGCTGACTGAATATTGGTGCACCAAGTGTTGTCTTTGGAGCAAGAGTCAGGGGGGGCTGCAGGTGTCTCGAGTTCCTTAAGGATATTAAAGAGTTCCTTAGTATTGGACTGGGCTGACATAATGCGTTTATTATAAGAATCTTTTTTTGCCTGGAGTACAGCTTCTTTATAGTTAAGAGTGGCTATCAGAAGACTGTCCTTGTGGGCGTCGGAATGGTGACTTCTCCAGCGTGACTCTGCTGAGCGTTTCTCTTTGTGTAACACTCTAAGCTGGGGAGTAAACCATGAGTTAAGGTGTGCTCGTTGTTTGGGTTTCCTCAGTTTGAGCGGGGCGATAGAGTTGATGGCTGCAAGCAGTGACTGGTTATACATGTCTGCTAGGTTGGTGGGGTCTGAGCAAGTGTCAGGAGCGTTATTTAGTGTGGGAAGGATAAGGGGGAGTATTTTTTCTGTTGTAATGTTCTTTTTATTTCTAGTGAGGGTGGCTGGGGCGACCAAAGGCCTGGGTGGTGGGGCTGCTTCAATTCTGAAAGTGATGACATGGTGGTCAGACCACAAGCAAGGGGCGTTGGAGATTACGCTAATATTACAATTGGTGTCACTAAGCCAGTCAAGGGATCGCCCTTTAATGTGGGTGGGTTCCTGTATGTGGTGAGTGAAACCTAAATCTGTTAAGGTATTAGCTAGGTCGAGGGCCGCAGGATCATTAGAGTCTTGGTGTCCTAGATTGAGGTCGCCAAGAATGATGGTTTGGGAGTTGGATTTAGCATTGTTGAGTACTAATGTAGAGATATCAACCACAAAGGATGTGGGTGGACCAGGGGGTCTGTATATTAGGTGGATGGTAGCCGTTTGGTTAGCTGAGAGTCCAAGCTTGACAGAGAGTAACTCTTCAGTTTCCACCTTAGTGCTTGGGATGGTTCTAAGTCCTAATGAGTTTCTAGCGATGAAAGCAATTCCTCCACCTCTCGAGGTGCGATCACATCTGATGATTTTGTAATCAGTGGGGATGGCCAATGAGAGTGCCGGGCCGGAAGCCGCATGCAGCCAGGTCTCGGTGATGGCGATGAAGTCGAGTTCCTGAGTTTTGATAAGATCAGCAATGTCCAGAGCGTGCGCAGCTAGGGATCTTGCGTTAATCAGGGCAGCTTTAATTAAACCAACGTTGCTTGATGAAGCTGTGATGGTTTGAGTGTGATGGGGCGTGGGTGAGGTTTTGAGGTATGGGCTCAGGTACATGGGGTGTCCCTTCTTACCGATAAGTCTAGATCCTAATCTTAGGTTTCTAAGAGTGATAGGACATGGTTGGCTAGGTGAGGGTTTTTTGGCGAAATGGTCGAGCCATAGGGCCGGGTCGTTGAGGTAGATGTTGTGGTATTGAGGTGCAGTACTTTGGTAGGTATCAGGAGATCTGTGAGAGGTGGCCATGGATGAGGTGTGCAAGGAGCTAGGTGCAGCTAAATCGGGAGGTGGTAGGTGTGATGACCTGGTAATTGACCACACTGAGAGTAGTACTTGTAATGAGGAGAGCAGTGACCTTAGGGTGGACCAGCGTGGTAGCATGTTACCGAGATTAGAGAGGAAGGGCCGCTGGGTCTGTGAGGCAGTTATAGGTAAGCGTTACAGGCCCTATTTGGCTAGGCAGTGCGTGCTCTGTACGAGCAATGCAGGCTAATGAGTTTAAGACATGTTAAGTCTACTTATGCAGAGTCAAGCAATGGGGGTGCATAAGATCAGGGTACACAGGCAAAGCAAATACCAAAGCTTGCATATACATTAGCATGTTAGGCAGGGAACAATGCAGAATGCAAGAGGCGTGATCTAATTGTAACGGTGCAACAATTCAGGCAGAGAAGACATTCTAGTGTTGGCAGCAAGTATTGGCAGATCAGGTAAATGTCAAGTTGAAAGGCACGGCAGAGTAAGGCAGGTACCCTGGAATTAGCTTAGATCATGTGGACATGTCTTACGCGGAGCGGTGCAACATATGCAGGCATAGATCAAGATGTGGCGCAGCAAAATTGGGAATACACAATGAGCGTATCAGGCAGGCAGAGTAGCATATATCATGGAGCTAACAAGTGGGTCCAAGTTGCGGTTCTGAGCAAGAGCTCAATTATTTCAAAAGCGAGCATGGGGTTGACAGCATAGTAGTTTCAAGGCAAGCACAGGCGAACAGAGCCGTAAATGAAAGCGGTGCCGTGGTCATGCAATGGGAAGGTATGGGCTGGGCGGCAATGAGAACAGACATAGGCAATGCAAGCAAATAAGGCGCTGAAATGGTACGATCACTTGGTGGTAAGCAACCGCGAATAGGTAGCGACTAGGGGCTCAAATATGTAGTTGGCTCAAATGATTAAAGTCAGGACGCTCGTAATAGATGTGTCGACTTAGTACAGAGGTGTGCATGGAGCAGGTTGCTACGTTGCTACAGCTTATCAAGTGGCGTATGTGATTATATTAGCATAGTAAAGGCATTACCAACATCAAGATAGATAGTATGTCTGCAAGTTCAACAGGCAAGATAAATGCTTGTAGGGCAGTAGGCACAGAGTGGACAGCTTATATAGCTATACTAGGTATCAAGCTTGTGGGAATAAGCATAGTATTCGGAAGCGCTGGAATAGTTGATAACGTTACCAGTCTTACTTTCAGGATGAGGAGAGCGCTATTCCATAGGTTCACGAGGAGGAGAGTCAGCTGTGTAACCACAAGCAGGGATTAGTGCGAGGTGAAAAAAGGCATAGTGTCCAGGCGAACGGCGAGTAAGGCTGAGGACAGGCTAGGACAGGAGTCAGCCTTGTTTCACTGGGCCTTGGTGAGAGTGGGCCGGCTTCGCCTGCCGGCTCCCGATAGGTAGCTGAAGAAGGGTCACCAGCCAATCGGGACTCAGCCGCGTCTGCTGGGTGGATTAGGCAGTGAATGCCTCAAATGGGTGGCGGGCGGCCATCTTTGAGTGTGCTGGGCTCCACATGGTGAGCAATGGTGGAAGCATGCACACGGTTGCAATTTCGGCCGGAAACACAGCGCCAAAGCAGATTTCAGTTGCAGGGACAGCAAGGCCATCTGGGCATCGTAGCTGGGATATTGTGATGCAGAGAATCCGTTTTGCACAATTTGGAGGTGCGCTTACCGGAAAAGGTTGTAAAATGTTCTACCAATTGTTGCAGCAGCAGGACGCAGCTTAGGTCATTCTTTTCTTTCAGCATTTGACAAGCGCCATCAAGGCCGACAGTGACTTACTTCACCCTTTCACCCACTTATGAGTTGCAGGAATTGCTGTAGTACTTTCAATAATTGCTATTTTAAGTTGTATTTACTATTACTGAGATACTTGACACACTTTCCCATAAAGTCTGGAGTAGGTGATTTTGTTTACACTATGTGGCTGCAGTGTTCCATAACATGCTCCCCATCCAAGACTTCCAAATAAACACATTTCACTGTCCTTCAATGTGCATTGTGAATTCCTTTGCATTGCCTCTCTGAAAGTAATTCAAATACTTTCTAAAACTGCGTTCGCGTTTGATAAATATGACTCTCAGTGAAATAACCTGCCAAATTGGCTAAACGTGGCCAAAGCCAAAAATGCATGTCAAACCTTTCTCCAGCTCCATATTTTTCATGTGTTTTTTTAACAGAAGGTGCATTCAGAAGGTGTTCATGGAAAATGCATTTTATGTAAGGTATTTTCACATGTTACTCTAAATGGATTATTAAGGAAAAAGTGCATGTCTTGAAACCTCTTTGAACAATGCAAGTACTTTGAGTATAGTTTCATTAATCACTAAAACATATGATTTACTATACTTTTACTTGCAGTTAACTTTTTGTCATGTAATGCTTATCTACTATGGCCCAATTATGTAAAACTCTGGGACAATTTGAGGGTTGTACAAATGGGAAAACGTCAACCTACCCTCCCTCTGTTCAGCTAGCAACCCTACTCCCAGCCCTAGAGATAAATGTGAATTCACCAAAGGATTGGGCATTTCATATGCTGAATCTCCTATATCAAAAGCCATACATATGTTTGTCTCCCATTAAACTCTAAGGGCCTCATTACGACCCGGTGCTAATGGGTTAACAACGCCGTAAAAGGCTGCGGCGCCGTTAACCCATTAGCGCCTGATTACGAGGTCCCTTTGTGGGACCCGACCTTAACAGCTGGTCTACACCAGCCGTTAAAGTAGGGACCCGCAAAGGAACCTTGATGCTAAGTACGGTACCGCAATTTGCGGTACCGTACTTAGCGCCTTCCCCATTCCCATTGAACCCTATGGGGCAAAAAATGGGAATGGGGAAAGGCCATGGAGGAAGGGGGAATTACTGCCCCGCCAACCTTGTAATGGGGTGGTAATTCCCCCTTTCTCAATGGGGGAGTCGGTAAGTTACCGGCATGGACCATGGTGCTATTAGCACCATGGTTTTCCGCCTGGGTCGTAATGAGGCCCTAAGACATTTCTAAAATGTCAAGGCAATGGTTGTGTGGCAAAGCATCCGTTACCATGTCTATTAGGGAGGGGATAATGCGAACATGGGTTTGTTCCTCACAGGTCTTCCCTGTGCCAAAATGCCACTGTCCTGCAACTTGTCACTTCCCACTATTCCTGCTTGCACACCCATGTCCTGGAACTGTTTCCCATTGTTCCCTGTCCTCCCTGGACCTCACAAAGCCATATTTTCATTCTTGTTTGCTTTTTTACAGCTCCCACACCACTTCACTGCAATTAACTCTTGGGGTACACACTCTGTCCAGAGTGGCAGGGGAGACATGTGTCCCATCTTAGTTCCTCATCAACCTAGCTCCTTTCATGGGGAACACCCTTTACCACTATTTTATTCTCTCATCAGGGAAAACCCAGTTACCCTCATTTGAATATTTATTTCCAAACCCTCCTTGTTCCTGCATTTCAGCCAACCTCAAGCACCAGCTACTGGGACCCATCCTGCTCCCAATAAAACTAATGCAGCTGCAGAAAGATGGCTGGCAATTCCACAACTGTGAGATGATGACCTGTACTCCTAAATAGGCATCTACACCATTTGTATCTAAAATGAGGGATCAAAGAGCATTTTAAGCTAAAGCAAGGCTTTGCAAACTGTAAGAAGTTATCAGTTGAGTGATTGATTTGAAAAGAACATATTTTATTTTGGTCAAACAGTACTTTTTACTGTCATGCTCCAATCTTAAATGGATTAGGAATTAACAATTGTGTTCCCACTCAACACAACAGCAGAGACGTATATTTTGCCTATTAACCTCTGCTCTAAGTCACTTTACCGGGCATAGGCCATGTCATCCCTGACCCACTAACCGCAAAACAGGTAACCAAGAATCCCGAATGTGGGCCGTCAGATATGACTCAGGATAAAGACCAGCTAAATTCTTGTAAAAGTTTTAGTGCTGTTCGCCCTTACTTTGCCAGCAGTATAATACTGTTATATCTATATGGATCCTAGAACTGGAATGGATAAATGAAGGAGAAGGTGAGTATCAGTTGGAGGTAGGAGATTGATACAGTGAGCAAGAGAAGATTGTGGGGCTCTTTGCAGAGAAACAACATACAAATGAATACTACATAAACTTACTTGGTGAGTCAGTGGTCACTGTAAGAGTCGCAACGAGGAACCCTGCTGGCGCTGATCCTGCCATACCTGTCAAGTTCAGCGTCAAAGATGGTGATCTGTGGACCAAAGTCATTGGAGTGAAGTGGATATCCTCAACAGCAGAAAGGGACTGACCCACTGCGTGTCCATTGCTGCATTTGCAAAGGAGGATCATGTATATTAAGATTTACAGAGAAGGTAATTTTGCAAGCCGCTACCAGAACAAGAAACCTGTGCGAGTCAACCTAGCTGAAAGACCCACACTGCATGCATCCAATTGTTTGCAACAGGCACTTGCCAGGCATCAGGCCACTGAAAAACAACTGCAAGAGTCGCTGCTATACCCTGGAAATAGCGCTACTGTAATGCCACAATAAAGGAAAAAATAAAAGAGACAGTGATTCGTTGAAAATGAAAGGGAAGTGATTGGACAAATAAGATCAAAGAAGACCTATAAGCAAATAAATAAAAAAAACAATATATACAAAATAAAGGGAAAATAGCACAGCAAGGAGTATTTGTATTTTGTATTTATTTTATTTATAAAGCGCAGTCAGGCCCTGGGGCATACGGACGCGTCAGTTTAGGTCAGGTTACAGAACGTTACAGTTACATACAGAATAGTGTTACAGATACATACATATTGCAGTTGCAGGCATAAACAATGGGTGATACAGTTCAATACAGTTAAATAATAAAATATGGTATTTACAGTAAGAACAGTGGGGCAGAAAGCAAGTCTAAGATCCTGGAGATTAAGCTGATAATGTATCCAAGTTCTGAAGCCAGCGCTTAGTGTTATTTTTGAATAAGTGGAAGGAATGTTCTGATCTGAGGGGAGCAGGGAGAGTGTTCCATAGCTTTGAAGGCTGTGCTGGGAAGCTAGCTCCTCCCAAGTTGTGGAGTTTGAATCTTGGCATGGACACGGTGTTTGCTTGAGCTGCTCTAAGTGGTCTTGAAGATGTATGTGAGATGAGTTGGTTGGTAAGGTAGGCTGGTGCGAGGTTGGCTCTGGCTTTGTGTATTAAGGCAAGAGTTTTGAGCGATATTCTATTCTCTACCAGGAGCCAGTGCAGAATTCATCTAGTCTCTGAGATATGTGGCTTCTTAGGGATGTTGAGGGCTGCCCTGATGGCGTTATTTTGTAGTACTTGTAACTTGTTAATGTTTTTGTGGCTGGTACCTAAATAGAGGGCGTTACAATAATCTAATTTGGACAGAACTAAAGTTCTGGCCAGTGTGATGCAGTTAGGCGTAGAAATGAATGGCCTGCATGCGGTGATAAGTTTACAAGTATATGCGGAGGATGATGCTACCGCATTAGTTTGTTTGGAGAAGGAAAAGGTGGCATCCAGGTAAATGCCAAGGGTTTTAGTGTTGTTTGAGACGGTGATGGGATTGCCATCTATAGTAAATGATTTAAAAGCAGTATTTAGTTTTTTTAGTTTAGCGTGAGTACCAAGGAAGAGCAGCTAAGTTTTATCGTCATTGAGACAAAGACCGTGATGTGCCATCCACGCTTGTATTACTGCATAAATTTCGTTGAGGGTTTTGCTGTCGGTTGCATAGTCTCCAGTGATAGGAATGAGTATCTGGGTGTCGTCCGCATAGTTAATATACGTGACACCCAGATAGTCAAGGATATCGAATAGGGGCTTCGTGAAGACATTATAGAGCGTTGGGGACACACAGGATCCTTGTGGGACCCCACAAAGTACCGGCGAGGGTTCAGCAGACGAGATTTGTAAGTCCTGAATGACTCTAATGTCGGTGGTGGTGTTTCTGGAGATGAAGGCAAGTCCGCCTCCCTTCATCCGATTGGTGTTTCTATCACATCTGATAATAGCATAATTGTTCGGTATGGCTAGGGCCAAGGAAAGGCCGGAGGCTGCATTAAACCATGTTTCCGTGACCGCGAGGAGATCAAGCTTTTCAGAGGTTAGGAAATCAGCGATGTCCAATGTGTGGGCGGGGAGGGACCTGGCATTTACCAAGGCTGCTTTGATGAATGTGTCATTTGCAAGGTTTTTCTGTGGTGGTAAGCGTAAGTCATGCAAAGTGATAGTGGCTAACTTGGTGTCTGAGTCAATGAGCTGGTTGGATAGGCTATTGTGCTTGCACAAGTGTTTGATACTCTTTTGATATGGCCGGTCAAGTGGCACAGCGAGTAGAGCGCTTGCTTTGACATCCGTGCAGAGACTGCTAACGCAGGTTCGAATCCCGGCAAGGCCAAACTCGGCCTTTCATCCTTCCGAGGTTGATAAATGAGCACCACACACCGTGGGTAATAATAAGCAGCGCTCAGATACCTGAGGGTTCGTAGCACTATATAAGTGCCTAATTATTATTATTATTATTTATGAGGCTGAGGGTTATTAGTCCACAGACGGGCTCCTAATCTAAAGTTTCTGATTGTGATGCTAGGGTGGTGAGAACGTGGTGAAGTTTGAGCATGGTTATTTGTGACATTGTTGAGTGTCTAGAAAGAGAGGGGACAGTGCCTTATTTGCAACAAAAATATTGCAAAACATTACTTCTGCAATTAAGTTTCTCCCTGCTTGTGGTGATCAACCTGCCCAATGAAAAAGATGGAAGAAATCTTTTGAGCACTATGTGCTATTCTAGTGTGTGGCAAATTATGATGTGAAAAGCAAACCAATCTCTGATGATGCACTGCCTAGCCATGGCAGGAGAGGACAACTAGGACAGTCTCCCTGATCTATCCCCAGAAGAATCTGATGAAATGAATGAATCCAAAAAGTGTATTGCAACGAAGGATAAACACTCTGAGATTAAAATTAGGCTAATATTAGTGAGATACACATTTGGTTAATGATTGCCAAGAGAAGGGGAGTCCATCAAGCACTTTTTAAGTGCTCTTTGAGGTCCATCCAGAATGTGCAATTTTGGTCCTCAAACCGAGGAAAGGCTGAGGGATCAGTTTATGCTAGAGTGCAGAGATGTGAAGATAAGAGAACAACTGTGGCCAAAAGGTGACCTCACGTTCGTGGAAGTCTTTCGTACAGCAAAGGAGGTGGAGCATACCAATACGTGTTGCAACACACTTGAAAAAAAATATTTGAGAGGTTAACGTTAAGAGAACAGGAAGTGATACCAGCAGGGACGAATATAGTCATGACAAGAGTACCATCCACGAGCAGTGGAAGTAATGTGAGCAGAAATCACTCCAACCAAATCAATTCATGTTTTCTAGACAGAGGTATAACCAAATACAAAGAAGATTCTATAAGTGGGATGCTCCTGGCCAGATGGTGAGCATCACCTCATGTCCTGATCTTCAAGTAACGTAGAGAAAGTTCAAGAGGAATGGACACCTAGCAAAGTGTTGTAGATCCCAGTTGATCAACTTAGTAGAAATGAATGATGACCCATAGGAAGCTGTTTGTGATATAGGAGAAGATGAAGACCTGGATGATCCAAAGGAAATCATATAACTCATTAGGAGACCTACAGATATTATGATATATGCAGGAGCGAAATATACCCTTTTACCAAGAACATTATTTCAGAATAGAATAGCTTCTAGATGTAGACATCAGACCGGTAGCCTATGGAGGTACAAGAATAGGAATTGTGGGGCGGTTCCTAGCCAGCTTATATTCAAGTGAAGGAGAGCAAAAGGCAAAATGTATGTCACAGACAAAAGCATCACTCCCCTGTTGAGCTGGTTATAGCAAAAGAAGCTGGATATCAAATTAAATTGAAATACTGAAGATGCTATGATGTACCATGGAGGAACATACACGGAAGCCGTATTTAGTCAAGAGCCAAGTTGCCTAAAAGGATTCGTTCATCAGATAAGGTTAAACCGTACTCTGGACCGGTGGTGCAAAACGTAAAAAAAATTCTGCTGGCAATCAGGGAGCAAGTGGAACAGGAACTTACTAAATTAGAAAACAGTGGCATAATTGAAACACTAGAATCTGCAAAGTGGGTATCGCCATTAGTAGTTGTGGCAAAGGCGAATGGTAAATTGAGATTCTCGGATCAATCCACAAATGTGTGGTACTTGATCTCTATCCCGTGCTGAACATTTTAGAAATTCTGTCCTTATTGAGAGACGCAAATATATTTTCATTGTTGGATCTCACATCGGTATACCACCAGATGTGATTACATTTTCAGTCCAAAAAGTTGACTGCCTTATGAAGGCCTATTTCAGTTTGTGTGCATACCATTAGGGTTGGTATCAGTGGCCGTTTTTTTGAGAATTATGCATGAGTTGTTTTAATCAGACCCATGAGTAATTTCCTTCCAACATGGTGTATGGTGGAGATCAAGGGGCCCATGGTGTCAGGTTAAAAAGAGTGCTGCGAATTTCGGTTGAAAAAGAGTTAACCCTGAGTGATAAAAAATGCGAACTGAACTGGAGATGATGAAGGAGCTAGGAGATGAAGAAAAACTATGCTGGTTTCTTTGCATGGCATAATATTGTTTTAGGTTCATCCCAAATTTTGTGGAAAAAAAGAATAAACATGAGATACCTGTTAAAATGCAAAACTAAGTATTAATGGTAAAGGAACTCTTGGCAGTTAAATGGTCCATAGAGGAATTTAGGACATTTGTGTGGGGCTCCAAATTTCTGGTTCACACAGATCATAAACCCCTGAAAGAGACATTATTGATGAAGGGACTTGAGAAGGTTTCCCCGAGATTTAGAAGATGGGTTGTGTCATTCGAAGAGTACATGTTTGATGTGCAGTATGTATCTGGAATGGGAATATCCCAGAAGACTGTCTGTTACGGTTATCGATAGATTCCACCTATGGACAGGATGAAAAAGTAAAGGAAGAAGAATGCATGATGTCGATTAAACAGAGGGTGGCATTGAAGGATGAGTGGGATATGTGTGTGGATGAGAACTACAAAAAAAAATGAAAACTGATATTATAGAGTGAGGATGCATACAGAATGAAACCATAAAGAATACCAATTTAGAAGGGATCTGGACCATCAGGGATTGGGGTGATGTTTTGAGAGAGCACAGAATAATAGTGCCTGATATGGATGAAGCCCTAAGATTAGGCAACATGTTAGAGCAAAGTTTTGGTGGCCGGATTGGGATCTGCAAGTAGAGAGAGTAGCTAGAAATTGTGTCACGTGCAACATCAGTGAGAACGGGCTGGTGTGTAGGGAAATTCCCATGACAGAGATGACTGTGCCCTACATACCATGGGAGAGATTAGGGGTGGATATAGTTGGTCCTGTGTACAGTCGGGTGGTCCCTCACCGTTGCATGGTTTTGGTGGACACGTTGTTCAAATTGGTAGAAGTTAAGATTACCAGGTGAGCGCCTACACGTGATGTCATACAGCTTATGTATGATGCTTTAAAAGGGAAGGGTATCCTGATGAGATTTTAACAGACAATGATGTGCAGATCAGGTCAGTGGAAATAAGGAGATATGTTGTGCACAATTTCAGCTACATATATCATCACCAAACTAATGGGGTAGTTGAAATATTTAATAAAGTTATAAAAGACAGCCTAAGATGGGCATGGGTAAAGAATCTTGATTAGAAGAAATGTGTAATGGATAGGGAAATAGTGCAATGGTTCTTCCTGAATTTTACAGCTGGATTGCCTCCGTTTGAGAAAAGTAGAGGGAAGAAACTGAATAGCAAACTTTGTCACCCATGATGAAAAACGCGGTGTGAACATGCAATGAGATAGAGAGTGGTAGGTGAGCATTAATGAAAAGCAAGAGTACAATATAAGTGGGTATGATGAAAGGAAAGCTTCTAAAAATAAGGATGTTAGTGTGGGAGAGTATGTGAGAATAAAACCTCCGGTCGCACTGCAGGAAGGACTCATGAAGTGGTCTCTACCACGAAGGTTAGTGCAAACCCTCCATGGGGCAGTTTGGACAGAAGATGGAAGAGAGTGGAGTTTGAATGGGGTAGCAAAATGAGAGTGGAAGAGAGGTTGCAAACACACAAATGGGGTTATATGATTGGTGGATAGGAAGAAGATAAGGGACAGTGTGTTCAGCTGTCAAGTTTGCTCCAGGGGCTGAGTGGCCCAAGAGTGTGGTTAGGCATCCCACACATCTCAAGGATTATGTTGTGTATGAATGAAAGGGAGACATGTAGTCTCTATATGGATTCTAGAACTGGAATGGATACATGAAGGAGGAGAGTGAGTGTCAGTTGGAGGAAAGAGTGATTGAGAGGGAGAGAGAAGCTTGTGGGGTGACCTGCAGAGAAACTACATACAATTAAATACAGCTTAAACTTACATGGCATGTCAGTGGTCACTTTAAATATCAACATGTGTTACAGCAACAGCCAAGGTACGGTTCAGGTACATTTTTCATGGGTCAGGTTCAAATGCAAGTATGGCCTATACTCTACTGCAGAGTTTAACACATCTGCTCATTCAACATTTCTTCTGGTGTAGCCCTGCACTCAGCTTGTCCAAAAAATGTGATTGCATGCAAGCACAATTACTCTTGTAATACCACATTCCCTGTTAAGGCAGAATTAACTCAGCATCAGAGTGGAATCAGAGTGGCCCTATTATCAAAGGTTTTAGCACATGAAGTATGGTAATTATTAAAGTCTGACATGTCCCTAGCATTGGTATCCTCGTCTACCTGTGTATGCTGCCCAGTGTGTGATGATATGGGTATAATCATTTGTAGAACCTTAAGGTTTGTGATTCCTCTCTCCTTGCGTTCTGTGTCACTTGGGTTGAGATAGAGGACGGTAAGGCTGTTGGCAACAAATGCACTAACCTTTCTGGAAGCTTTATTATGCTGGTGACAAGCTCCACCTACCATTTTGTCTGCCGATAGCCAGATATTGCTGCTTACAGCCTCCCTTACCCAGGGCACACCTGCTTCCCTGGTCATACCATGGCATTCAGAGGGATTGCATGTTTGTTAAGGTGGAGGATGAAATTGGCTGCTCCGTTTTGTGTGTCCAGCAGGGGGGAGAGCGGTGCTGCTGGTGAGTCCAGTGAGAAGAGCATTGCCGTAGTCCATCTTAGAGAGAGCTAGAGCTTGATCTGATCTTTTGTAGGAGGTGTAGGGGGTCATTCCGAGGTTGGAGGTAAGTAACGGTCCTTAACGGCATGGCGTAAATAGTGTGTCCGTGCAGTCAATAGTCCGCTAATAGAGGACTATTACGACTTCGCGGGCACGAGCTTTGCGCCATGCCGGTAAGGGCATTACAGAAATGCCGTTAAAGGCACGAAAAATGGCCTTAGCAGCATCATTCATAGCGGAGATGGCACTACCGGCATGAACCAATGCGGCATTAGCAGTCACTGCTAATAGCGGTCAGCACTAATAACGGTCACCGTAAATAAGCGGAACTGGAAGTAGCATCATCACACAGGAACGGGAAGGAGCACGGTGGCCATCTTTAAAAACACAATCCATTGCCATCCTCACCACACAGGACCTGTGGGACTCTGCTGTTTGTCAGAAAACCTTCTCCAAACACACCACTATGCCCAAGGCCCTTAAGAAGGGAGCTGCCCGCCAGCGCGATGAGAGATTCAACAAGAATGAGCTGGAGATGCTAGCCGGGACACTGCAGGAGCATGCTGGGATTGTCTTTGCCAACAGCATGAAGAGGGAACCCATCTTGAAAAAAAAGTAGATCTGGGCACTTGTGGCAAAGAAAGTTAGTGCTGTTGGAAACACCCCACGCACCACCAAAGACTGCCGTAAGCGATGGGACGACTTGCGACTCAGAGTGAGAAATATCCTCTCAGTCAACAGGAGCCAGGCAGTGGCAACAAGAAGAGGTCCCAGCTCACCCATCAAACTAACACCATGGGAGGACATCTGCGCCAGCATAATCGGAATGGAGGGGATAGAAGGTGTTGGCGAGATGGAGTGTGGCGCCACAACATCAGCCGATGGAGGTGAGTGTCCTAAGAAAAAAATGTAATGCCAAGTCTGATGAAAGTCAACCAATATGTCAGTCCAAAGAGTCAAGCCACGGTCCAACACACACACACTCCCAGCAAAGTAGGCGGGTGCATTACAGACACATGCAGATGCCTGCAGCAAGGCAATGCAGTACCTGACACATACCAGCCAAAGATGTAAATGGCATAGGTCACACAGCATGCAGGCCCCAACAAATATGCATGTCAGATAGCAAAGCTCTTGGCCAACATGAGTGACCCCGACGTATGCCTGCATAACCCACCCATGTTCCAAACAACGTGCTCATCCAATCTCAAATGCCTATTACCCTCAATTGTGTGGATGATCAATTGTCCAAATGTATGTATGATGCCTATCAAAACATCACCCATGCCGTCCCTCTCTTCGACCCCCACAGGCTCTGACCATGACAGCGATGGGCAGAACGCAACCCCTGCAAAGACCACACCCTGGAAGAGGTCCCGGGATGACGCTAACCGTCCTTTGACCTCGAAGGGACAACCCATGGGCCGCCGTGCACCACCAGGCAAGACACCCCTGGTTGCCAATACACCGGTGCTGCCAAGGGCCATAGAGGCCGAAACACCACCACCCATTGGCCAGCCTGAGGAATCAGGCGTAGCACTACACTCTGAGGAGTCCCGTTTGGTTGGGGAGGTGGCAGCCACAGCACCCCAGGCTGTGGAGGACCCACAGGATGACATATGGGTGCCTGTTGAGGACAATGCATCAGAAGTGCTCCGCATGCCCAGTCCACTGGCATCCCCCCAAGTATCATCCCTCGAAACTGACCACGCCACCACCCCGGAGCAGTCTGGGCAGGAGCATACGGAAGGGCACTTCAGTCCCATATTGCTGAGTATTGAGGCTGAGCAGGACAGCCAGGAACCATCAACCTCCACAGGTGCACCCGTAGTGCCGCAGCGGTCAGAACAGCTGACTGCCCTTGTGCGGCAGTTTGTTGAGGGCAACACACTGGCTAGGCAGGAGTGGCGGGAGAACATCGCCTCTCTAGGCAGGTCCATCTCAGAGAACACCACCTCCATGGCCAAAATATTTCCCGAAAACACAGGCTGCCTCTGCGAGGAGGTCTCCGCCCTCTGCCAGGTACTAGTCCGCATAGCCGATGCCATGGAGGCAGGGCGTCCGGCTACCCAATTCGAGTAGGCGGCCACACAATCATTATCTAGCTCGACCCAGATGAGCCCACTCTGCAGGTCAGCACGTACCCTGCGCCGGCCAGACATGCCGCCACCTGGACCAGGGAATGCAAATTGATAGTCTGGGCAGCCTCATGTAGGCATTGGAGACTTGATGGGACATGTGTGGGGGAGTTCTGGGGGGAGGGGGAGGGGGTGAGGGTGTGTGGGGGAGTTGTGGGGGGAGGGGGAGGGGGGCAAGGGTGTTTGGGGAGTTGTTGGGGGAGAGGGTGTGTGGGGAGTTGTGGGGGGAGGTGGAGGGGGTGAGGGTGGTGAAGGGTTTTTGCACTTTCTTTATCATTGTTATATTTAATACACCCGTTGTGTCAAAATGAAGACCTGAGTGGATATTCATCATTGCGCACGTGTCATTCATTCATATACAGTGCACAGTGTGCATGTACCCACACACCCAGTGGCCTCTGTCAGCATATCATGTCACCCTCAGCAGCCATGTCTGTCAGTAATATTGCGCAATCACTGACTGATGCACAGCACATCCCTCCTGTGCATCGGCAGCGCAATGATGTGAAGTCACTTCTTTTTCATCCCCTTCATCATCATCACCAGGTGGTAGCAGTTCAATGTCAGGGGTCAGCGGCACGTTGCATCGGATTAACATGTTGTGCAGCATAACACATGTCATGATGGTCTTGGACACCTTCTCATGCCTGTAGAGGAGTGCCCCGCCTGACGGCCTAAGGCAGCAAAACGATGCCTTCAACAGGCCAAAGGTCTGGTCAATGACCACACGGGTAAGGGTGTGGGATCAATTGTAGTCCTCCTCATGCCTGTTCTGTGTGTTTCGGACAGGGGTGATGTGCCATGGCATCAAGGGATAGCCACTGCCACCTGCATGGGATGCATTAAAAGTTACATGTCAGTCGATTGATGATGGACAGCTGTACTACTCACACATGTTGGCAGATTATCGTTGGTCACGTGCACATGTCCCTGGTTGTATGGACGCCATTTTTAGGCCCTCAATTTGTCCTGTGCCATGGAATAATGGTGTGGGTTGCATCTTCAAGATGATACACCGTGTGCTCTGCCGTATTGTAGCTCATGAATTGTGTACGTATACAGCTGTGTTTGTGTAAATTAAGTGATGTGTTGTGTTCTGTAGGATTTTCTGATGGGGAATGTTGGCAGTAGGGTCTGCAATGTTAGGCATTCTGCACTGATTTTTCCCATGGTGACATGCAGCATTTCTGTGGTTGATCCGGGATATCGGGCACAACAATGTGTGATGATCTTGCTTGCGTCGCCTTCCATCTGCACCTGTTTGTAATGGTATAGTTTGCGATTGCGGTAAACCACCTCCATGGCATTTTGTTTCAAGAATCTTCTGGGGAGTGCGTAGTAGGGATATGTATTCCTTTGTGTGCTTGAGGAGGCCATCCAGCACTTGCTTCAGGATGCAAGTGAATGAGGGTGGTGATATGCCATACATGTACCACACTGTGTACTGGTAGGTGGCTGGGGAAAGGAAGTGGAGCACCGACACTACCTTTAGTAGAGGGGGGATGGCGGTGCGTATTTCAATGAGGCTGACAATCATGTATCATGTCCACAATTTTGTTGATGGTGTCCCAGTCCAGACCGTACAGGGTGCGGTTGTGCTGCGGGGTTTAGTTGGAGGGACTGGCTCTGATGTTCAGGATTGGGGGCTGCATGCGTGGTTACGCTGGATGCACTGGTGGGGCATGCTGGGCCTGTCTCACCCTCCTTCTCCTGCTGCGTCTCCTTTGTGGTGCCTGCTGTTGGTGTTGGTGTTGTTGCTGGTGTTGCAATGCACGCCTGTCCTCCAGCTGAAGTGTTAATGCTACTGTTGGATTCATCTTGGTGAGGAAAGGGGTGTGGTGTGTGGGTGTGCTCGTTTTGGTCAGCCCCAGACTCCATTGCTTCTACCTGTGCTGATGGTGTGCACCTGTGGCAGTTAGGAACACTGCGTATGGCATTTTACAGTTGGTCAGAGATGCCGGTATTTACGGCATGCCGGAAACCACTTTTAACGCCTTCATGATGCTGATATTTGCATGTCCGCTTCACTTGTGATCTCCTCCAGTTTACGGCATGCTGCTATTGCTGGTATGATGGGCCGCGTGCCCGCGCCCATGCCGCTATTATAGGCACCGTAATTTACGATGCTGCTAATAGCGGTTTGATTGGTCGGAATAGCCCATAGCTGCATGTGATGCCGGTAATCCTTTACGTATGGAAAATAATATTTGTAGGTTGTCTGTGCTACCTTCTCTGATCCAGGGGGTGAGTTTGGGTTTGTATCTGGGGGGACAAATGAGGAAGTAAAATGTTTTGGAAGAAGGGAATTGGGTGGCCATCCAGGTGGTAATGGTAGAGAGTCAGATTTTAGGATGTGGAGTTGTGAGAGGTATGACATTTCGAAGAACATTTGTGTGTCAACTACATGTTGGTGGAAAAGGATGTTGTGTTTGCTAAGAGTTGGTCCATGGGAATCAACAAGTAGGTTGAAGAGGAGTGGAAATAAGGAGGAGCATCGCGGACCCTTCACTTGACCTGGGTGAACTTGGATCAAAAAGGGGGCATGGAGGCAAAGGGTATCCTGTCTGTAAGGAAGGAGCTGAACCAGTCAAGGATGGTGCCAGAGAGTTAAACCCTACGGAAAAGGATTTTGAGTACAATGGTGTGGTTGATGGTGTTAAAGGCTTCGAAGAGAGTAGTGATGAAGTGTATGAGTAGTGGTGTGTGTCCTTTGTTTTGATGTTGTGGAGGGCATTGAGGGCATTGAGGCTGCAAAATGTAATGGTTTCAGTGCTGTGTTCAGTTCGAAATGCCATATTTGAAGGGGTTGAGTAGGTTGTTTGTGGTGATGTGTTGTTGCAGTTGGGTAGTGATGATGCGTTCCATGATTCTCCTGAGGAATGACGGGATAGTGATGGGGTTGTCATTCTTTTTTTTATTTGTATATGGTTTCAAAAAATCCTTTACAAAGCTTTGGATGCATATGCTTCAACAGTAAAACAGAGTAAGTTGGATAGAATCCATACATAAGACAAGGGAATATGTCCACATACAGAAAAAACAACACTTCACAAATTTAGATAACACGTAAATAGGAACAAATCTTACATTAACAGCATTTACAAAATTATGAGTGTCCAAATTATGCAAAAAGTGCAGTTGGCGAAATGTGCTATTTATGCTGCTTAGTACATTGATGTTTTGTCACTTTTGTTCTGCATTACTTTTTTTGTTATTATTGTTGATTGATACCACTGTTATTGTTGCTAAGGAATTTACGAACCATGCCACTGAAAATCCATAACAAATAGGTTGCTCCATAATGCAAGGAGTGCTTTTACTTGGACCACTGCATCTTTACAAAGACTGTATTTTCACGAGTGCCATCCTAATAATACTGCAGTAATCTATCCTAGTAATTCTTCCTGTGATAATGCATCGTTATTGAAGAAAGCCTCTTTGTATCTAGCTATGCTCAGCAACTATCAACCGAGAACTGGCTAACCCTCGAGAAATTGGTGACATCACAACTGAAAGATCTTATGAAAGATAAGCACATCCTGGATCAACTGCAGTCAGGTTTCGGCCCCAAGCACGGAAGAGAACATGTTCTAGTTTCTCTTTTGGATGTCATGCTGCATTACTCTGGCTCAGGTCACCTGTCTTGTCTGGTGTTTTCAAAGTTGTCAGTCACTTTTCACGCGGTGGACCATGCCACCTTGTTAGCACGGCTGATAAACATAGTCGGGTTGTCAGACTATTCCCTTGGTTGGTTTTGGAAGGTCCTAGCTGGAAATTATCAGTCAGTGAAGGTCAAAACCTTTATCTCTGATTATTCTCTGGGTTCTTGGTGTGCCTCGGGGTTACCTACTATTGTTCCTTCTGTTGAACATATATGTGCAACTCTCGATGACTATTATTCGAACATCCTGCCTTCAGTTGCACTCTTATTCCAAAGATGCGCAGTTATCTGAATGCCTCCGGTCCCTCTGAGAATTCTACTAATCTCCAGCTGTGTCTTGAAGATGTTTAGCAAAGGATGACTAATAATGGACTTCAAATGAATCCCGCTTAAATGTCTCTCTCCTCCTTTCTCTGCGGCATGCCTATACCTTTTACTAATAGCATAATGAGGCTTTGGTGTCATATGGGAATCCGTTGTGAGTCTAGATCACCACGTGAATGACGTTGTAAGATCGTCTTTCTTTTTGTCTTCAGATAGTCTGGCGTATTCTTCCTTATCGTCTATATGAAGATCATGCTGTGGTTGTTGGCTCTTTGGTTAGTTCACAACTGGATGATGCCAACGCCATGCCAACGCCCTCTATGCGAACATCCTAGAATATCTTTTGAAGTGTCTTCTAAATGCTGCAGTTTAGCTAAAATGTCCCAAATTCGTGTATGTACCTTTCTTCTAACATGCATTGTACTAGCTGCCTACTGGCCAACACATTATTCTCAAGGTACGTTGCCTAATTTTCAAGTGTGTCCATGGCATGTCACCTCAGTATCTTTCGGACATATCTGAAACTTAAACGCTTTCCACCTGATCTGGCTCCTTTCCAGCTTTTGCTACCCCAGCTGCGATGAGATACAGAGTACAATGGGCCTCATTCCGAGTATGCTGGTATCCTGGCAGTACAGCCACCGGGATACCGGATTTTGGTACTTACATTTAGCGACACTCTGACTGGCGGCATTGCCGTTGGATTACGAGTGCTGGCAGGATGATGTAAATCCCCAATAGTGAGGAATTTTTTGGCCGATAAGGCACCTGACTAACCTCCAGAATTTAGTAGGAGGTAACCCAGGTTCCCCACCGGCAAACCCGTAGTCGGGCGGTCTGGTAAAGTGCTGGTATAAACGGATACCGGCACTTTTTTCCCGGACCAACTGACTCGGAATGAGGCCCAATGTCTGGTAGCTTTATGTTCTGTGCTTTCTAAATGCCTCAATTCAATCTAATACAATTTGTTAGAGTATTTTAATAATTTAAAATGTTAAACTGAAATTTGGTTGTATTTAACTACACAATATGGTATTTCACATCCTAGCTCGTATACACAGACACCGTGTAACCTTGCCCATTTTACGCATGCTGTGCTTCGGTTGCAGAACTGCTAGGAATCTGCAACACGTACCATATAAGTGGCACCCTCTCACAATTATAGTTTCATCTTAATAAACATTGCAACTTGTATTAGACATGCGTTAAATGTCTAAAAGATGTCGTTTTCTCTCCGCAGCAATTCGTACATTTTTTTATTTTAAAGAAATGGACACAAGTTACTTCCGTTAAAAAAAATACACAATTTAAAAGTCAAGATACAGAGAAACCTTTTTTGCCAAAAAAAACACCCACCGTATGGCAATATATATTTGCTTATAGAACAAAATCATTGAATCAGAACATTATCCTTAAGGGGCGCAGTCTGTAGTGGAAAATTGCACCATGCAACATGCTAGAATGAACGCATATTTTCCATTAGAGAATAATTCCAGCAATCCAAGTGTGCACAATTCTTTTGATGCAGTCCTTGAATCCAAGCAGGGGATTCTTTCCTGGTAAAGCAGTGTAAGTGGTGATTGATTGCTGGTAATGCTTCTCTCGTGAAATGACCCCGGGGAGTGTTTCTATTCCTCTTGAGAGGACTGCACTTGGGGTAATTGATTGCTGGGCACGGATTGGCGCAGATAGTTATAATCTCCCAGTGAAGGGGTCGCACGCTCAACCCCCTACCGGGCTTCCAGCATAGAGAACGCAAGATCGACAGAGCGCGTATTTGCATTTACAGCGAAGCAGCGTGAACCTCCATAGGATGCAACCGAGCAACCGCACGATATACACGCACACACAGACCTTGGGGAAACCTAGAAATAGACTTGAATCCACAACGTGGGATTCTAGGGGGCACCCAGTGCAAGGAAACCCACAACTTGTGAGATACGGGTGTGTGTAAAGGACCAGACCCCTTCACAGGGAAACTACGTAACAAAACAGATGTTAGCACTAAGAGGCTGTGTTTATAGTAAATTGCAGGTGGCATACTATGCTTTACAAGTGGTGCATAACTTTACACCTACCGCGCACACTTGGGGGCTGTAACTGTTAGCCACAGTCCCTTGACTCCTTGCACTTACCCAGAGCAGCACTGCCCTGGCTGCACTTACTCAGAGCAATGCTGCCCTAATTGCACCCTCCCCCGCACTCCCTTCCTCCCTTCACCTCCCCCTCCTCCCTCCCCCCTGCACTTTTACGTCGTGGCACTGCATGACCTGAATGTCACAAGGCCTAGTAAGATCTGCGTCTCATGACATATATCATAGCTGACTGCAGTAGCTCGTGACTCTCTTCCTTGACTGTCCTTGATCGTCGTCGGGGATTGGGATACCAGTGGGTGTTCCCCACCGAATACACTTGGTCCCACTGGAGAAAGTAGAAGAAAGTCAATCGATATTTAGCTACTTGCGAGATTTAAGGTTGCATTTAAATTCTGAACGAGAGAAAACAATACCATTTTACTGGGCACCGGGGATGGTCAAAGATTAAGTGGGCATGTCCTTGTGCATGTCACATGTTTTCATTTTGAGCTCTGTTTCCTATTGTAGGTTGAGATTTTTGCATTTTAAATTTGCTAAACCTTTGACATTGGCTAATGGGAATAATAACATGTTCCCGATCAGGCATTTCCCGTTCATTAATGGCCAGCTGGTTCTCGTTCTTTGGGCAGTTTCCTGCGATGCTTACTCGACCCTGTGTCCGTTTGGAGCTGCAGGCACCATCCTGCCGGTTCAGGAATAAATGAAAGCATTTGTGTCCGAATGGATGATGGACCAATGATACCGAAGTGGCTTAGGCCAAAATACGGATATATGTATCACAGTTCATTTCTTTGTATAATCTATGTTGCTAGGGTGGACAGTAAACCTGAAGAAAACAAACACAAACGTTGAATAGAGTATTGAGGCAAGAACACGCAGAAAGGGCGCAGTGTATTTTTCGCATGAATGACACTTTTCAGCCACTTGAGATACATCTGTGCACACAGCCACCCCACGGTGCAAGGCTGCAGATGCTTCCTTTGGACACTGCAGGGCAGATTTGGAAAGGCAGATGTGGGAAGAGGGATTTTTTATTGGACTGTTCTTACCACCACCAGATGACAGTGAAATAAAATCAAGCACAGACAAAGACATCCCGTTGCAGCTGCGTTACAGCAATGAGAACCCTTTGTGTTCCCGATGGAACACTCTTACACTAGACCGTGCCACACCCCGGTCACTCAGTTTCTTACATTCAACCCCACAAAGAGTGTCTCTGCATTGACACTTCTCATGGCAGTTCTAGGGTGCGTGTGGCAGTAACATGATCGGACAACATTTGTATGCCACTCAACAACACGGATTTAAACCAATGTATTTGGATTACAGTTCACATGATACAATTTCTAAAAGAGCATTTAGAAAAAACAGACGGAAAGTAAGTACTCTTGAAAGGAAGATACAGTTATTCAGCCACTGTTAATGCATGACTCTTATTTCTTCTGAGAACATATCCCATGGCCACAGAAAAGTTGAGGCATATTACATATCTACCTTGAACTGCACCACAACACTCCATTACTCCACGAACTGTCTATGGATGACTCAAGCCTTGCATACAAGATATCCTCTAACCGCATTCTGTACCATTACTCATTTACACATCATTTGGAGTGACATGAATGCAGCGACATGATCGGTGCGGATATCTGGCCCTCACTCGTTACACCAACAATGACTGCCCATCTAAGACCTACTCCAACTAGACACACTGCCAGCTATGCACCTTTTTTGTATTATCTGTCTTGTATCATTTGAAATATGACCTGCATTGGATTGGAGCCTGATACTCTTTGCCACTAGATATATATATATATGTATATATATATATATATACATACATACATACACACACACACACGAAGACAGCAACACAATTAGACTACACCTCTTGTACTCATGTATAACACATCGGATTAGTCATACACATAAAACATAGCCCAACAAAACATTGATACAGGCAGACTATGCTCTGACAGAACCCATAACCATGCAGAATGCACCCCAGTCTACATTGCTAGAGGACCGTACCAATCAACCAATAACACCCCTGGTAGGAGGCTTGATCAATTGATAATGGCTCTGGGTCCAGTTTATAGGCCTGAGTGCAGCAAGGGCCTTATTGTCAAGCCTGGGTGACATGAAAGGCTCACCAAGCCCACCGCAATACGAAGTCCAACAAAGAAACCAAAGTAGAGGCTCCAAGCAGAGTCCCTCTTCAATTTCTATGGCCGGGACAGGATGTGCTTGCATTTCACAGGAAGAAGCTGAGAGCCATGGGAGATTGGGAGCTGGCTATCGAGAAACTGAATAATAGAGGTAAGGTGGAGGAGGACAGGGATTCATGAGGATGATGGATTTTTTTGTGGCTTGGCAAGGGCAGTAAGAGCACAAGGAAAACAATGCGAGCAGGTGAGTGGAGCTTGCAGCTCGCTTAGGATGCAGGCTTAGAACGCTAGTTTCAGCCCAAATTTGTGAGTGAAATGATTGTCTCTTGATCACATCCCATGTGCTAACTAAGCAATAAACCCTGAGATGTGGGGTGGGGGGGCATTACCAAATCAGTTAATGCTCCGAGGTCCAGGTTACAGGCCTGCGTAAAGTGAGAGATTTAACAAAAGCTCCAGGGCAGTACCTGTTATGTTATGTTAGGGTTATTTGTTAAGTGTATGTACACCCAAGGCATATTGGTTCTGAGAATTGAAAAGAAAGGCACAAGAAAAGCATTCGAGAGCTAGAAGAGGTGGGTCTTAGTGAGACAATGAAACTTGTAATGGTCTTTAATAGTCCTAAACTGAAGCCGGAGAGAATTCCAAAGATTAGCTGCTGCGACTGAAATGGAGTGGCCACCACTCCTGGCAAGGTGGAAACGGGGGACGGAGGCCAGGCCGGCTCCCTGTGAGCGATGGGATTGCACAAGGAGATAGGGGGGGAAACTTGGCATGCATGTATTTGGCACCTGGTCCATAGAAGGTCCGATGGACGATGCAAAGGGAATTGAATGATATCCGCTTGGGAAAGATTAACCAGTGAAGGGAACGAAGCGTAGGGGAAATATGTGAGCCAAAGGGGGCTCCTGTGTCAACTCGAGAGGCCAGATTTCAGAGCAGCTGAAGACAGTGAATGAGGTAAAGAGGTTGGGCAAGAAACAAAGAATTACAGTAGTCGATAGAGCTTAATAAGAGGGCGGTGACCACAGGAGCACAGTGATGAGACAGAAGAAAGCAGACAACTCTACAAACAACCTTAAGCTGAAAATGGCCAGTCTGGCAGATAGCGCTTACTTGTGGTGCGATGGACCGTGAGGCAGAGATTTTAAAACCAAGCTTTTTCACCACCAACACCGCAGTGGGATGAGGACCTAGTTCAGGGGGCCAGAAGGAGGAGGTCCAAAGAGAAGATGAAGAAAGAGGAGGAGATAGGATCAGATGCGGGGGACCCGGTAATGCCCCACCATCGAGGGTTTATTGCTATTAGCATCCCGACATGTCACAACAGAATTCTTATAGTTTGTTTTTAAAGTTCAGAAACGGCAAAAACACTGTTTCTCAACTTGAGAAAAAATACAATCCAAGATGGCCATCACTGAATAGGGAGAAGGGAACTACAAATAGTCCCTTTTCCCTTTCCATAGTGGCCATTGCCATGACAGGGATGTCCTAGGAACACTAGTGTTTGCGGCACCAGTTTGGGACAAGGCAAGTAGGATAGGGAGGTAAGTATGTGGAAAGGGGAGGTGGTGGAAGGGGAAGCAGAGAGCAAACTTACCTCAGTCCCAGCGGGTTAAGATGGTACCATCCACTCCGAGGAAGCTCATAAAGGGGGCTTTCCCGTTTGATGAAGCCCCCCATTCTGTGCCTCCTGATTGGCTGGTAGGCCACCACACCCCCCTCGCCATGTACTTATGTACCATCACAACATAGGTCACTCCACAGGTGTCCCCAAACCACATAAGTTGCCCGAGAACTGCCTGAATTACGGAATCTAATGTATGACATCCTAAAAGTTTGGTTTGCTAATAAACACATTTCTTTTTCGTGAATGCTTATGGGCTGTTTGCATGTTTTGAAATCAAAATATTCATGTGCTCTCCCCTATCAGGTTGAGATTAGATATTTTTTGGTGCAGTTGGCATAAACATCATCTTAAAATGCCATGCGCTACTGTCAGGTTAATCTTGCCACTCATGCACTGTTTTCTGAGCAATGTTGACCCTACTGTGCAAGAGGATCACAGCAGTGAACTTTTTTGGGGGGTATCACAGCAACTGGTTATGACTGCAGTTTCTTGTGCATTTAATTCACAGTAGGCTGGCAGATGTAACTCGAGGGTATTTGAGATGATGCAACCAGATGCATTTGCTTGGATTCTCCATCCACTTTCTCACTTTCTCGTCTAAGCTGTGGCCTTTGTCCTATGGGCTTTACAAGGTACGTTCCGCTCATCCATTACATTCACCCTCCAAGTATTGCCTTTGGGATGACTTACCCAAACCCACAGCCACTGATTTTATCATGAAACTGAAGATATCCACCTCATGTTCACACAAGATAATGATCTGATTATCACAACAGTGTACGGCGATCAATAGTTAGGAAGACGATTGACTAAAAATAAACTGTGATAAAAGATGATAATGCTCACCAGTGTAAATGGGAAGCTTTGGTGTGCTGCCTTTTGGTCTGAAGTTGTGGAAGCTACTAGTCTGCAGTACAAAAAAAATCAATATTCTTAACGTTAAACTAGATACAAAGATGTATATTTGTTTCCCCTATCCCCAAACAACCCACACCACAAATTACACTATTTCAGTTCCCAAGCGTACATGTCAAAATTCAATACCTAAGAATAAAGATACCAAATATTTCAGATAAAATGATTACCCGTCAAAAACCTTTAATGGGGCACCTTACAGCTAAAAACACTTACATCACACTTACATGAAAAGCCGCTATCACTGGCAGTGTATTTTGATACCAATCTCGCATTCACAAATTAATGTAACAAAATGTATTCATAAAGGTTTTGAAACCTATATTAACAGAAGTATACGAAAAGGGTGCGGATTACATGAAGATTCTACACTGGGTGAGGGCCTGTACCAAGCAGGGTTCTTACTTTTCAAGCAGGATGTAAGGGGGAATATTGTCTTATCTGGGGCTAGGGCACCCGGAGCATGTTTGTTTAGGGCTTAATTTAGCGGGCTGTGAGGCAGGTGGGAACAAGTCTCTACTGCAGGTCCTTCCCACAGGGTGGAAAAGGAGCTTACTGTGCTTAGAAGAACCTTCATTTCCCGTCTGTTATTCAGACACTGTAGCAAGCAAGGAGTGATAAAGGGCAGATGTTGCGGCAGTGTTATAAATCTTCTCCCCCACTCCTGACTGCTTCTGTGGATTTGGAGCATCTCTCTAACAGTTAGAGGTGGGCTGCGGAAAAAAATACGGGACACAGCTAACTCAGCTTTGTCTCTACAACAGCAATCAAGCCTGGGTACAGGATAGAAAGGTACTCTGCAAAAAGGGCTCAGGGGAAGGTCTATCTCAGAGCACAACTGGATGCACTTGCAGGCATCCTGGAAGAGGGTCTGGAAACCACAGGTTGAAAGCAGAAGGTTTCTATGGAAGGGGTAAGATAGGCCTGCTAAACTAGGGCATGGATCAACTTTGCAATGATGAGGGAACATACCAATAACAGGCGCAGGGAGGATTCTGGTAGGATGTACAACCCGCGGTGAGGGTGCAAAAGCTACATTTACGGCACAAGCAAAGTAAATAACTGGTGAGATAGTGAAAAAATAGCGAGATTGGAATTAAAATGATCTAAATGTGAGCATGAGTAAATTAGTTACACAATTTGTCATGATAAAATGAAGTAAATTAATTAATTGAAACAGCCACACATTCCAGGTGTACCTCCAGGGCAGCATAAGGTCAGAGATGGGGGCATCCCCTACCTCTTGCAGTTATTAGGGCATCTAAAAACACAACTAAATGCTAAGTATAGGACAACAGCCAGTAGCAGGAAGTATATACTGCAACATCAGGGTTACATTTGAGCTGACAAACAAGCAAACACAAGGCAACCGTGGGGCCAAGGAGACTAGATGGCTCCAAGGCGTTTCAGAGTTTTGAGTTGAGGAAAGTTCCACTTCTGCTGAGCTATTTCCTTTTAAACACATTGCCATTCATTCAAAAACATGGCTGTCTATATAGCTCAATGTACATGTAAAGCACACAATTAATCATAATTCTTCTAGTGTGAAAACACAGCTTTTCTGCATGAAAGGTTCCTTTTTGACCTACTCTTAGGGGAGCCCTGCAGTTTCGGGAGGTTCATACAGGCACACTGATGTATGGCAAGCCTGCCAGTGTCTGGGGCTTCTGGTCCCTTATGAGATATGTCAAAATCCAAACACCCTTGCAGTGTCTATCCAGACTTCCCTTTCCTCCCCCTGACCACTGTAGGCTGGTGACATTCCTGCAGGGCACACACAATGACAATGGGTCTCATTACGAGGTTGGCGGTCCGGTAATAACAGAGCCGGTAAGGCAATACCGGCATCCATTACCAGTCCGTAGTATTACGACCCTAGACGCCGGTCCTACCGGCATTGACAAGGACCTTCTGTGGCTGTGCACCACTGTACCGGCATGCGGGCGCGTGCGCGGGTGCCTTGTCCGTAATACCGGCATGCCGCAAGGAAGAGGACATCACGAGTCACACGGACATGCACATACCGGCATCGAGATGCCGGTAAGAAGGGCCATCATGATGCAGGCAATACCGGCATCGCGGATCACCCGTTAGCAGCAATCTGCTGTGTAACCAACTGCCACAGGTGCACACAATCAGCACATGTGGAGGCAATGGAGACTTGGTCAGCCTGATGAACATCCGCACAGCCATCCCCCCTCTGCTGAAGGTGGCATCTGTGCTCCACTTCCTGGCCACAGGCACTTACCAACAAACAGGGCCAAAGGCATGGCATGTCGCAATCATGCTTCTCTGTTGTGCAAAACCAAGTGCTGGATGCACTACTAAAGCAAGCAAGGGCCTACATATCCCTTCCACGGACACCACAAGAGGCGAATGCCACCAAATTAGCATTCCATACACTGGCAAGCATGCCCAATGTAATTGGTGCCCTCGACTGCACCCACGTAGAGGTGGTAGTCCCACATGCGTTGGAGGTGGTGTACCGCAATCAGAAGCTATGCCATTCCATCAATGTGCAGATGGTGTGTGATGCCAGCCAGATAATAACACATTGCTGTGCCAGATACCCAAGATCCACGCATGATGACATGGTGCTGCGGAACTCCTCACTAGCCCGCTACATGGAAGGAGACGTCGTACGACATGGCTGGCTGTTGGATGAGTCTGCACACTGGGCCATGGGAGGAGAGGGTTGGGGGGGCCTACATGCATATGCAAGGGAATGCCCTCTGAGCCATGGGAGGAGAGGGTTGGGGGGGGGGCTACATGCATCTGGAGTAATCCCCTGCCACACAGCCCTCACATGTGCGTACATAATGGACCTTGACAATGCATTGGGGTGCCTGGTGGCTCCAATGTCTAGGCCCCTAAGTCATGTACGTCACCCAAGGCTAGCAACATGGATTGGCAAGTACTGTACTACAGGGCCGATAGTTATGTAGATGTGGCTGCCATTGACGGGATAGTGCATGTGAACATGAAAGATTTACAGGCTGAGCACATATGGCAACTGAGCAGTATACCAACACATACCTACTTCTGCTCCCATGCAGGTGATGCTGGCTATCCCCTGAAGGCGTGGCTCCTCACCCCTGTGAGGAATCTGCAGAACAGCCATGAAGAGGACTTCAATCATGCACATACAAGCACGCGTGTGGTCATTGAGCAGACCTTTGGCCTGTTGAAGGCAAGGTTTTTCTGCCTCAGCAGGTCGGGTGGCACCCTCATTTACGGGCCTGAGAAGGTGGGCAAGATCATCATGGTATCTGCAATGCTGCATAACATGTGCATCCGGCGGAACGTACCCCTGCCATCTGACATGGAGCTGCCACCACCTGGTGAAGTAGAAGGAGAGGAAGGAGTAGATGTTGGACATAGGCCAGGACGCGATACACTTGAGGGGTCACACAGTGCACCAATCGGTCATAGACCAATCATTCTGATGTACTGGGATGCAGAGGATGCCATGTATTGGGAACTGTGGCCACTGGGTGTGGGGCTATATGGGCACAATGCACTATGAAGCAATAAATTGACACACACCAAAGAAGCAATGTCCACTCTTGTAAGGTTTTGTACACAACAGGTGTATTCAAGTGATGGTTTGTACAACATGATTTAACACTCCACACCCCCAAACACCCCTCCCCAGACACCCCCACACACCCCCAGTACTACACCCCCACCACACCCCCAGTACTACACCCCCCACACCCCCCACGCACCCCCAGTACTACACCCCCCTCCACCCACCACCACCCTCCCCCTAACACCCAAAGTCATCAATGGGACAACATGTGTCTGGATGCGGTGCTAAACAGAATGTGCAGGGTGGCCCTGCTACTGTGGAGCCCCCTTCGGAGGTGGGGGTTGCAATTCTGAGCGCTGCGCAATTTGCAGGGATATGCGCATGGGGCTGGTCTGTGTGGAACTTGCTGGCATGGTAGATGCAGATGAGGTAGATGGTTGTGTCCCCAAACCCGCAGTTTGCCGCTGCTCCATGCTGTCTGCAATCCTGGTGAGAATCTGGCCCAAAGCATTGAATCCATAGCAGACTTGCTGAGCGTCAGAGTTGATGGCCTGGATTACGGCTGCAGTGCTTTCACAGATGACACGGCATGTTGCCTCGCCTTCTGCAAGGTACTGTTTAACATAGCCATGCATCTCTCCTGCCGGCCCACATCCTGGACAGATGTCCTTCAAGATTCCATATAGCAATGTTGGTGGTGGATGGTGGGTTAGGTGGTGTTACTGCAGCCAATACGGAGCTGTGCATTGTTGTAGTCCACTCTCCATGGCTGCCCTGTCCTGATGAATCCTGGCGAGGCGTGTCCTGTGGGGTGACCTGCTGGCTTGGGGTTTGACCTAATGGCTCTGAGTAGAGGACTCCTGCATTGGTGTATTCATCAGGGCCACCTTCCTATTCGCCACTATGCTGTGCCGATGCAGCCGTCTCCTCTATTGAGCTTGAGGCAGCGGACTGTGTGCCATCATTCTCCATACCAGCATATGTGTCCTCGCCCTGTGTAGGTTGTGTGTGCAGGGGTGCAGGGGCAAGTGTCTGCTGGTCCTGTGTAGGTGGCAGTGGGGCTGGTTGGACACTGGTTGTTGTCTGGTGTGCCGCTTGGCCCATCCTTGGTCCCCTCGATGTAGATGGCCTGATGCCATCATCTTGGCCCCTAGGCCTTTTGGCTGGTGTTGTGGCGTGTGCACTTCCATGAGGTTTTTTGGTGTCTGCATCTGTACCTGTGGGGGACAGAGAGTGGCAGGGCATCAGTGATGGTGGTGCTTACATCATGCATGCTTTGGTCTTTCTGAAGTTGGCAGCATGTGATCAGTTGCATGCCTGGCTTTGCAGCGGACTGGGTACGTGCAAGGTTGGGGGGGGGGTTTGCAATCACGCAGGTGTTCACATGTTCACCATGATGTCTGCTGTGGGGCCTTGAGGTGTGTTGTGACTTGCGTGCTGTGTGACACGTGCAGGTCATCTGTGTGTCGGGTGTGTATTCGTGTATGGGAGCGGCATGCAGCATGCATTGGGATGTGATAGTGGTGTGCCCAGCATGTGCATATGGATATGTGTAGGTGTGTATGATGGGCCATGTCTTGGCTGTCGTTGCTGTCACATTTTGTAGTCAACTGTGATGATTGGTTGTCATGTGTTTATAGGGACACTCACCTTCATCTGCCGATGTTGGTACGTCAAGCTCCACGCCACTGACTCCTTCAATGGACTCCACATCTATCACTGAGCTGCAAGTTTGCTCCCATCTAGCCAATTTGATAGGTGAGTGAGGTCCGCTACCTTTTGCCAGCACCTGTCTCCGATTGGCCGACAAGATGTTCCTCACTCTCAGCCTCAGGTCATCCCAGCGCTTTTTGCAATCGCGCACTGTGCGTGCGGTGGTGCCGACTGCACTTACTTTTCTTGCCACTTCCTCCCAGAATGCCTTCTTTCTAAGCTGTGTTGGACGCTGGAGGTCACTGCAGAAAACCACATCTGCATTCTCTACTAGGGTATCGGCTAGTATATTCAGCTCCTTGTCCTTAAATCGTGGTTTCCGCAGGCGGGCAGTGCTTTTCTGGGTAGCCTTTGACATTTTGTCCATGGTGTGCTTGGAGTTTTGCCTATGAAGGTCCAGTATGTGAAGGATGGATTGTGTTTTTGAAGATGGCTGCCAATGCTTTTCCCTTTCCGCACAAATCGGTTAATACTAGTACTGCTATTTAGAGGTTGCCGATGGCAGAGATGTTATGTGCGCATTCGATGATGCCGCTATTTGGGGGTTTGAGGGTCATTACCGGCATGCAGGGGTGCGCGTGCTCACGCACTCGTGATCACCCGCTGTTTGCGGGATCAAGCCTACATGGACATGTTATTACCGGCATGCCGGTAAAGGGAGATTCTTAGCGCCAACTTCGTAATGAGGCCCAATGTATGTCTCCAAGTACCATACATATTTTACTGCTGCTCTCATTCTAATTTTAACCATAAGCACACACACACACACACCATTTAAAACATCTGTTTTTTTCCTCTGGATGTGCTGCTGTCAGCAATGGCTGGAGTGGTTGTGGCAACTAAGCACCTGAAAAAGTGACTTTCTCCCAGAAAGTGAGAGAGAAGAAGGGTTAGAACGAGTGAGCAGATTAGAGAGCGAGAGAGAGAGAGAGAGAGAGAACAAAACTGAGAGAGACAGAGAGACAGAGGCAAGGGTGAGTGGCAGAGACATAGATGTGAGAAATGCAGAGAAATGTATAACTAGAGAGAGACACACAAGGATAGCCTGAGAGAGAGAAATGTTGTAGAAAGAAACAAAGAAAAGAGAGAGAAGGAGAAAGAGAGAGAAAGACAGAAAGAGAAAGAGAGGGAGAGAGAACGTTGGATCAGTATATGATATGACAGGTAGTTGTTAAAGATATGACAACAACACCCTCTCACAGTATCACATAGCATAATAATTTTTCATAAAACTAACCCTCTACTGAATAATATTAATGCAAATCTAGTTTATATTGGAAAATCCTAAATGATCCTACTTATAACAAATGGAGGTACAAGGGATAGATGGAGGAGGAATAGGGAGAGATAGAAAGGAGGTCTTTTTGCATGAACGTCTGGTTGAATATACTTCAATTTGCATGTAGCCTAACTCTCAAATTAGTTTCCCAGGGTTTCAATACAGAGTTGAAGATATACCTCACCAAGAACCCTTTAAGACACTCCCTGTGTCAAGTAAAGCCAATTTCATAATTTCCTGTCATCCAGGATGCAACAGAGATTTAACTACAAGTTGTCAATTGCTTCAGTGTCATTATTTTCCTGGCCATTTAGCCTTTCACTATCCATGTCTGTTTGGTAAAGTGATCATAGACATGTGGCTCATATCATTAATAAGGACCATGGATTTTGTCAAGTTCTGAGTGTCAGAAATGGAACAGCTCAGGGCAGCCTAACAATCATTTAGTTTGATGGAATTCCAGAGGAAATAACCTAGATCTGCTTTAGGCTCTCCACAATTCGAACATGTGCCATTGGTTGCGATTCAAGATTGTGTAGCTTAACCGATGTTCAAGGAGCATCAGTGGTATTTTTTTCTGCATGTATTTTGCAACCAAGCTAATACAACCTTACTTACGTTTCTCATTAAAGCTAGTCATCTTTCCCTGTTATTGGTCTGCAGCAAAGGTGTGCTTCCTTTGAAAACATGGCAACGACTGATACATTTACAGGAAACATCAATTGATTGGTATACCTTTAAAAATCGATATTTCAGCAGCTCAGGCCATGTTCTCTTGCTTGCTTAATCACATTTCCGACACACTTGTGCATTCTGCAGTTCCATGATTTGCAGGGACTGAGGCAGCATCGGTTGAAATGTAATGCTGCTCTGTAGTTTACCACTACTTTTGGTCTGTACAATTCATTGTTGCAGTGCGACAGGCAAAATGTTCTATGATTATAGAGAGTGTTTTACACTGTGGGTTCTAGCACTTCATGCAGTCAATTCAAGGTTAGTCAAATTGGTCAATCCCTGTGGCAATCAAAAGAGCATTACTGTTATTGGTGAAACTGTACGCCATTGGTAGGATGCTGTCTCTTAAGGGAGCAGGTAACTACTTGCATCCCGTAAGTGCATCCTTTTCTGCTGGTGAGAAGCAGAAATTATAACTGAAGTGATGCATTATTCTGGCGCCTCTTCACTTTAAACTTGAGGCAGTCTCCATGCCTGTTAATTTTTCCTACAGGAGCAAACATATTCAATGCATTGGGGGGGGGGGTGAGAAAACAATCTGATTAAGTTACTAGATTTTCCTTAGCTTTCAAATACTTCCTATAAGAAACTTTGGAGATAATTGCAGAAGGTTTTAAAGAATTATTTCCGTGGGTCGGTGTCCAAAAGTATACATTGGATTGAAATAATAGGCCAGATGATCAGTACAACACTCTTCAAGTATCATCTACTTGATACCAGGTATAGGTTTTTATAATGGTGGACTAGAGGTTTCTCTCCGTTGTCTAAGTACTTTCTCTTTGTTTTCCGTTTCAGATAAAGTGAAAAATCTGGAGCTTAGAGGAGTAGTGCAGATTTTCCTTTCTTCTTGGGGACACATGTAACTTAAGAATCCTCTAGCAGAGATATTATTTGCAGTAAAAGGATATTATGAGTGTTTGATTCATCGTCAATAGGCAGTGGTAGGAGCTGTTCCAAAACTTCAATCACCAATGAACTACTCCAAGCCTTTTAAATCAGTATTATGTGCTATCAGCAAACATTTCCAACATATTTATCGACATGAGGAGTATTTCCTCTTTGTCCTAAATAATGTTTTTGTTCCTGCCCGTTCTGGTGCAGAGTGGTGCAGGTAACATTTGGCATACATTTTGTGTGCTGCCGGCCAACCTGTTGAAGGCCTGCTGAAGGCGTCCACTGTATGACTGACTCACGGACAAACCTAATGGCCATACCTGATTTATTTTATTTATAACAACCACACTGATGTTTGGCACAAAAACGCATACAAAATGTATCATAGATTACAGAGCAGAGGACATTGGTCATTATCAATGGGGTGAGAGAATGTGACTTGAAGACCAACTGTTGAAGGGGAAGGTGGAAGGTGCTTTCTGAGATTTGGGACAAATTAATGATTGTACTTAAAGAAATATTTAATTTACCAGGGTCACCTGAAGGATGAACATGCTGCTTAAAAGGTACTTAACTCAGTAGATTAAAAAAATGAATAATGTAACGCAGAAGGCTGTCTCAAAAGCTAATGGGGATCTAACCAGATCTGCATTCTCTGTAAGCTTTCAACCTTCCAGATTTACAGTGAGAGATAAAACCTTAGTCCCCATGAGAACCTTACTTGCACTACTGACCCTAATTATCAACTCGTTTGGGAAGAACATTGTGTGAGAAGAAACACCTGGTCTGAATCAAGTTCATCCTTCAGTTGACCCTGGTAAATTAAATATTTCTTTACGTACAATCATTAATTTGTCCCAAATCTCAGAAAGCACCTTCCACCTTCCCCATCAACAGCTGGTCTTCAAGTCACATTCTCTCACCCCATTGATAATGACCAATGTCCTCTGCTCTGTAATCTATGATACATTTTGTATGCGTTTTTGTGCCAAACATCAGTGTGGTTGTTATAAATAAAATAAATACATAAATAACACGGTTTGTGGGATGTTTTTACCCATGCATCTGAGCCCTACCTCAAAACTGTGCAGTACTGACATGGAAAACATCATGATGGCCAGAGCTTCCCAGAAAATGCCCAGGGAAGTGCAAGAAGAATAGGCTGCCACCCATTTTGCCAATGTTATGGGCACAGAAGGACACTGCCTAAAACCACCATTGGACTACCCACACAGTAGTCTGAAACCATTGGGAATGGCAATGCTGATTGCCAAAAGCAACCTAGAATTGTGGGGAATTCATTTTCTTAAATCCCAAAAATGGGTGCAGTACCAGTACTCACCACTATCAGAAAGCCGGCGTTTTAAAACAACACCAGACTTTTTTTTTTGTGTGTGTAAAACTGAATAAATGAACCCAAAGCAGGCCAAAGAAAGACTTACTGAGAGGTGGATACAATGTAAAGTTATATTCTGAAGTGACTTGAAGGTTTATAACAAGACTGGCTGAGTTGGGGATTTCAGCAGTTTAAGTACATTTGGACTGAAAGACACTAAAAATCTAAATGTTTAAAAGAAATGAGTGACCTACTTTTGAGTGTCACATAGGTTGCAATTGTTTAAATGTCATAGTTTTAAACTTAGAATCAGCATTTTAGCTGCATATGTAAAAAATGGTTAGTTTATTTGAATGCAGAAAACTGGGTAACTAAAAGTGACATTAGCTGGGGCCTGGCTTAAGGAACTGAATTCTGCCCACCAGCTACCCCCGACAGGAGATGAGACTTGCACAACCGCTGTGTTCCCAGGCCTAGCTGCCTTTTTGCTGCTCCCACCAAAAGGGATATGACACTTCTCTGATCGAATTACCTGGGCTCTGCAGGAAATTGAACAAAGCCCTGTCCTGACTCAGGCAGATGGTTTATTATGGGGGCTGTAAAAGTAGCTTCATCCTGGAAGGAAATGGGAGGAGCACTGCCTGTGAGAGCAAGCTGGCTTGGCAGAACTGGAAAAACCAGAAATTCAACCTTGTGCTGGGGGGAAACCACACCCCATTGGGGCCAGAACATAACTCTAAAAAGATGGATCATTCATAGAGCGGACTTGTGAAAATTATTTAAATGATACCATAATTCTTGTGATTTTTCTGCCCACATTTTAAGAGGTTTTTAGAACCGGTGGTATGATCTGGGGGCAAGCTAGCAGTTAAGAGGGTATTACTTCAAATGTATGCATGTTAAAAATCTGACACTTCATCAAGTAATGTCCATACTCCTTGCGCACATGTGTATAAATTTGGGGTAATGTCCGATATTACGAAACCAGTTAAACAGTGCAAATGTTGCCATTTCTGAATGCAAGCTCCCAGGTAGAGCAGATTTGGACAGGGTGTACCTCCTGTGATATGTGATGGGTGCGTGTAATTTTAAACAAATGTGTACCTGTGCAAATATGTCTTTTGGGTCAAAATATAGATTGTGTGTAATTTGACAGGGGTGGGTTCTCTGTACCATAAACAGACCTCATCATGATGACACTTCATTTCATTCCCCCATCAAGGGGAAGAGGATGAAGTGGCCAATGACAAGTGGAGAGGGGTAGAGCCTAGTGATGCTGCACACACACCCATTTTCAAAACACATAAAAGCAGACAGTCAGGACAGATAGGGACATTCAATTCCATTTGCTGCAACATCCAGAAGATACTAGATTCAACACTTAGACTTTAAAACTCCAAAGAACTTGATTCAGAACTCAAAGCAAGGGCCTAAACCCACAAACTGAGAACTCTTCTCAGTGGGCCTCAGCATCCAGCAAACCTAACAGCGATAGCAACTTCCAGGAGCCGTGCAGATCAGCGCTGGGTCCAGAGAAAGCTGTGCAGAAAGATCCAGAAGCAGAGCTGACCCAGACCGTTGTTCGCAGAACTAGAGAGCTGACCCAGACGCTGTGCGCAGAACCCGTCCGTGGCGAGTGAAGAAAACCTGACCAGATCCGTGGCGAGGCCCATTCTATTTCTAAATATATTGTGAGTACCTAGCAGAACTGTGCAGAACCAATCTCTTAGTTATTTATTTATTTATTTTTTTTTATTGTATATGGTTTACAAGAAACCTTTACAAAAAAATGACTTTAAAAAGTGGAAAAAAACATTCATTACATTTAAATTTCAATTATACAAACGAGCATTAAAACATAGATCCAATTTCCAGTTAAAATTTCCAGAGAATAAGGGACAAATTTAAATTTAGATTTAAAAAGCTCGGTGCAAAGTACAGTGCAGCATTTAAGAATATACCGACAATAAAATTTAAAATTTACAAAATTCTAAAATAGGGAATAAACCTACAAAGAATAAAGAGAATTTTCATAAAGACAAACATAGTCATAACAAACATAATCATAACAGCGGGGCGTATAAATCTAAAGCTTTGATAAATCCAGCCACAGCAAGTCCATCCTTAATGTTTGAAATATTGAGACACTGAGACCAGATCAAATGGGCCTCCCCCATTTGCCCCATTACATTAAAACGACCTAGATATTTGTCCCTTAAAGCTGTCAAAGCAGTGCAGTCTAAAAAGAGATGCCGAGTGGTTTCAATCACCCCCGGGATTTTACAGAAACGACAACTAGGATCTAAATCAGAGAACTCCTTCCTTTTATGTAAAACTTCCCGAGTGGGGAGGAGATTCCATCTGAGTTTAATGAGAAGGGAGCGATAATATCTATTGGGAAATTGGTTCAAAATAAAAGACAACAGGCCTTTTTTCTTATGATCAAATTGTAAGTCTCTCAGAGAGGGGTACGAGTGTAATTTTTCAATAGTGTTACTCCAGTCGTGACTGAAGAGACACTCCTTGACCTTATTCGGGTTTGTTAGTAGGGTGTCCCTATCGGAGGAAATATCCAACAGGGTCTTGTCACAGAGATCACTAAAAGCGTTGAGATATAGATTCTGGACTAAAGGTCCATGAGAAAAAATCATGTGGCCCACATCAGCATAAAGAGTGTCAGGTTTAGGAGAAAGCAAAGCTGAAAAGAGTGTGAGAACCCTCCAGAAAATCCTGGCTCGGAATGAGATTAACCCTAATTCATACCTAATAGCCACTATTGGAATGGAATTTGGCAGTTTTAGAATTTTCCTCCAATAGATACCCTCAAGAGAGTCCCAGAAAATCAAAAGTGCCGAGTAGTGGAGTTCCATTCCATACAAAAGCTTTGGAGTAACCTTACCCTTGAAAAAATCTACTACAGGCTTAAGGGAGAACATACCATATTTATTGTCTAGTCTGAGGGATTGGGAGATGAGAGGGAGCAGTTTGTGTCTGAGAAATCGTCTGAGTTCGATCGCCGAGGGTCTAGCCAAAATCAAATAACCAAGATAGACGATTTTATTTGCTCTAATTATATTTTCGCCACCTATTTTCCCTACTTTGTTATTCACCATTCTCCCCTTTGAGAAGACCATAGTACGGGTTTTGCTCGGGTTAATCTTAAGCCCATTAAGAATACCGTATTCTTCAAATTTGCATATGAGCCTCTGCAGGCCCACTTTAGTTTTATCAAAAAGAAGAAAGTCGTCGGCATAAGCCAACCATGAGAGCCTCAGATCCCCTAGTTTAGCACTCACCATGCCTGCATTCCTCAGGAAGTCATCAACATCAGCCATATAAAGGATAAAGAGACAGGGAGCTAGCGAGCAACCTTGTCTCACCCCAATACGTGTCCTTATCCTTCTGGAAAGGGTTCCTGCCAAGTCAAGCCTGATATTGACCCCTGAATTTTCATACATAGCCATGATAAGGGTTAAAAGCCCTGCCGGAATGCCCCATTTGGTTAGTTTTTCCCATAGTCTTGACCTGATAACCAGGTCAAATGCATTTGACAGGTCGATAAATGCAACATAGAGAGAACCATCATATTTGCCCCAGGAAGAAGTCTGTAGGGCGCTGAGAATAAGACCATTGAGATTAGTTGAGTGGCCTGCCCTAAAGCCTGTTTGTTGTTTGGGGAGAATATGATTTTCCCTAATCCAAACATTAAGGTGCGAGAGCAACAGAGAGGCAAAAAGCTTACAATCGCATCAATAAGCGAGATAGGTCTATAATTTTTGACCTCATTACGCAGGCCTCTTTTGAAAATTGGAACAATATGAGCAGTATGCCAACTAATGGGTACCTTCCTGGAGTTAACGACATCTTCAAAAAGCAAAGAGAGGAGATTAGCCCAGAGATCTGGCTCAGCTTTAAATGTGTTGTTAGTGAGGCTGTTAGGCCCAGGAGCCCTGGATTTCTTGGCTTTGGAGATGAGTCCTAGTACTGTCTCGGCGTCAGTCGGAGGCTTCCATGAGTCCTTAGAGGGGTTATTCTCCAGAAGACAGGAAACTACTCTCTCACCCCCAATGTCAAAGAGTTCAGTGTAGTGCTCAACCCATTGAACCTCAGGGATGGCATTTAGCTGATCGGCGACCGCCGCATTGTCTAAGCTAGATACTGTAACCCAGAATGCCCTCAGATCTCGTTTTATAAGCACTGCAAGCATATGGTTTGCATCATTTTGTAGCATAGAAGCTTTTCTAGACTTACAATAGTTTTTGTATTTTTGGCGGATAGTTTTAATTTTTATATTTTTATCGCCCCATTCCATATCTAGGGCTTGTACATCTCTAATGAGTTTCTTAGTGAGACCCTTTACATTAGCCAATTCTTGGTCAAATCTATGAAGGTGAGATATTTTAGAAACACCTTTCCTAAGCTGGCCATGAATACTACGCTGTAGAGCAGTGAGAAAGCTATCGAAGTGGACTGTATTGAAAACTGCCAATTTCCAAGAAAAGGAGGTATGGTTAAAAGAAGAAATCAGTTTACGATTCAGTAGGCTAATATTAAGAGGAGTCCAACGTACCCCTGTCCCTTGTCCCACAGTTTGGAGATGGGTAGGTCCCCCCGCGGGCAAAGACTTAGTCGGAAGGAGACAGAGAAATGAGACCCGGAGGATACCATGGTCACTCCATGAATTGAAAGAAACCTCGACATTAGACGAGAAAGGAGTGAGAGAGTGATCTACAAACACGTAGTCTAAGGTAGATATGAATGAAGATCTACGCCATGTGGGGCGAGATAAATTGGTAGCGTCGTAATAACCATTGAGACAAGTAAGACCCACTGAATCCATGGCGAAATTCCAACAACGACCGCGTGCGAATTTCATGCCTAGGCGGGAGTCATCCTCCATCGCCAGTCCCAAGTCATCATATTTGGATTCAGAAGAGATAGAACAATCCGAATTAAGATCGCCTGCCAGGATCAGTTTACCCCTGGGATGCACAGATCTCCAAGAAAGAAGCATATCCGTTAACTTTTGCAAAAACGGCTCAAGAGGAGAGATTCCCTTGTGCCAGTATACATTAACCAGAAGTAGAATAACCGTTAAATCAAGAGAGAACACCTCCAGGGCCAGGATACCAAAAGGCGTATCCAAAAGCACCTTAGTCCTATAACCTAAAGAAGTTCTTAATCCCATGAGAAGACCACCCGATGGCCTCCCTCCCAGGCTGGGTTTAGCATTTTGAGAAAAGATATCAAACCCATCGAAGACGGGAGTTGAGAGCATCCAGGTTTCTTGGAGAAAGAAACAATGCGAAGCCCTAATCAAAGTAACAGTGTCTAAGTTCGTAAAGAGGTGAGAGTTACCTCTAGAATTCCAGGAGAGAAACCCAAAGCTATTCACGGGAAGAGCATCTGGGGATAGTTCTGGATTAGTCAAGGGGTACTAATTTCCACAGACCTGCGGTGACCTGTGCCCAATTACGAAAGTTTCCATTTGATTTGGGCATAAATTGCTTCCCTTGGGGCTGTGGGGTTCTTTCCGGATGATATACCATAGTGAGATTATCCCTATATTTTGCATCCCCTCCATTGTTACTGGAGAACTGAGTAGATTTCAGTAAATTTGCTTCAAAGCCAAGTTGCTTTAACCCTTCCTTATGTCCAATGATCAAATCCAAAACCACTCTTGATTTAAGAATGATATTACTTACATCTACCCGATCATGAATGGGGAAGATAATGCTATCCATATCATAGCTAGAAATGAGCGAGAGCGAGGGAAGTTGATGAAAGATCTTTAAAATATTACCACGGTTTAAGCAGATTGGCGTATCTTGGCCCCAAAGGCTGGTAAGTTGTATAATATCCCGAGGAACTTTTGATTCTGACATATTAGGTAGGGAGTCAGAGATCTTTTTAGTAAACTGGGTTAAAAAATCAACCGCCGAGTCGGGACCCCTAGCACCTCTTAATATAGTCCTATTTTGAATAACATTTGGACCCACAGGAAATCTTTCACATAAATTGAAAGAGGTATTGTAGCGAACAGAATCGGGCCCAGAGGGGGCACCTTCACTGCCCATAGTCGGGCCGGCAGTAGGCAGACTTGAAAAAGCTGGGTTAAAGGGGGGAGGGGCAGACAAACCCCTCTCTAGTAGAGCTCCCATATCACCGTCCCTCGTTATAAGCTCAATACTCACAGGGAGACCCTCAGTGACAGCAGTGAGCGTTGGCTCCAGAGGTAGGGGCGGAGTAGAAGAGGCCCCATCTAGGGACAGGCATAAATTAGACTTAGGCACTGCCCCACATACAATTTTAGGAGCCAATATCTCCCGGAAAAGGTGTTTGACCATATCAATGTTAACCAAGTTTGCTGTGATCATTGGCCGAGTAATCTCAGAGTGACTCTGAACTGTCCCTGATATACAGTTAGATGAGATAGTGGGGGATACTGCATCAGAGGAGGAATCCTTTGCTTTAACAATAGCATTAGTAGTTAGCACAGTCGAGGCATTAACAGAGGTCGGCTTTAGTAAAGTTGGAGTTGTTGTCAGGGTAACAGAGGCCACAGAGTCCACAACCCCCTCGATATTAGGTCCCACTACTAGGGAAGGAATGTTGTTAGTCGAGGGACCATCAACCACACCATCCGGTAAAAGAGATAGAACTACTGTAGTGGGAAGTAGGTCAGCTGTGGCTACAGTAGCCACCGTAATAGGAATAGGGGTCCGAGAAACCACTGATTCAGCATGATTCCCAGTCCCCTTCGGAACGGGAGTAGTAGATGAGGAAGCCACAGTATTCGCCAAGAAGAGATTTTTAAAAAATTGGTTCGTATAAGAATTTAAATTTTTCACGTTCTTCTGATTTTTAGTTTTCTTCATTTGCTGAGTAATTTTCCTTTTCCTTCCTATACAGGGCACAACTTTTTGATGTAGGATTTCTTTGATGGGTTCAATGGGAGTAGATGGATTCTCTGAAGTTGAAATAGATATGAACTCCAGAGAAGAGGCGATAGGGGGACCCTTGGAGAGATCTGCCAATTCTAAAGACCTTCCCACAAGGGGAAGACTTTGAACAATAGGATTAGGAAGCGGACCAGCGGGTTGGCTACAAGAATTCAAAACTGGGCCTTGAGGGACCGTAGGACCCTGGCCCTTAACTAAAACTACCTCTTGCATACTTGGCGCGATCACGGTAAGTCCTTTATGTACGGTATGGGCTTCAGAGGGTAATTGATTAAAAGGAATAGGGTCAGAACCGTGTGTAGACAAGAGTGGATGTTCTTCCTTTATAATTTTAACTAACTCTTCAAATCTGTCAAGGCCCTCTAACCTAGAATAAATTTCAGATAAGAGGAGAGAGTGAGATCTGACCTCAGACCATATATTGCCATACAAATTCACAAAGGAACTCAGAACCATATTCAGAGCCGAAATGGTGGGTTGAGAAAGTTTAATTCTTTCATCTGCCTCCTTAAGAGTGTGATGTAAAATAGATTCGCTACCCTGATCCTTTTTTGAGTCTGGGAGTAAACCCCTTTCTTTCAACCAATTTTGTTTCTCTGTGTACTCATCAATAAAGTTGATGAGATCAGAAGGAGAGCCTGCAAAGGAATCATCACAAATTTGCTGGGTGACATTATTAGTATTATTGCAATTGGGGCCCAAGTGACTATCAGCAATTGCCTTGTCTGCACATTCTATAATGCTGATGTCGTCAATATCCTGAGCTAAAGGGTCTTCAATCTCCAATTTCTTAACTACATCCACTAGGTTAGTATGATCTAATGAAGACACTGTTGGGACTGAGTGTAGAGATTTAGCAAGGGTACTAGATGTGGACCTCTTTCCAAAGAAGTGTGAAATGTTTTTCCCTTGAATTGGTTTCCCTTGGGTACCCAGATTGGATTTTGTTTTGAGGGTGGGATTATGGGATTTATTAAATGGAGTTTTGAACAAAGTAGGTATAGATTTCCCTATAGGCGTGTGTGGAGTTCCAGCCATATTAGTAGACAGATTAACATGGATAGTCGAAGTGTGATTAATGGCCCTAATTGCAGAGTTAACCTTGGGCGGTGTTTCAGTGGAAGGAAAAGCAGTGTTCCCATTGACCATTATCATTGGTAATGCAGAGGCAGTAGCTACAGAGTCAGCCGCCCTAACAGATAAGATAGGCATCCTGGGGTGAGAGTTAACAGATGTTGAGAGAACAGAATTAACCATATTGTTGTTGGAGTAATCCACATGGCCCTTATCCTTTTGAAGGGTAACACCGTTCGCAAGATTGGAGGCTAAGGTAGCTGCTAGGCGTTCTTCCTGTGTGTCTATCGAGATATCATGAGTTCCATTAAAGATGCAGCTATTGTAGACTGCATTGCGGGGTAAAATACCCATGGCATTGAGTACCTCAGACCTATCGCTGACATGAATTTGAGCCTGGGCTAGGGTTTTAAGGAGTAAAGGGTTATAAGGGGCATCTGCTGGAGCATGCTGTAAATTCCCCAGTATAGCCGGGGAGGGAACATCTAGCAGAGTAGTGACTGATGAAACAGAGGGTAAATTACCAGTAGCAGACGGAGTCGAGGCCAGTGAGGCCTCCATAACTGTCTGACTTCGCAGACCCTTGCGTGTCATTCAGAGAGAACCAGGACCCAATAGGGAAAAACAGGGGACTTAAAAATATAACAGTGGAGGGTTAAGCTAAAAGTAAACCGGAATTGCAATGGTACAATTTTTATACACCACAGTCGATAAAAATATGAACACAGCGATCTAATAAATATTGCACTGAAGAACCAAGGAAACCTCAGCCCAAAGATAATAACAATTGTCCCAAAAACACTTTTAGAATAAAAATACAAAAAGAAATGGATCTATGCAGCCCCCCCACCCCAAAACAAAATAGTAAAAAACAAATATATTGTGAACTAAAGATGATAATGATCTTAGTCCAAACGTAATCAGAAAATATTAATTTTAGAAATAGCCACAATTGTCAAAGGAACCAAGAGGAGCGCTCAGTCTCAGGGTAGGGAACGCCCGACAGCTTGTGGAGCTGCCAGAGTCCGACTCTCCACCCCAGACCCTTAGAGCTAATAGAATGCTTGGAATGTGTTATGCATCAATATCCAAGCTCAAATTACTCACAGGTCACAGCCAAACAGCACAACAGCGGCTCCAGCCCTTACTGCCTCCAGGGATTAACACCGCAAGGGTGGTTGTGCCGGCGATTTCACTGCTAGGTGAAGTCACGTGACCAAACACGTGTCGGAGTTCAGCTCCGCCCCCTCCAGGAAGCGGTTACTGCAGCAAGAGCAACGCTCGCAGTGCTGCCAACGGGGTGCGCAGGGTGAAAGTAATTAGAAGACACAGCACTCCTTTAGAGAATGAATGAAGCCGCCTCACGGGCGGTTGTGCCGGTGATTTCACTGCTGGGTGAAGTCACGTGACCAAACACGTGTCGGAGTTCAGCTCCGCCCCCTCCAGGAAGCGGTTACTGCAGCAAGAGCAACGCTCGCAGTGCTGCCAACGGGGTGCGCAGGGTGAAAGTAATTAGAGGACACAGCACTCCTTTAGAGAATGAATGAAGCCCTCTTAGTTAAAATAATATAATTCAATCTATTTTAATCTAACCAGAACTGCCTCCCAGCTGTCACCTGTCATTTTCTAGTTGCTAGCTGTCACTTGACTTTTTGAACTTTAAAATTTCAAATCTGAAAAACGACCTTTACCATATCGCTCATATCTCCGTGACCGTTTGTCTTAGAGACTTGCAGTAACTTTCCTCTGAAAGCTGGGAATCTTGGCTTTTCAACGGACTTAGAACCGCATTCCTATTCCCTACATTTTTGCCGCAATCGCGAAAAACGCACTCGCGAATTTTACCACGATTTGCAAATTTCTCCACGTGTGAAAACAGCAGCTTCCTTGCCAAAAATTCGTTTAACCTGCCAATCATTCCTAGAACATTGCTAAAGTAAGCCTGAACTAATTTAAACCAACTAATCCTCAACCTGAACCTCTAGAGGGAATTAAAAGCATTTTAGCATATTTTTCATCACTTCATTGCCAGCACATATAAAAGCATTTTGGGCCTGTGTTTCAAACTTCTGTAGTCTAAGCTTGCTGGGGTGAACTTAATTACATTTGATTGCATTTCTGAGAACTGTGTGCTTTCCTTCCATTTCCTTGCATTGCATAAAGGGGGGGGGGGATTGCCAGAGAAAAGTGATTACATTGTTTTGTTGAAATCATATTGAGTATTTTCTGTATTGCATTTTCATTCAACATTACATCCATCTGAACTTATATAAAGCATTCTCTACCACCTGATTCTTCTGTTCCTATTCACAAGTGTGCTAGTGCCAGACTATCCATTATTGATTACTGCTCAGATTCAGTGTGATATTCAATTATTAATTTATTATAAAGCGTGATACATATATATATTGTTTAAATTATCAAATAAACCTTTTAAACTTGCAAAACAGAACTACTTCTTGGCTCAGTGGGGTCAGGGGGATTCCGAGAGAGGGTGTTATATAGGGGTAGTCATCCAGAACGTATGAACTGGACATAAAGATATATCAATAAGGGTTTCCATTCAGTATCCCAGACTAGGCGTTGACTTAGCTGTAGTGTTGAATTGAATCCTCTTGCAAATTGGGGGCTCGAGCGGAACGTTTGGGTTAGATCTACCATTTGTGCAGATTAATACAGCGTGCCAGCTGACCAGATACACATATCCGGTCGGATCACCACACTGTGTTACGCTGTAAAGCACTCCTCAAAGGAACGCTCTAAGGAAAAGGTCTGTTTTGCAAAAATAAAATATAAACTTCTGTAAGTCAGGACAGGAACTCAAATTCCAGAATGACGACCTTAGTAGACATGAAAATAGCCAGAGAGCACTTCTTACATAAGTTATTTGTGAGAGGTGAGTGGACTCATCAGGACCAGACGGTCTGGTTGCAAGCAATCGCACCCCAGATCACGGAAACAGGGTCAGATTTATGGAGAGACCAGGGTCCCTTACATGTGGCCCTGAGTGAACTATATATGTCCTCTAAGGCCAAGGATGAGCACAACAAGATTGCCAGGGTAGCGGCATACTTATATTTACATATGGGAGCCATGCAGGACAAATGTGCTGAAGGCCAAGATCTGGCGAGTAGGCAACTGCTGGCATTACAGAAGGCCCAATCTGATCTGGACTCTTCTGAGCAGAGGCTGCAGAGGAGCCAGGAGTCAGAAAATGATAGTAGGCAGTATATCATTAAAATAAAAGAGGACATGGATATACTGCAACAGGAAAAGGCTGACCAGGATACTAGATTTCTGGCCCTGCAGAAGGAGCACCAAGACAGTTTGGACTCCTTACTGCAGAGCCAGAAAAAGCTGGAGCAACAATTAGACTATAACAGGGCATGCACGGAGCAGGTAGCCACCCTGCAAAGTCATCTAGATAGAGTGAAGGCAGAGAGCAACAAGCTGATTTTGAAAGACTTGGATACCCAGGCAGAGTTTGATGAAGAACGCCAGAAAGCTGGTGCCTTTCAAAGGCAGAGGGACGACCTGGCGGCACAAATGCAGGCTCTTAGTCTGGAAAGAGACGCCTTAGGCCAGGAAGTCTGCCATTTAAAAAGAAAAACAGAAGAAAATCACTTGGCCCTCCAGGGGCTGGGTGACCTCCAAAAAGAACGCCAGAACTTGTTAGAACACACCAGGAGGGTGGAGGATGCTCTGGCAAGAAAGGAGCAGGCCAATAGGGACACAGCTCAGGAGGTAACCCTCCTGCAGCAAAGACTGGCCAAGTGCTCCAGGACCAATCAGGAGGCACAGAGAGAGAATGAGGCTCTCTGCCAGCACAATGATAGACTCCAACAACAGGTAGCGATGCAGGAGAGACTGATAGAGTCTAGTAAGGCCTTAACTGAGGAACTGAAGGCGCAGGCTCTTGCATTGCAACAGGGAGCAGGGGCGGATAGAGATGAGGTTCGCTGGGAAAGAGAAACTCCTGAGCGTAACCCCAGGAGCCCTAGTACCAGAGGCCTTTATCTCTCTCAGTCCCTGGACTCTGCCACCCCCATGTCCCCTGGCGCACATGAGCACAGGGCCACAGGGATGGCAGATTACTATCCGGCCAGAAGCATGGGGCTCATAGGCCAGTACCACCCAGGAATGGAGGGGCGGGCATCAAGGTATGGGCACCCAAGCACAGTGCAATTTGATGGGGAACCCCAGGAGAGTAGGCCTATTAAGGGCATCCTGAAAACCTCTGCCCAGTTAGGTCAGTGGGGGGGTACCCATAAAATCCTGGCAGCAAGGAGGGATCTGAAGACTCCTCTGAGCGGTACAGGACACAGGAGACCAGGTCCCCACATTCTGCCAGCCATTCTCAGGCTCGCAGAATCCGGGAAAACCTGGAAGAACAGACGGGAATCTCTGGGAGCAGTGCCTCTGAGTCAGAAGATGAATGGACCAGGGTTACCCGGACCAAAAGGGCCAATAAGACAAAAAGGGCCTTGCTTAAGGACCCCTTAAAGCAGATTAAGGCAATCAGGAGCGTCATCACGCCTTATCATAAGAACGCCAAGTATTCTGTTTGGGAGTACTTAGAGTTGTTTGAGCAAATGTTGGAGACTTTCCATTTGAAGGACAGCCAAAGCTGTATTCAATATGTAAAGTGGACCTTCTCCCCGGAATACTCCAGTTTCTTTGCGGGGCTGGAGGACCAAAATCATTTAAGATGGTCCACCTATAAGGCGGCCATCTTGAAACATTTTTCTACTCATAGAAATCCTCAAGAGGCTCGCAAGGCAGCCTACAATCTACAATGTGGGGAGGATCAGGCCCCACAAGAATTTGTGCACAGACCACAAGAAGGGTGCGCACGGATAGCAGAGAATTTATTAATACGTTTTTCCATGCCTTGCCCAAATACATAATGACCCAGCTCGTGAGGGATTTTCACGAGAAAAGATCTTTAGACTGGGTCATTGAACAGGCGACCCGGATCTATGAGGTGCAGAAGCCAATAGAAAATAAAAATAATGCGCCCAAAAACCCCAAAGCCAACAACACCCCTGCTGCTGCCAAGGTGGCAGAGGTAAAGGTCACCCCCGTTTTAGAGTTGGAGATGGGGGGGCCTAAAAACCTACCTGCACCTAATAATGCTAGGCCCAGAAGGTCCTCGGGCCAGTCACAGACAGGGAGCCAGGGAGACAGCCCCACAAATGGGGTCCCTCGCTCTCCTGATTATGTAAGCCCCTGTTACAAGGGAAACAGACCCATCCTGGGTTATGTGTGGACTCCTCCAGCCCAAGGGGGGGGATCCAGCCAAGCACCTAACCCAGAGAACCTCCCTCCCAACTTCTCACAGGAGGGCAGAAACTCACCAAACCCTAGGCAGAACTTCTTCCCCAGGTATCCACCCAACTTTCAGCCCCAAAATCCTCCACCCTTCTTTCCCCAATTCCCTGAGCCCAGACAACCGAATCCGGGAGAGGGGAGGCCAAGGGTGGAGGGGTATCCAAATCTTCCCAACCAGGGGTACTACCAAAGAAGGGATAGCTACCCTTCCCGGGATCAGCCCAGGGGAGAAAACAGGGCCCCGTATCAGCCTGAGCGGGTTTCCCAGTTAGAGCACCAGGTTCAAAACATGGCGCGGGATCTGGGTCACATACTGAGGGCTCAGCAGAACCCTCAGATCGGCATGCCGGCACAGAACGCACCCAACTCTGGACCTGGTGCCCCAGAACAATGACGGGGGCAGCACCCCGATAACTCACCGGTTCCCAGGGAGGAGGCACAAAGGGAAGGGGGGTGTAAAGCCTTGCAGGAAGCTTCCTTCCTAACTTGTAAACAGCCCCTGTAAACCCAGGAACCGGAAACAAAATCTCTTGTCCCTGAAAGTCTGCCTCCTAAGGAGCAGAGGGGAGGTAGGAGAAACAAAAGACCCAAACAGACTCAGTTTGAGGAGGAGGTACAGATCGTCCAATTTGAGGGAGAGGGATCCTCAGAAGATCCTGGGAAAAGGATCTTCTCCTTCAGAGATGGGGGAACTCTTCCCAAGGAAAAATGGGCCCCAAGGGATTCCAATCCAGACTGGGGAGATATGGAGACTGAGCTACCGCCGCCCATCATCTCATCCCAGAACCCACAATACCAAAATCTCCTGGTTCAAACCCATCCTGATGACTGCCTCCAAAAAGGGGGGGGCGGCCCGGAACCCACAATGGCTCTGATCTCCAGTTGCCAATTTTTTCTTTCAGATTCCCAAGGCTCTCCACAGAATTCTGCCCAAATCTCTTCGCTAGCGATGTCCAAAACAAGAAAGTTAGCCCACCAGTTGTCCAAAAATGTGCATTATCTGTGCCCCCTTGAGGAGAAGGAGGGAAGATATTATGCCCCGGTACAAGTACAGGGGCAGGGTACGATTTCAGCGCTGGTGGACATGGGATCTCAAGCTACCCTTCTGTCCAGAAGGGCCTTTGACGAGCTGAATGCAGGAAGGGGAGAGAATTACCAAATTCCTCTCAGCTCTCTTCCTGGACAACTGCAGAACTTTGACGGGAAGGAAATTCCCGTTGAGGGGACTGCAGACTTGGACATTAAGATCGGGCGACACAAGGTGAAACACCCGGTCATAGTAGTGACTCCAGAGGACACCCCTTGTTTACTGGGGAATGACCTCCTGAGGAGGTTGTCACCCTTAATAGATTGCGTAAACAAGGTCCTCTGGACCCAGACTAGCCGACCAATAAAATTAAAACAGAGTGTCAACCATATTAGTTTAAACAGCACCTGCCACATGGTTGAACAAAAATCTGACCAAGTAGAATTTCACTTCCAGAATAGCCAAATTCCAGACGTGACAGTAATAGCAGTAGGACAACAGACTGGTGATGGAGGGTCCTCTCTATTTCTGAAAATCAACCTTCCTTCCAGTCTAAAGTGGTACTCCACGCTGGAAAGAAACACTCTGAGATTCTATACTAATCCACAATCAGAAACTCCCACTCCTATAGTCCAGAAAGATGTGAAATCAGCTCAGAGCCTGGCTGATATTCAGCAAATTGGAGAGCAGTTGTTCATCCCTGTCCAATTAAATGATGGGAAGGACTCTGTTCTCGCTCGAGTGTGTGTGAACAACGGTAAGAGCTTCATCAGCGAAGCCATGTTCCGCCAACTCCCAAAAGATCCAGCCATTCCCACATTCAACCTGATAGACAAATGGGAAATGGACCTGGAAGCACCTAATTCCAAACAGCTCCTGCCAAGCAGGTGTATGCTCAAAATCTCCATTGGCAACAAGAGCATAGTCCATAATTGTTGGGTCGTGCGAGACGTCACTTCCGCCTTTTACTTAGGCAGTGACATTCTCAATCGCTTTGCCATTAGTTTGGACCTAATAAACTTCAAAGCTTGGTCCCGATTAGCGGATAATCCCATGGGCTTTGATGATCCAGAAAAAGCATTTAGGTCAGCTCAATTGCTACCTTATGCAGTTGAAATTCAGATTAAAGAGGAAGTCACCATCCCAGAAAGGACCCGACAATTCTCCCTGGAAGTGCAAGTTAAAAGAGGACAATATCTGCAAAACCCTGATGCTTACATACATCTAAACGCTTCTCTCCAACAGCAAGGGTTGGGGGTAAACCCAACTCCATTAGTCAACATAGAACATAACACCATTCCAATAGAGGTGGATAACAGCGACTTAAAGAGTATTACTCTAGCCGCAGGCACCATTATTGGAATGGCGGTTGATGACCGACATTTTTCCATAGATTTAGGTAATGAACTGTTAGGGCCAATCCCCAAGGACTGCTTTGACAGTGACAGTGATGACAATACAACACCAGACAGGATTTTTACTCGGCATGGGGGGAACTTCCTGGTGTACACTTCTTGCCCTTATGGTAAGGAAGATGTGACTTGTGACTTCAGGAGGGATGAGGTGATTTTCCAGGTCCATGAGGGCTGCCTTTCCCACCTGAAGCCTCCAGTCCAAATCAGCACTCTGACCAGGGACTTCTCCACCCAGCTGGAGGAGGCCGCTGAAATAGCCAAACCAGAAGTCTTTCCAGGCTTCAGGCAGATGGTGGAAGAGAGAGTCAACCTAGCTGATGCCTGTGTGACTCTGGAACAAAAGCAAAAGTTGAAACAAGTTTTCTTGGATTTCCAAGATCTCTTTGCGGTAGACTCATATGACTGTGGTCGCACTGACATCCACACAACAACAATCCCCACGGACCCTGGCATGACTCCTGTGTTTGTGAAGCAATATCGCTTGCCTCTCGCATCAATGGAGTCCCTTACTGAAATAATTAAGAACCTTGAGTCCCGGGGAATAATCCGTCCAGTCCACAGCACCTTCAATAATCCGGTGCTGGGAATATTGAAGCCAAACGGCCAGTGGAGACTCTGCGCCGACCTCAGGGAGCTCAACAAACGGGTCCATACTTCCCGATGGCCTCTTCCCTACATTGACCAAGGGCTGGCCCAGATTCAGGGGTCACATGTATTCACTGCAATAGACCTGACCAATGGATACTGGACCGTGCCTGTCAGCAGGGAGGACCAATACAAACTGGCTTTTACCTTTGGGGGTCAGCAGTACACATGGACCCGGACTCCCTTCGGATACCTTAACTCCGGTAATGAGTTCAATATTTTCCTACATAAGGCCATGCCCGACCTGGGTGCGAGGGGTAACCTGGCTTATGTAGATGATGTCCTCATCAAAAGCTCAACTGTTGAGGAACACATAGCGGAGATCCGTTATGTTCTGACCCAGTTGAGGGCCGCCGGAGCAAAACTTTCCTTTCAGAAAGCACAGTGGTGTAGAACCCGTGTTAATTTCTTGGGGCATGAGATTACTCCTCAGGGTCTCTGTCCCCAGGAAAAGAAAGTGGAAGCACTTCAAAAACTGAAAGACCCCACAACTCTGCGGGAACTAAGGAGCCTCCTTGGACTGACTAATTACAGCAGAAAGTTCATTGAGGGCTACGCAGAGATCACCAGACCCCTGATTCATCTCCTGAAGGGGGGGGTCAAGTGGGAATGGGGTCCAGAACAAGCCGAGGCGGTAAGACAACTCAAAAGAAGCCTCTCACAAGCGCCCTGCCTAGCTTACCCTGTCAGAAACAAGGAGTTCTTCCTGGAGACGGGGTTCTCTAATATGTGCTTGACGGCAGTATTATACCAAAAGCATGACAAGGTCAATAAAGTAATCTCCTATGCGAGCAAAACTTTATCCTCTGTGGAGGAAAAATTCAACGATTGTGAGAAGGCACTCCTGGCAACGGTGTGGGCATTGAAGAATTACCGCCCGTTCATCCAGGGGGAACACATCATAGTGGAGACTCCACACCAGCCTCTGCAATATCTCCAAAGTGACAGAATCCGGGCCGGAAATGTGAGTAATTCCCGAATTACTTCCTGGATTCTGTCAATGCAAGGCTTTCCTGTGGAGGTCAGATATGGCCAAAACAAGAAGAGTCCCCTCGCGCAAGGTCTGGCTGACTTGCATGATTGTGCCAGAGAAAACTGTCTCGAGGACGAAAGTCTAAAAATCAAGGACAACACGGAGGCATACCTTAATTCCCCACACAGAGTCTTTGAAGAAGACAAGTGTGAGGGAATGCCCACTGTCTATGTGGATGGATGCTCTTACCATGTTGACAACAACGGGGAGAAAGAACTGGTGGCCGGCGTAGGAAATGCATGGGTGAATGAGTCCCCAGAACCCTCCGCTGGATACAAAATTGGTCCCCGAAGTAGTCAGGTGGCAGAATTGATGGCTGTGCATCAGGCCATCCTCACTGCTGTCCAGCATCAACTCCACGAACTGGTCATAATCACAGATTCGGATTATGTACGGAACGGGTTCGTGGAGCACCTGGTTAATTGGAAAACCAGAGGCATATTATGTGCTAACAACAAACCCTTGAAAGATGGGAAGTTGATCCAAAACATTGATGATCTGGTCACCTCGAATGAGATGACCATCTATTGGAAGAAGATCAAGGGTCATTCCAAAGTAGAGGGACCAGACAAAACTGGAAATGACTTAGCTGATCAGCTGGCCAAAACCGGGGCCATCCAAGGGGATCTAATTGAGATTGAGTCCCTGTTGGGGGAAATCCAGGTCACTGCTATCACTAGGTCCCAGACAAATGCTCACAATGATCTTTCAATTGCACAATGGAGTAAGGAGACCCCTGATGCTGATTTGATTACCGCTCAGAAGGGGGATCCAATAATTGGTAAATTTTACCAGCACCTTGAGGACCCTAAGAACTTTCCCCTGACGGATACCGATTACACTTGGAAAGAGGACCTAAGGGTGTTGATGAAATGTCCAAAAATGTTCCGGATCCAAGACGGTTTGCTGGTAAGGAAATCCAAAGCTGGCCACGATCAGTGGGTGGTTCCTACCTCATTCCGAAGCCTGATGTTAAGTCACGCCCATGATGCAGCCACCGCCGGTCATAGGGGGTTTCACACCACGCTGGAAATCTTAAGAGAGGTTGCATACTGGCCACACATGGGCCAGGACCTCAACCAATATTTGAAGGGTTGTCTTGTGTGTGCGCAATTTCAGCCAACATCCCTCACACACCGTGCGCCTCTCCAAAAGAGGGGGATGACCCTGCCTTGGTCAGATTTACAAATCGACTTTGTAGGCCCCGTGATTCGCTCTGCTAGGGGGAATAAGTACATGTTGACTGTGACATGCTTGTTTACCAAGTGGGTGGAATGTCTCCCAGCCCCAAATTGCAAGGCAGAAACTGCAGCTGCCCTGATGATTAACCACATCTTTTCCCGTTTCGGTCTACCTCAAAGGATTGAGTCAGACAGGGGTAGCCACTTCACCAGTGAAGTAATGACAAAGATGTGGGAGATACTGGGGGTCAAAAGGAAGTTGCATATTGCTTACCGGCCAGCTTCTTCTGGGGCAGTAGAGAGATATAACCGAACCATTGTGAGCATATTAAAGAAGTTTGTGGCAGATTCTGGGCCAAGTTGGGATATCCGATTACCTCTGGTCCTAATGGCCATCAGATCTACCCCTTCATCTGCAACTAAAATGTCACCATTTGAGTTGATGACTGGACACAAGATGGTGCTTCCTCAGCATTTGCTCTACAGGACCCAAAAGCAGACACTAATAAATGCCTCCACCACTCATGAGTATGTGGAGAATTTAAGCAAACACCTTCAACATGCTTTTGCCTATGCTCAGCGTAATCTAGAAAGATCAGCTGAGAGTATGAAGACCCACTATGACCTGAAGACTTCCAGGAAGGAATATCAGGTGGGGGACCGGGTCTATCTATACAATTTCCAAAGGAACCAGGCCAAACAGCGAAAATTTTTGCCTACATGGAAGGGACCCTTTGAGATTATAGACAAAATCTCCCCTGTGGCCTACAAGATCCGCATCCCCAAAGGCGGTTTGGCAGAGGGGGAAGACAAGTGGGTCCACATTAACCAGTTGAAGTGTTGCCATCCCAGGCACACTCTGCAACAACTGGAGGAATCCTCTGGAATCCTAGAGGGTACTGTCTCAGATTAATTCAGTTCTAACTTAAAATATCCTACATATCGCCTATCAAATTCTGTGTTTCTCAAGTTTATGGGTTCCTGTCTCTTAATTAAAAAAAAATGTGCATGTTGAGTTCTAAAATATATATGCCACCCCACTATATCAATGGTGGGGGAAAAATGTCTATGAATAGGTATTGCCGCTCTTCCTTTGTCGTCCTAGGAGAAAGAAAACCTCGAGACTGGCCAAGGAGGACTATCCGGAGACCGGGAGCAGAGACGCAAGGGGCCCAGTGTACCGCCCAATACTCCCATCAGGACCGGCGAGGAGAACCGATCGATCCGACCGGATGGAGGAAAAGATGCTGAACTGTGCCATCTATTGGAAGAAGATGAGGAAACATCCCAGGTCTTGCGAGTCCCATCAGTGAAACAGAATGGCCATCGCAAGAGGGGGGCTTGTGGGATGTTTTTACCCATGCATCCGAGCCCTACCTCAAAACTGTGCAGTACTGACATGGAAAACATCATGATGGCCAGAACTTCCCAGAAAATGCCCAGGGAAGTGCATGAAGAATAGGCTGCCACCCATTTTGCCGATGTTATGGGCACAGAAGGACACTGCCTAAAACCACCATTGGACTACCCACACAGTATTCTGAAACCATTGGGAATGGCAATGCTGATTGCCAAAAGCAACCTAGAATTGTGGGGAATTCATTTTCTTAAATCCCAAAAATGGGTGCAGTACCAGTACTCACCACTATCAGAAAGCCGGCGTTTTAAAACAACACCAGACTTTTTTTTTTTGTGTGTAAAACTGAAGAAATGAGTGACCTACTTTTGAGTGTCACATAGGTTGCAATTGTTTAAATGTCATAGTTTTAAACTTAGAATCAGCATTTTAGCTGCATATGTAAAAAATGGTTAGTTTATTTGAATGCAGAAAACTGGGTAACTAAAAGTGACATTAGCTGGGGCCTGGCTTAAGGAACTGAATTCTGCCCACCAGCTACCCCCGACAGGAGATGAGGCTTGCACAACAGCTGTGTTCCCAGGCCTAGCTGCCTTTTTGCTGCTCCCACCAAAAGGGATATGACACTTCTCTGATTGAATTACCTGGGCTCTGCAGGAAATTGAACAAAGCCCTGTCCTGACTCAGGCAGATGGTTTATTATGGGGGCTGTAAAAGTAGCTTCCTCCTGGAAGGAAAGGGGAGGAGCACTGCCTGTGAGAGCAAGCTGGCTTGGCAGAACTGGAAAAACCAGAAATTCAACCTTGTGCTGGGGGGAAACCACACCCCTTTGGGGCCAGAACATAACTCTAAAAAGATGGATCATTCATAGAGCGGACTTGTGAAAATTATTTAAATGATACCATAATTCTTGTGATTTTTCTGCCCACATTTTAAGAGGTTTTTAGAACCGGTGGTATGATCTGGGGGCAAGCTAGCAGTTAAGAGGGTATTACTTCAAATGTATGCATGTTAAAAATCTGACACTTCATCAAGTAATGTCCATACTCCTTGCGCACATGTGTATAAATTTGGGGTAATGTCCGATATTACGAAACCAGTTAAAAAGTGCAAATGTTGCCATTTCTGAATGCAAGCTCCCAGGAAGAGCAGATTTGGACAGGGTATACCTCCTGTGATATGTGATGGGTGCATGTAATTTTAAACAAATGTGTACCTGTGCAAATATGTCTTTTTTGTCAAAATATAGATTGTGTGTAATTTGACAGGGGTGGGTTCTCTGTACCATAAACAGACCTCATCATGATGACACTTCATTTCATTCCCCCATCAAGGGGAAGAGGATGAAGTGGCCAATGACAAGTGGAGAGGGGTAGAGCCTAGTGATGCTGCACACACACCCATTTTCAAAACACATAAAAGCAGACAGTCAGGACAGATAGGGACATTCAATTCCATTTGCTGCAACGCGCTCTGCCGGACCACACAACATCCAGAAGATACTAGATTCAACACTTAGACTTTAAAACTCCAAAGAACTTGATTCAGAACTCAAAGCAAGGGCCTAAACCCACAAACTGAGAACTCTTCTCAGTGGGCCTCAGCATCCAGCAAACCTAACAGCGATAGCAACTTCCAGGAGCCGTGCAGCTCAGCGCTGGGTCCAGAGAAAGCTGTGCAGAAAGATCCAGAAGCAGAGCTGACCCAGACCGTTGTTCGCAGACTAGAGAGCTGACCCAGACGCTGTGCGCAGAACCCGTCCGTGGCGAGTGAAGAAAACCTGACCAGATCCGTGTGTCAGGCTGAGAGGTCCTGTATCCGCGGAAGCTGCTGAACCCCCAACAATCCCCCTGAGATGTATTTCCCAGAACTAGTTTTCAATACAGCTCTGTAAACTACACCCCAAAGGGAAAGGGGGAATGGGACAACAAAACAACACCAGGCAGACTGCGTCAAGGCTAATCAGTGCTGAACCTGCAGAGGATAAAGAATAACATATACACTTCCTTAATTCACTTACTTAACCTTATGAATGGGAAGTCATTAATCCTTAACTAATAATTGAGAATCCTACCTGGTTCTTCTCTTGAAATTTCTTAGAGAAGCGGATAAGAAGCTGAAAATCTCTCTTACTTGTGATACTTGAAATTCCCAGCAACTTCTTACATTAGGCAAAACTGGAAGACTTAGTTCTTTGTTTGTCTTTTTTCCAACATGCACTGGTAGTTCAATTAGATTGTCTTTAAAATGTTCTTTCTTGTCATTTCAAAACTTTTCAAACTATTTATAATTATCTTGAGTCTTTGAATCCTTGAAGAAAGAGGAAACACGTGCTAACTGCACACGCAGGTTATTTCCATTAAAATTATCGATGAACTTCACATAGAAATCTTCCTGGTTGAAGAACACGCGCAAACGGATGAAGACGCGCAATCAAAATAATCCACACGCGCAAAAAAAATCCACACGCGCAATAATTCACACGCGCAATAGTCCACACGCGCAATAATGTTCTCCTGCGAGACACGCGAAATAAGAACACCCGCGCTATTGAGTTCAAACGCAACAAAGTGATTCTCACGCGCAAAATCACTCGCGATGGAAAAAACACACGCGCACTCACATGGCACGCGACGAACAGATTCTCGCGCTTTGTACCCCCGCGCTAAAAATCACACGCGCTTTGTATTTCACACGCGCTTTGTACACCGCGCTAAAAATCACACGCGCTTTGTATTTCACACGCGCTTTGTATTTCACACACACTTTGTACACTCGCGCTAAAAATCACACGCGCTTTGTATTTCACACGCGCTTTGTATTTCTCACGCAGCGTATAGCTTTTCGCGCAAAGGATCACCCGCGCAATAAAACACACTCGCGTTTAAAATGGCCCGAGACCAACCTCTACTCGCGCTCGGAATACACACGCTAGAAAGCACGCGCTCACTTGAATACGCACGCGACAGTCAAAATCTCGCGCTAAGGAACACTGCACTGGAAACACAAGCGCACTCCGATAGTTCAATAGTTTTAGTAGAAACACTACTTTTAACGAATTTTCAAGGAGACTGTTATTAAGATGTTATTAAGATGAACAGATTTACAGTACACTTATCTCCTGAGCGAATTCACAAAGATTTCCTGCTTTTCCTATCTTCAAAACGAATTCCTGCCAGCTGAAGACTTCTCCTGAACCCCCAAGAAAGTAGCCGCTCAACTGCTGAAATCTGACGGATAAAATCCACCAGGCCTAATACTAAAGCAGGAGCAGCCACTGAACACGTCCTCTCAGATGGGGTTTTGATGATGAAAGGCACAGAGTGACAGTTTAGAATGTTCATTGTTGTTCAGCATTGTCTTCTAGCCAATCAGAGCTGTCACTGTGAGGCTCCATCTTGCCTTGGGTCAGAACCAGGATTCTGAATCAACAAGTTAAGGCCTAACCAACTATAATGGAAAACTTCCCACCCACACAAAGCTAATCTGAAAAGGATAATAATAAAAAGGAAACTTGAATAAGAGAAGGAAACCTGACAGTACCCCCGTCCTAATGCCCAGTCTCTGGGCCTATCTTGTGTGGGTTTTTAGCATGAAACTTAGCCACTAAACGGGGGGCATGTACATCAACTGAATCTTCCCAAGATCGTTCCTCCGGTCCATATCCCTCCCAATCAATCAAATACTGAAACCTTCCCCTCACTTTCCTAGAATCCAAAATTTGTTTAACCACAAATTCCTCAGATGAATCCTCCAAAATCACAGGGGAAGGTGGTGTTCTGAATCTAGTTCCTGAACAAACTGGTTTTAAAAGACTAACATGAAAAGTAGGATGTACCTTCAACTGCTTGGGTAATTTCAATCGTACTGCCACAGGGTTGATGATTTTCTCTACCTCAAAAGGGCCCACAAATCTTGGACTGAACTTATTCTTCCCCTTAATTTTCAGGTATCGGGTAGAAAGCCAAACTAAGTCTCCCACCTTATATTCAGGTCCAGTTTTTCTTTTCAAATCGGCAATCGGCATATCTCTTATATTTCAACTTATTTTCTCCCAGAACCTTTTTTGCTCTATCCAAGTTATTTTTCATTATCAACAAACGATCTTCCACTCTAGGATTCCCTGAATCTTCCTCCAACACCTCAAAACTCAGAAAACGAGGATGAAACCCACGACCCAACAAGAAAGGGGACATAGAAGTAGCATCTTTTCCACAATTGTTGTAAGAGAATTCTGCCAACCACACCAAATCCACCCATTCCTCTCTAGCTTGTAAATAACACCTTAAAAACTTCTCCAATTCTTGATTTACTCTCTCCACTTGTCCATTACTTTCCGGATGATACCCAGAAGTCAAACTAACTTCCACTCCAAGTTTCTTACAGAAGGCCCTCCAGAATTTTGAAATAAATTGAGATCCCCTGTCAGAGATAACTTGACTTGGGAGTCCATGTAGTCTAACTACACCTTGCAAAAAACTATGAGCCAGTTTTTCCGCGGTAACCTCTCCCTCTATTGGTAAAAAATGTGCTTCTTTAGTAAGAAGATCGACCACAACAAGAATGGTAGTACAACCCTTATCTTGAGGGAGATCAACTATGAAATCCATAGAAATTGTGTGCCACACAGGAGGAACAGGTAATGGCTCCAATAAACCATGCGGCTTCCCAACTTGACTTTTCTCTTGTGCACAGACTACACAAGTTTTAACAAAATTCAAGGTGTCTTGGCGAATTTTTTCCCACCAAAAATTCCTTCGAACCAGTTCCAGAGTTTTTCTGAACCCAGGATGTCCTGCTAAAATGGATTCATGACAATTTCTCAAAACCTTTTCTCTCAACTCATCAGAAGGTACATAAAGCTTGTTATCAAAAAAAGGAAGATTGTCTTTCAACTTTCTAGCTGGATCCAGTCTCACCCACTCCTCCATCTTCTGCAAGGACATATTTTGACGAACTTCATTCAAAAAATCAATTTCTTTAATGGCTCCAGCTAACAAAAAACGTTCTGGAGCAATTATAGGTTCTGGTTCTATAATCTCTTTGTCTTCACTTCCAGGAAATTGGCGAGATAACGCATCAGCTTTTTTGTTTTGACTTCCGGGTTTAAAAGTCACAATGAAATCATAATCTGCAAAGAACAAAGACCAACGAAGTTGGCGTGGAGACAAAGTTCTGGCAGATTTTAAAAACAATAAATTTCGATGATCAGTAAGGACCGTTACTGTATGTCTTGCTCCTTTAAGAAAATGTCTCCATTCTTCAAAAGCGGACTTTATTGCTAACAGTTCCCGATCAGCAATTGTGTAGTTCACTTCAGCAGCAGAAAACTTTCTAGAAAAGAATGCAACTGGATGTATTTGACCAGTAGTTTCATTCCTTTGAGAAAGCACCGCCCCCAACGCTAAATTTGAAGCGTCCGCCTCCAAAAAAAAAGGTTTAGAAAGATCTGGATGAATTAGAATTGGACTAGAAGTAAATCTTTGTTTTAACTCTTGAAAAGCCTTTTCTGCTTCAAGGTCCCAGTCAAATTTCACTCCTTTTTTCAAAAGCCTCGTTATAGGAGCAACCAGCCGAGAAAAACCTTCTATAAATCTCCTATAAAAATTGGCAAATCCTAAGAAACTTTGTATTTCCTTAACCTTAGTAGGAGGGGGCCATTCAAGAACGGCTTGCACTTTTTTAGGATTCATTTCTAAACCCTTAGGTGAAATTATAAAACCTAAAAACTCCACAGAATCGGTATGGAATTGACTTTTTTCCAATTTGGCAAACAAATGATTTTCTCGCAACTTTTGTAACACCAAGCGCACATGTTTCCGATGTTGATCTAGGTCAGAAGAGAAAATCAAAATATCATCGATATAAACGACAACAAAAATATCCAAGTATTCTCTAAAAACCTCATCAATGAAAAATTGGAAAGCCGCTGGAGCATTACATAGACCGAATGGCATAACTTGATATTCAAACAGCCCAAATCTGGTCTTAAACGCTGTCTTCCATTCGTCCCCTTCCTGCACACGTACAAGATGGTAAGCTCCTCTCAGATCTAATTTTGAGAAAATATTTGCTCCTTGTATTTGATTAAGCATTTCTGAGATGATAGGAAGAGGATACCGGTTCTTAATAGTGACTTTGTTAACTGCTCGATAATCTATGCAAATTCTAAGCGAGCCATCCGGTTTTGGTACAAAAAATAAAGGAGAGGCCGCAGGTGACTTAGAATGTCGAATAAATCCTTTGGCCAAATTTTCTGACAAATATTCTTTTAAATAATCATTCTCTTTCTCAGTAAGAGCATATACCCTACTACTAGGCAAAATTGTTCAAGGCTCCAGTTCAATTTTACAATCAAAGGATCTATGGGGTGGTAATTCTCCTGCCACTTTCTCATCAAATACGTCCCAGAAATCTTTGTAACACTGGGGAAGTTGACCCACTACAGCTCCCACATCATGACCTCCAATTCCAGTCTCAGCCAGAAAACAAGACACGGAATTACTTTGTTTTACCTCTTCCTCTAAGAGACTTCCTGAAAAGCAATTCTCTTTACAAAAATCGGATTGCATGTCAATTGTCCTAGCACTCCAATCAATTAGGGGATTATGGAGAGTAAGCCAAGGCATGCCCAAGATAATCTTCAACAAAGGGGCATCAATTAACTCAAACGAAATTATCTCTTTGTGACCTCCTGATAACTCCAAAGTTAAAGAACCAGTTCTATGAGTAATAGGACCAGAAGATAAACATGTACCATCAACAGCCCTAGCCTGCTCTACAACCTCCTTCAGAATAATTGGAATTCCCAACGATTTGGCCAGACCCCAATCCATGAAATTCCCAGTCGCACCCGAGTCAATCATTACAGGACCATTTCCCTTACACTCCAAATCAAAAAATAAGGATACATTTATGGTTATATGCGGAACCGCTGTCTGCACCGTTTTAGCGATCTGTTGTACCTTGACTGCTGAGGAAGAAGTCTTCTTGGGAGTGTAAGGACAGTTTCCTAAAAAGTGCCCACCTCTTCCACAGTATAAACACAGATTATTATCTCTCCTCCTAGTCTTTTCCTCCACTGTTAACGGGCCTCTGATTCTTGGAGATGAATTATTCCCTTTGGGTTTACTCTCTATTTTAGGTCTATCTACTCTAAGTATAGACTTTACATCACTCTGACCATGACGTCTCTCTGCCTTCCTTTCACTCAAACGGAAGTCCAATTGAATAACCAAATCAATCAGACCTTCACAAGTAGGAGGGCGTTCTACTACTCCAGACAAAGCAGCCTTTAACTCATCTCTAAGGCCCCGATAAAACAACGAGGCCTGTTTAACCTCGGGCCACTTGCTTTCTAACACAAGGGACTTAAATTGTGTTATATATGCAATCAAGTCTCTATTACCTTGTTTTAATTCTAAAAGTTCACCATCTACTTCCAGAGATAACTGTCTTCTATCAAACATTTTTCAGAATATCTCTAAAAAACTGGTATAATTTTCTAAAACCGCACTCTTTTGACTCACCAACAACCCAGCCCAAGCAGATGCCTCCCCAGAAAGATTTGACAACATAAATGTTATCTTAGAAGCATCCAATGGAAATAATTCTGGTCTACTCATAAAATGTAATTCACATTGTGTTAAGAACACCCTAAATCTCTTGGAATCCCCATGATAACGTTCTGGGGGCGCCAAAGGAACTGGCATAATTATACTCCTTACCCCTTCTGCCACTGAAGGCGCCCGTTGTATGTGTGGTAACTGATCTTCTCTTTCTAACTCAGGTGGAGAACCTGCGTCCCCTGAAACCTCATCCTCTCTCCTTTCTCCCCTCTGTTGAATTTGTGTAACTTTAACACTTAAGTCATCTACCTTTTGACTAAGTAAGGCATTTTCTTCCCGAGAAATTTTCAACTCCTCCCGTAACTCCCTAATCAAAGATCCTAACATCTCCATGGATTCGTCGGGTTCATGACAGCTCGGGCGGACTAAATTATTGGCCTTTCATTCTGTCAGGCTGAGAGGTCCTGTATCCGCGGAAGCTGCTGAACCCCCGACAATCCCCCTGAGATGTATTTCCCAGAACTAGTTTTCAATAAAGCTCTGTAAACTACACCCCAAAGGGAAAGGGGGAATGGGACAACAAAACAACACCAGGCAGACTGCGTCAAGGCTAATCAGTGCTGAACCTGCAGAGGATAAAGAATAACATATACACTTCCTTAATTCACTTACTTAACCTTATGAATGGGAAGTCATTAATCCTTAACTAATAATTGAGAATCCTACCTGGTTCTTCTCTTGAAATTTCTTAGAGAAGCGGATAAGAAGCTGAAAATCTCTCTTACTTGCGATACTTGAAATTCCCAGCAACTTCTTACATTAGGCAAAACTGGAAGACTTAGTTCTTTGTTTGTCTTTTTTCCAACATGCACTGGTAGTTCAATTAGATTGTCTTTAAAATGTTCTTTCTTGTCATTTCAAAACTTTTCAAACTATTTATAATTATCTTGAGTCTTTGAATCCTTGAAGAAAGAGGAAACACGTGCTAACTGCACACGCAGGTTATTTCCATTAAAATTATCAATGAACTTCACATAGAAATCTTCCTGGTTGAAGAACACGCGCAAACGGATGAAGACGGGCGATCAAAATAATCCACACGCGCAAAAAAAATCCACACGCGCAATAATTCACACGCGCAATAGTCCACACGCGCAATAATGTTCTCCTGCGAGACACGCGAAATAAGAACACCCGCGCTATTGAGTTCAAACGCAACAAAGTGATTCTCACGCGCAAAATCACTCGCGATGGAAAAAACACACGCGCACTCACATGGCACGCGACGAACAGATTCTCGCGCTTTGTACCCCCGCGCTAAAAATCACACGCGCTTTGTATTTCACACGCGCTTTGTACACCCGCGCTAAAAATCACACGCGCTTTGTATTTCACACGCGCTTTGTATTTCACACACGCTTTGTACACTCGCGCTAAAAATCACACGCGCTTTGTATTTCACACGCGCTTTGTATTTCTCACGCAGCGTATAGCTTTTCGCGCAAAGGATCACCCGCGCAATAAAACACACGTGCGTTTAAAATGGCCCGAGACCAACCTCTACTCGCGCTCGGAATACACACGCTAGAAAGCACACGCTCACTTGAATACGCACGCGACAGTCAAAATCTCGCGCTAAGGAACACCGCACTGGAAACACAAGCGCACTCCGATAGTTCAATAGTTTTAGTAGAAACACTACTTTTAACGAATTTTCAAGGAGACTGTTATTAAGATGAACAGATTTACAGTAGAAATAAAGTCACTTATCTCCTGAGCGAATTCACAAAGATTTCCTGCTTTTCCTATCTTCAAAACGAATTCCTGCCAGCTGAAGACTTCTCCTGAACCCCCAAGAAAGTAGCCGCTCAACTGCTGAGATCTGAAGGATAAAATCCACCAGGCCTAATACTAAAGCAGGAGCAGCCACTGAACACGTCCTCTCAGATGGGGTTTTGATGATGAAAGGCACAGAGTGACAGTTTAGAATGTTCATTGTTGTTCAGCATTGTCTTCTAGCCAATCAGAGCTGTCACTGTGAGGCTCCATCTTGCCTTGGGTCAGAACCAGGATTCTGAATCAACAAGTTAAGGCCTAACCAACTATAATGGAAAACTTCCCACCCACACAAAGGTAATCTGAAAAGGATAATAATAAAAAGGAAACTTGAATAAGAGAAGGAAACCTGACACCGTGGCGAGGCCCATTCTATTTCTAAATATATTGTGAGTACCTAGCAGAACTGTGCAGAACCAATCTCTTAGTTAAAATAATATAATTCAATCTATTTTAATCTAACCAGAACTGCCTCCCAGCTGTCACCTGTCATTTTCTAGTTGCTAGCTGTCACTTGTCTTTTTGAACTTTAAAATTTCAAATCTGAAAAACGACCTTTACCATATCGCTCATATCTCCGTGACCGTTTGTCTTAGAGACTTGCAGTAACTTTCCTCTGAAAGCTGGGAATCTTGGCTTTTCAACGAACCTAGAACCGCATTCCTATTCCCTACATTTTTGCCGCAATCGCGAAAAACACACTCGCGAATTTTACCGCGATTTGCAAATTTCTCCACGTGTGAAAACAGCAGCTTCCTTGCCAAAAATTCGTTTAACCTGCCAATCATTCCTAGAACATTGCTAAAGTAAGCCTGAACTAATTTAAACCAACTAATCCTCAACCTGAACCTCTAGAGGGAATTAACAGCATTTTAGCATATTTTTCACTTCATTGCCAGCACATATAAAAGCATTTTGGGCCTGTGTTTCAAACTTCTGTAGTCTAAGCTTGCTGGGGTGAACTTAATTACATTTGATTGCATTTCTGAGAACTGTGTGCTTTCCTTCCATTTCCTTGCATTGCATAAAGGGGGGGGGATTGCCAGAGAAAAGTGATTACATTGTTTTGTTGAAATCATATTGAGTATTTTCTGTATTGCATTTTCATTCAACATTACATCCATCTGAACTTATATAAAGCATTCTCTACCACCTTATTCTTCTGTTCCTATTCACAAGTGTGCTAGTGCCAGACTTTCCATTATTGATTACTGCTCAGATTCAGTGTGATATTCAATTATTAATTTATTATAAAGCGTGATATATATATATAGTTTAAATAATCAAATAAACCTTTTAAACTTGCAAAACAGAACTACTTCTTGGCTCAGTGGGGTCAGGGGGATTCCGAGAGAGGGGTGTTATATAGGGGTAGTCATCCAGAACGTATGAACTGGACATAAAGATATATCAATAAGGGTTTCCATTCAGTATCCCAGACTAGGCGTTGACTTAGCTGTAGTGTTGAATTGAATCCTCTTACAGGTTTGTAATCCTAAAGTTTCACCTTGATGGACAGTGTCTATGTCAAAGATAAGAATCACTATTCAAAACAGCCACCCATATTTAAGTTAACATATGGATCACTGTTATAAAAGGTACATTTCTGATATGTATCTACTGGCATTAAATGACTAGTGCAACAATTACAAAAGACATTGTAAAAGTATTCACATTGCAGTCATGGAAAGGCACTGCAATCCTGTGCTAAAAATAAACCAAGACTCTTAAAGTGTATGCAAATCAATAATCATTTAACTGATGGCTTATGTTAAAAAATGTAATGTATTTGATGCTTTCTGAGATTTGGGACAAATTAATGATTGTACTTAAAGAAATATTTAATTTACCTGGGTCAACTGAAGGAAAGCAGCATGCAAGAGTCAGGAAGTAGATGAAAGAAAATCCCCTTTATTTCAGGTTACAACATTGTCCATAGACCAGGCAAAAGCATTAACTCAGGTCCAAACAAAATGCTCAACGCGTTCTATATTCTTCACAGGGTTCTGTGCTAAAACGGGTCAGGAGTATGGATGCCCTCATGGTCGGGTACTCACAGACCTAATATGCCCATTGGAATCCTGCCGGGTCCTCACACCATTCCGCAGCGTCCTCCGGCTGTGTAAACGTGAGAAAACAAAGAACAACCTTGATTCATTCAATGCTGCTTTTAACCTCTTCTTTACTCCTTCCCTCCCTACCACAGGTGTTTCCAATCTCTCTCCCCTCAGGCCTTGCAACCCCCCCCTTTCCACCTCACCACCCCATAGCGTTCTTTCTGACAGACCAGCCCGGGCCATGGTTCATCCTGACTTTCTTGCCACCCTTGGTTCCCTCTGACAGTGAAGAGTCTCTTTTTAAATATATACGGTAAGTGGCGTCCGCTTAACCTGTTTCTTCTACTCTTCATTCATCATGTGTGGCCCAACCAAGTGTCCTGCTGCATTATGGGATCTGTAGTCCTTCCCGCATACAGTGCTGTTCCTGAGCCTGACTGCGGCTCAAGGTATTAGTATGCTGTGGCCACATTTACTGCGTTGGTCTCTAAGTTGTCTTCCCCGTTATCCGTGTCCGCCGCACCTGTCTGCGCAGTGCTCTTTGTGCTTGCCTTTATAGGCAGACTGCATGCAGGTGTTACCTCTGCTCCAAAGTTTTCCCCAGCATCTGAACTCGCCGTCCCATCCTCCTCAGGGCTCGTGGTCTCTGATTGCACTACTCTGCAGTCGCCCTTGTTGTTTCCCTCGGGACCATCCTCACATACTCCCGTCAAGGGACCAAGCCATTCTGGCTGGTCCAAGGCATGAGCGAAGTAGTCAGCCATCACTTGATATTTTCTTGCTTTATGAAGAGTCAAAAGATTGTATGGGTGCAAAGTGAGAAACCATCTCAGCATCCGATGATTCGAGTCCTTTCGTGTGGCCAACCAACGCAGCGGTTCATGATCTGTGAAAATAGTTAGTTTTCGCCCTAACAGGTAGTAACTAATCAATTCCACAGCCCACTTCAAGGCCAAGCACTCATTTTCCATGGTGGAATATGGTAGCTCATGCAGGAGTAGCTTCCTGCTAATGAAGGCGACATGGTACAGGTCGGATTCAGTTCCTTGTGATAAGACAGCCCCCAAACCACATCCCGATGCATCCGCCTGTAAAGAAAATGTTTGGAAAAGTCCGGACAGTGCAACACAGGTTGTTTGAAGATCATGTCGATTAAGGATTTGAAGGCCTGTATGAACCTTCTGTAGTATCCCACAAATCCTAAAAACACACGTATCCCTTTCTGGGTTTCGGGGATTTGTGGCATCTGAAGAGCTTGTACCTAGTGCAGTAATGGCGTTACCACACCTACCCCCACAGAATATCCTATTTACTTGAGTGTTCCAGCAGCCAGTCTGGATTTCTTTTTGATTGATGTGCAGACCCGCTTCTAGTAGAATTCTAATCACCTTTATTAGATGGGCCAGGTGTTCCTCCCAGGTTGTGCTGTAGATAACTCTGTCATCCAGATACGGTGCCACATATTGTCAGTGCGGTTTGAGTACCTGGTCCATCAGTGCCTGGAACGTTGCTGGAGCCCCATGTAATCAAAAGGGTACCACTGTGAATTGAAAAAGCCCATGTGGAGTGGCAAACGCTGTCTTCTCTTGATCCTCCGGGTTAAGGGTTATCTGCCAGTAGCCTTTAGTTAGATCCAGGGTGCTTAAGTATATGGAAGAACATCGTTTCTCAATTAGCAAATCTATTCTAGGCATTCGATATGCCTCATAATGAGATATAGCATTTAGTTGTCTGAGATCCATACAGAATCTAGTGGATCCATCTGGTTTGGGCACCAGTACCAGCGGGGAGCACCAGGCGCTTTTAGAGGGGACTATAGTACCCAGTTTCAGCATTTCATTTACGTCTCACGCTATGTCGTCCCGTTTGGCCTCTGGTATCGATAGGGCCTGAGACAAACCATTTTTCCTGGTTCAGTTCTGATATGATGTGAAACCAGATTGGTGCAGCCAGAAAGCCCAGAAAAAACCTTTGCTACTGTTTCCAGATGAGCAAACAACTGGGTTATTTGTTCTTGGCTTAGTTGGTCCCCCAGCATTATGTCCTGTAAGGTGATTGGCAAGTTAGGTGTCAGTTGTTCCGGTACCGTCATCTCTGATAAGGTGGCGCATAACGCCATTGTGGCATCCTCTTTCCAAAATTTCAGAAGATTGATGTGGTAATTCTGCAGTTTTACGTGTCTATCAGCTGTTCCACTTTATAATTCACTGGTCGTTTTCTTATCCCACCACTGTTAAGCAGCACACAAGAGCCAGGGAGTAGATGAAAGAAAATCGCCTTTATTTCAGGTTACAACGTAACCAGGCACAACCATTAACTCAAGTCCAAACAAAATGCTCAGCACATTCTATCTTCTTCGCTGCGTTCCGTGCTGAAGTGGGTTGGGAATACAGATGCCCTCGTGGTCGGGTACTCACTGGCCTAATATGCCCATTGGAATCCTGCCGGGTTCTCAGAATGCCTCAGCATCCTCTGGCTGTGTAAACATGAGAAAACAGAGAACAACCCTGATTCATTCAATGCTGCTTTTAACCTCTTCTTTACTCCTCCCCTCCCTACCACAGGTGTTTCCAATTTCACTTCCCTCAGGCGTTGCAACCCCTCCCTTTCCACCTCACTGCCCCGTAGCATTCTTTCTGACACCTGCCCGGGCCATGGTTCATCCTGACTTTCTCGCCACCATTGGTTCCCTCTGTCAGTGAAGAGTCTCTGTTTAAACATACACGGTAAGTGGTGTCCGCTTAACCTGGTTTTTGTTCATTCTTGTGTGCGGCCCAACCAAGTTTCCAGCAGCATTATGGGATCCGTAGTCCTTCCGCATACAGTGCTGTTCCTAAGCCTGACTGCGGCTCGCGATATTGGTATACCGTGGCCACATTTACTGCATTGGTCTCTAAGTTGTCTTCCCCGTTATCCACACCTGCCACACCTGTCTGTGCAGTGCTCTTTGTGCTTGCCTTTATAGGCGGACTGCATGCGGGTGTTACCTCGGCTCCATAGTTTTCCTCAGTACCCGAACTAGCTGTCCCATCCTCCTCGGGGCTCATGGTCTCTGATTGCACTACTCGGCAGTCACCCTTGTTCTTTCCCTCTGGACCATCCTTACAGTAGCCCTTGCAGAACATTTAATTTCTAAATGGATGTACCATTTAATTTTTATGAATTATCATTTGTGCTTACTTTTGAAAAGACTGTAGTTGAGGACAAGATAATGGGCTGAGAATAAACAAATGGATTTGTGGGAATCTCTCGGTACGGGTCTGCTTCTCTCTGTGCTGGAATGCTGCCAGGCTCTGTTCTGCTCTGGTTGGAATGTTGAATGTTGGGGCCAGCTAGGAACCAGGCATTTGACGTGTCAGATTCTAAGATGTTGCTCAGGTTCTTGGTGCTAGAGCCAACTCTGTTCTTCTCTTATTTCTCTCTACTTCCATCTTTTGCCTCTTTTAATCAAACATTCTGGTTCACTGATTGTTTTATTGATTGATTGATTTATTCAAATATCCTCTTAATCCCTTTCATATCTGATACGCTCTTGTTCAGCATGATCCTATTAATTGGTCTACATTGTCATTGGTTAGTTCCAACTTTAATTATTTTACTGACTATGAGAATGACACACTAGGTGTGTTTATACCAGATTGCAAATCTCCCTTTAAAAAAACATCTCCAGTGACATCACAGAGATATTTTTGATTTCTTCAATAAAGATTTTTGTTTTCAGAAAATTGATGTGGTAATTCTGCAATTTTACTTGTCTATCCGGCTGTTCCACTTCATAATTCACTAGTCCTAGTGTTATTGTTATTTTATAGGGTCCTTTCTATTGGGCTAGCATCTTGTTGGTACTGGTGGGGAGTAGGACCAGTACTTTGTCACCACCCCTGAGGGCCCGGATTATGGGTCCCTGAACATAGTACTTTTCTTGTATTTGGCCTCGCTCGAGATTTTCTTGGGCATAATCTTGAAGGTGTCCCAGGTGTTCCTGTAAGTTGCTTACATAGTCAGTCAGGGTGGCTTCTTCTTTCTCCTCCCATGTATTCTTTAACACCGCCAGTATTGACCTTGGTTGTCTTCCAAATAACAGTTCAAACGGGGAGTATTCTGTAGAGGACTGGGGAGTGCTTCGTAGGATCATCAAAACCCACAGAATGACTCGGTCCCAGCCCAACCCTGTGGGGCTCGTAGCCCGTCATATCATTTGTTTTATTGTTTGATTATATCGCTCCACAAGTCCATCCATTTGGGGGTGGTACACTGAGGTTTTTAAATGGGTTATACCTAGGGACTTACACACCTCCTTCATCACCACCGACATGAAATGTCTTCCCTGATCCGAAATGATTTAGTGAGGTATAACAACTCAAGCGAAGTATGGGATCAGAGCGCCACATATTTGGCATATTTGCCTGGCACATTTCCCCCTTAACGGGAAGGCTTCGGGATACCTTGTAGTATAATCAATGACCACCAATATGTACCTGTAGCCTTTTCAATGTCATATGTTCCCCCAAATGCCTCCCTGTGTTGTGGTCATGTGCCACCTGAACCATGTTTTTCCGGTATGACTTCGGAACCAAGAACTGATCCTTTTCCGTGTTGTCTGTACCCTTAGTGACCCTGTAAAGTAATCCTTGTTTTTCTTTGAAATACGGGGTGGACCTTGGGGTACCTGCTGCCTCTTAAACTTGTTCCCTGGCCCATTTCAGGGTATCATCTAATCCTGTTTCTGTATGTGCTTGTTGCAAAGTATGTCATCTGGGGAAAGTGCTTGCAAGAACACTGAACAAATACCTTAGACAGACATCAAGCACAACTGTCGCTCTCCAAATGCAATTTCATGAGCCTTGATGATTCAGTACAGAACATATGGAGTACTCATATGGGATATGTCAATTGTACACAAGAAATAACATATCCTGTGTATATAATAGCATTGATAAAATTGAGATAAAGGGCATTCTTAAACCAATTACAGACAACTTCCCTAATCCTATCCTACAATGCTTCCCTTGCTGCACTAACCTCAGCAATCCCAAAACCGCCTAGTTTGCACTATTCCTAATATTACCCCTTCAAAATCACCTCCACAAACTTTCATCTCCACTCCAGTCTTTGCTGACACCACTCAATCCAATATCCGATTGCCTCGTCCCTTTATGCTAATGACTTAGCTCACTACTTTTCCTCTAAAATCTTCAGTCTGTGACTCTCACAGCCCTTCTCTCTCTCCCTCATCAACCCTCCTGCTGTCCATCACATCTCTCTACTACCTCTTATACACTCAAGTACTTCTCCCCTACCTCTCCTATTAATTTAGCACCCATCCTTCAAATTGCAAACCAATCTTGTGCACCTATCTACCCTTTTGTTCCCAAATGGTCAAAATATCAATCATTTGTCCATATCCCTCTGAGCTCTTTAACCTCTCTCTCATCTCTGGTCTCTCCCTTGCCCCTTTCAAATCTGAAATTGTCTTATCTTTATCAAAGAAACCCTCTGCTGACCCAAACATCCCAGTAAACTATCAGCCAGTTAGTTTTCTCTCCCTGCCCATTATTGAAATGTCCTTGAGCAGCTGGCCTTCAGATGACTAAGTACCTTGAGGATAACAGCCTTGTGGATCCACTTAAATCTGGCTTTTGTAGGTACCACTCCCCTGAGACTGGCCTCATGCATGTCTCCAACTTTCTCTCTAAAGCTCACCACTCCCAACTCTCTTTTATACATATTATTTAGAACCTTTCTACCACTTTTGTCTACTGTTGACCAGTCCTCTCTCCTTTCGAATTGGGATTTTATTTTCCATGGAATATTTCACTACAGATTGCTGGGGTTAAAAGGTGAGCAACTTTTATACTTTTCCAGCATATTTATTGGAAGATTCCCTCTCTCAGGTTATTTTTCTGGTGTTCATTACTTTTTTTTAAAGTCCAATACTATTTTGTCTTGCACACTTTCTTCTAAGGAGAAGTTCAATTGTACTGCATTTATATATTTCACTTTCAAATATATGGTCACTTACTGTGTGTATATTCATGGGTGCCAGCTTTTGATTTTCACAATGAGGCAAAAATACCTGGGCATATGTTATTCTGGCAGCTGATCATTTGTACCCTTTTCCGTGCTGCTCAAATGCAGTTAGGTGGGGTTGTGCGATGTATCACAACAGTCACCAAGAGATCAGCCATAAAACAAGGTGCTTGTAGCATGCTGCTTAACCAAAGTGTGTGATCCCCGGCCAATAATTGAATCACACAGGGCATTAACTAAAAATATTGGGAGTTCTCAAAGCCTGCAATATTTTAGACATAATAAAACACATCGATATGTTTACCATTACCAGTGAAAAATCACTGGTGACCCGGGTCTCCCATCCATACAGTACCCAGGACTGACCATGCTTAGATTCAAAGCAAGGAAATGCAGCCCCCTCAGGCCATGGTGCCTCATATGTGAGGAAAAGTTACAAGACCAATTTGAGCAACAGGGCCTGAGGGGGCCAGCCCCTTCCTCACTTTGAATCTAAGCAGGATTGATCCCAGTTACTGAATGGATGGGAGACAGCCAGCAATCTGGTGCTGTGTGTTTTTTCTTAGTTTTTAAAATCTCATTACACACAAAACACATGACATCCACTTTGAAAAAATGTGCTACTGACAGTCCTTGAACGTATTGCACTCAGAGACAATTTTGTAGCCTCTTTGGTGAATTACATTCTGGTGTTTATAGTCTGCCAGTGAAGAGGGGGGTGGAGTGGATAATGGCACAATTATACCATAGTTTAATAAGGATTTATATATTTGAGTGACACTGTGGAATGTGTACTTTTCAAGTTATCTTTATAAAGCAGAGTATTGGTGAAAGCCCAACATGAGGCTGAGGAGAGGAAATGATTAGAGGGAAAGTAAGTCATGAGTATTTGCCCACATTGTGGCAAGAGAGTCTGTTATCCTGGACACTGGTGCAGTTATTCTCCAATGATTGTGGCTGCTTTTCAGGCCACAAATAAAGGACACATGTGGGTGAGAGTGTAACTATTTTTCAGATGGCAGACGCAACACATGGGTTTTTTGTGAGTTTGACATGCTTGCTCAAGTATTTGGCTACCAGGATTTTACTCAGTTTGTCATCTTCCCAGTGCAGACGCTTACCCACAAGACCACAAGCACTTGGTTCATATTGTGATTTTGTTTACCAGGGAATATTTCACAACAGATTGCTGGGTTTAAAAGGTGAGCACCTTTTATACTTTGCCAGCATATTTATTGGAACATTTCCTCTCTCAGGTTTGTTTTCTGGTGTTCATTACTTTTTTTTTAAAGTCCAATGCTATTTTTTCTTGCACACTTTCTTTTAATGGGACGTTCAAGTTAACTACATTTGTATATTTCACTTAAAGATATATGTTCACTTACTCTGCCTATATTCATGGGTGCCAGCTTTCGATTTTTGCTATGGGTGCAGAAAGTACCTGGACATACGTTATTCTTGCAGCCGGTCTTTTTTTCCCTGTTTCAGTGCTGCTTAAATGTGGTTAGTTGGGGTTGTGTAATGTATCACAACAGTCACCAAGAGACTAGTGTTTCGCAGTTAAAAAATAGAGCTAAACAAAATAATCTTATTGACTATCTGCTTTACATTTTCCAATAAAGTAGTTATACTCATAACATTCTCCAACATTTCCATTAATTAGCATTTTGTTCTATGCTAATTGAAGTAATGGACAATTGAATGCTAGAGAAAAAGAAAAAAGGACAGAAACAATTTTCTGTCACACATACTTTTCTCTAGAATACAATAAGGACCGTAATCCATGGACCTTAACAACTATCCCGGGTCTCCGCAGTACCCTTTCCATGCTAGGGATCATTAAAAGACTCAGATGACACGTGCACACTATCACACAGGATAGCCCTTCTACCCTTGAATAGTCACATATCCTTCCACCAACCACATCCAAAAACTGTACATGTAACCCTGTCAACATATTAAACTTCCACAAACTAACTGCCACTTAACAATGTTTTAGAAATCTTTTGCATCTGCATTTCCCTTACTTATACAAAGAGTATTGCATACAGTACTGCTATAAATGCACACAAAATGGTCCAAAAAACATTTTGAAGCGCACAGCATTTTAATTTTTTCATTCCGTATAAATGTAATACTTTCCAACCTTTCTCATTACATCCATTAAAGTGCCACCATTATCCACCTGTTGCGACATATGTGTATACTGACAAAGTATCTATATAGCAAACACTTCTCCTCACATATATAGTACTGTTCTTTTCCTAGCACTACTATAATACACCATACACGGCTCCAGCTACGAACTACCATTCCATTACCACTAGGTCACAGTTTCCCTATTCTTTAAAAACACTTCAACACATTTCACGCTCTTCCTACAATTTCATGTCTTTACTCTTCTAGACCCCTATCATTAACACACATTAGCACACATACACACATATGCTCAACACTTTTCAATTACACCCACAAAACCCTCATACCTATTCAATAAATCACACACATTATAACAGTCACTGTTTTCCTCAAAACATCATAATGATCTTATTTATTCCATCACACCACCACTCACTTATTCACTAACACCAGTAGTGCTCAACACATTCTACTATCAATACTGTATTTTCCTTTCCCCATCACATAAACATATTTATTTTATACATCAAAGTAATTGTTACTGCAATACTTTTTGTAAAATCCAATATGGTTAGACTACGCCAATGGACATCTAACTACTTTAAGCATACCCTTAATTACAACACACTTCAAACAAACATGATATGATATGATATGGCATTTGTAACGCGCCTATACACAAAACATTGTATCTTACTTACACTCACATAATATATCTAACCTACCACACACATATATTCTGTAACATATATTCTTTTTGTAAACGCCAAAAACTTTATGTAAATACAATCGTTTTTCAAAATCCACTAAGGATTTTTTCCCCAATCACACAATCTTAGCCTTTTACAATTGGACATATTAATTTGTAGGCTAAATACGAAATGAATGGACTGCGAAGCACTATGCCATTGTGGCGTAGTGGTTGAATGCTTGTCCTTAAACTCTGGCAAACCAGGGTTCAATTCTTTTTAAAAGTGATTTAAAACAGTATATTTTGATAAACACTCCATGTGGCCCCCTCCATGTAAACATTCACCCAATCACTGCATGATTTTAAGAAGGTCTTTTGAGCTTCACTACCAATGGGTTAATAATAACTTTGTGTCTTCCATTGCACGTGAGCCAGAGCAAACAAGACATTCTTTGCAGCTCAAGGGAGGGGCTTGCCTCACAGTCCCGTTATTCCCTTAAAATATTGCACTTAATAATATTTGAAAACTGCGGGCCAAGTACACACCACTCATCTCCAGCCCCTTAGTCTCACTTTCACCAGCAGAAAAAAACACATTTTTACTTTTTTTCACCCTCGTCCGATTCTACGCTACGTAGCTCCTCCTTGAACAAATTACAGATCGCCTACTTCCATACAACCCATTCAACCCAAATACAGGTGCAGGAGAAATCAGTCATGACTATAGCCAAGTTACATGTCTTGTATATATTGTTATATGCCACATGTCCCTTGCTGTTTGGAAGATTATCGTTCAGATTTCCTTTTTACTTTGCATGTTGGGACTTATAGTACAGGACACTTGATGGACAAAACAAAACTACAAGTCACAAAATGCACACAAAAAACAAGAACTGGATGGGCATTTTCCGAATTACATGGAAACAGGTACACACACACACACACACACATACACGTTTTACCTACCTTGTAGGGCCTATGGGGGTCATTACGAGGTTGGAGGTAGCCATGGCGCTATTAGTGCCATGGCTACCCCCTTACAGCATACCGGATCCGGGTTCCCTGAATGGGGAATTAAAGGGCCATTCCAACGTTGGAGGACCCAGTATTTCCCCATTCAGGGAACCCATCCCCATTCGAACCCCCATAGGGCTCAATGGGAATGGGGACCATGCTAACAACGTCCCCGTTAATAACGGGTCCGTTGTTAGCATGCTGGTCCTTTAGCGGCTTCCACTAAGGGCGCCTGGTAAAACCAGCTGCCCTTAGCGCGACCCACTAAAGGACCTCGTAATGCGGCGGTAAGGGGTTAACGGCACTGGCATCTTTACCGGCGCCGTTAACCCCTTACCGCCCAGCTTGTAATGGCCCCCTATGTGTGGGTGCCTGCCTTGTGGGACTATCCTTTCCCAATGTTTCCAAAATGTGTTAATAACAGAAACATGTTCAGAAAAGATATATGTTTAAGGATCCTACGTCAAATGTGCACAAATATTGTTTTTTTAATTGCATGTCTGGCACCATCTTTGTGGGGACTTGAACATGTGTTACTTTCCATGTGGGTCCTTGCATCATTACTCTGTTTTGGAATCCAGTGCTTTCATTGTCAAATGTAAATATGCACGTTTTACAACAGCACACATTAATTACACAATTGTTTCTTCATATACAAGTAATTTTAGAACTCTTAGGGGGTTCTCACTGAACGAAGTTTAATGATTTAGAATTTTCTACCAGATAAGTTACATTTGCATGTTCACCTAAAGGCACTTATTTTAACAGGTAGCCACATTCCATGTGTTCTGCGGTTTCAAAAATAAAAAGAAGTGAGACATTTTGATTGGGACTGGCCTAGGATCATGCTATGTGGCAAAGATAGGAAACTAAGAATTATATTTAGGTTTTATGGTTCCACAGACACCCTCTTAACCACTAGAACAGATCCTCTCTGCAGTAACAGTATGATTATAAAGATGTTACTCCCTACTTTGGGGTGATGCATTGTGACAGTGAGATATATGTCTCCAGAGGGACTTTATGTGGCGTGATGAAAGAGATTTAAAGTCCTCTTAGTGCTGGTGTGTGATGATAGTGGGATTAAAGTCCCCATAGGGATGGTGCATAATAATGACATTAAACTCTCCACAGAGTTGGAGTGCAAACATAGAGGTGTTCAAGTCCCCACATAGATTGTGTATGATGGCATTGAAGAGTGATGTTAAGATCAAACAGAAATATTTACGTGACTACAGCCATTTTGTGCGACATAAGAATTGTTTAAGTTTCAACAGACGGGGTGAGTGAGGAGGGAGATTGCAAAGTCCTCCTAGAGATGATGCGTGATGATTGTGATAATGAAGTTCCCACAGAGATGGTGTGTGATGGCTGACATTGGAGTCCCAAAAAAGATGGTGTAGTTGTTGGAGATGTTTGAGTCACAACATAGAGTGAGTGTGATGAAGGGTATGCTATAGTCCTTACCGAGGTGGTGTGTGATGATCATTGAGTTGAAGTCCCCACAGAAATAGTGTGTGATAATAATGGTATTAAAGTCCCCAGAGAGATGGTGTTTGACAATATGGGTTCTGAAGTCCCGATGTGGATGGTGTGTGATGAGAGTTAAGAGTAAAATGAATATCCAAAGATGGTTTTTAACTGACTGTAGATATTATATGTGGTTTTAGAAATGTCTGGTACCCAAATAGGTGTTTAGTGGGGAAGAACATGTTAAGTCCTCTTAGTGATAGTGTGTGAAGATTGTGCTATTGAAGTCCCCACACAGATGGTGTGTGAACTGTGACATAAGAGTTTTGTTATGTTATGTTATATGCATTTGTACAGCGCACGTTCGCCGAAGGCATCATTGCGCTAAGCGAGCAAGAGGGGCGGCGCCAATAGAGGAACCTAAATCCTAAAACAATAGTGTCTTCATAGAGCGGCAGAACAGAAGATGATCGTTCGTGGCTCGCAAGGCCAGTGGGAGGTCTTTTCATGCCCTTGCAGCCAACACTGAAAAATCCCGGCTACCTATGCGGGCTAATCTGATACGGGGAAAGGATAGCAAAAAGGCGGCCTGGGAGCGCAGGGGTCGAGCAGGAATGTACCGTGGCACCTTTTCCTGGATATATCTAGCCCCAAGCTAATCAAAGGCTTGGTGCACGATACACATAGACTTGAAGAGAATTCTCTTCTCAATGGGAAGCCAGTGAAGTTGTCTCAGGAGCGGGGACATATGTGATCGAAAAGGGGGTTGCAGAACCACTCCGGCAGCAGAGTTTTGAAGCAGCTGGAGCCGATTGATGAGATACCGGGGTTGCCCGAAGTAAAGCAAGTTGCAATAGTCAGTTGTGCTAAGCACCAGTGCGGCCACCACCGAGAGATCCCACAGAGATGGTGTGTGATCTGTGACATTGGAGTTCCCACAGAGATGGAGTAGTTGTTGAGAGATTTCTTTTTTAAGTCACATCGCAGATTTTGATGAAGTATGTGTTTAGTCCTTACAGTTATAGTGTTTGATGGTCCTGCCATTGAAATCCCCACAGAGATAGTGTGTGAATATCATGGCATTTAAGTCCCCAAATATATGGTGCGAGTATATATCAGTAGTGAAGTCCCATACGGATCTTGTGCGATGAGTGTGATGAGTTAAATTAATATCCAAAAGAGATGTTTAAGTGACTGTAGATATTTTGTGTGATGTTAGAATTGTTTTAGTCCCAACAGGGGTGGTTAGCGCAAGTGCAGGGGAGAGGGAAAGGGGAAAGTGCGGGGGGGAGGGGAAGAAGTAGAACGTGCTGAGCAAAGGAATAAAAACAACAACAGTGGTAGTGCAGCCAGCAAGTGGCAAGTGCTAGGTTGAAGGCACAGACAGGGTGTGTCTGATAAGTGCAGAAACAAAAGGGGGGACTGTAGGGTTACAGATACAGACCTAAGTGCAAGGGTTGCCAGGAGGCAGTTTCGGGTGCGTGAAAATAGTGTAATGGTATCTGAAAATTGTGGTGCTGAAGTTCCCACACGGAGGGTGTGCGTTCAGTAAAGAGTACATTTAATACCCAAAAGATATGTGATGTGGCTGTTGATAGTATGTGTGATGTTTGAATCCCAAAAGATGTGTTTTGTGGGGACAGTGTGTGTTGATTGTGCTATTGGAGAACCCACAGAGATGGTGTATAAACTGTGTCATTGGCGCTCCTGCAGAGATAGTGTAGTTGTTGGAAGATTTTTAAGTCACATCATAGATTGTGATGAAGGATGTGTAAAGTCCTTACAGTGGTAGTGTTAATCATGCCATTGAAGTCCGCAGAGAGAGAGTGTGTGATAATCATAACATTAAAGTCCCCCCAGAGATGGTGTGAGAATATATCAGTGTTGCAGTCCCCATATAGATGGTGTGTGATGAGTGTGAAAAGTTCAATTAATATCCAGAAGAGATGTTTAAGTGACGGTACATATTATATGTGATATTAAAAATGCTTAGGTACCAACAGGGGTGGTTAGTGAGGAGGAAGATAGTAAAGCATATAAAGAGATAGTGTGTGATGATTGTACTATTAATGTCGCCACACAGACAGGGCGTGTGTTGTTCAAGATGCTTAAGTCCCCACAGCTATTGTGCTTGATGAGGGTGGTGGTTCAGTCATTACAGCTCTGCAGTTCTGTTCCCAGTTCTACAAAACACTATAAATGCGGCTCTTTCAGCAATTCCTGCTGAACGGTTACAAATCCCTCTCTCCCTCCACTAACAGTAATGCACAACTGTAAAAAATGCCAAACTGAATTCTGGCACTCTCCTGTTATAAAGCGCTCTGCTGCGCTTGAGCTAGGTTTACACTATAAGCAATGGCATCAAATACAGCTGTGATGTGCAATGATTGTGCCAATGAAGCAGAGATGGTGTGTGCTGTCTAAGTAGTAGATGTAGCTATATAGCATGGGCGAATACTGTGATTTTTAAGTCGTCACAGGATGCTGAAAGGGGTGGTAGGGTCTTCAAAGATATAGGGCCTCATTACACGGTAGGCGGTAGGGGATTACCGGCACCGGTAAGGGCACCGGTGCCGGTAATCTCCTACCGCCCTACTACGAGGTCCCTCAGCGTGTGCCGTCCTTAACGTGTGGTCTGCCCAGGCGTTATGGACGGTTCCCGCTGAGGGAACTCAGAGCTAATAACGGTACCACAAATTGCGGTACCATTATTAGCTCCTTCCCATTCCCATTGAGCCCTATGGGGGCTCAAATGGGAATGGGGAATGGTTCCCGGAGTGGGGACTTACCGGTCCCACAAAGGTCGGAATAGACCGGTATGTCCCTATTCCAGGAACCCGGACTCCGACGGCGGTAGGGGGTAGCCAATGGCGCTAATAGCACCATGGCTACTGCCTACCGTGTAATGAGGCCCATAGTGTATAAGAAGGGCTGTGGTACAGTCCTCACAGAGATGTTGTGCATTGACAGTTATGTTAATGTCTCCACCAGGGTAGATAAGAAAAGGTTTCTCACCATAGTGACTACTGTACTCCTAGTGTACAATCCCAATTTCTCCATATACTATAGGTCCTCCCCCATTGGGGATGGCATTAGACCCTGTTGCCCTAAAAGTGTACTTGCCCCTTTAAATGTTCATGCTGTGTGGGTGCAGCTGAGGGACATGAGCCCTCACCACAATATCAACTCTTTGGTGCCACCCATCAGTCCCGCTTTTTACATTGATTGGCTCAGATGGCCTACGCTAGCTAATTTATCGGGGTGGGGGGAGAAAAGGGAACTATGTGCTAGGTGTACAGTAGTTACTATGACAGGTTACTCCTATGTCCTGTCCCCTTTTGTCCATACTGTAGAGGGGGACTGTACAGGTCATAAAACCTGCGTGAAGAGGACTCCTGACTGTTCTAAGAGAAAATATTTTTGAAAACTGCCTGTCTGGAAGCTGCATCAGATGTCGAGCTAGTGTGCCTGTAGTAATGCCCCTAAAAATTAGAGCACCTCAAGACCTTCCTCTTCGCTTCTGCATTTGCGCCTCTTCTCCCCTGCTGACCTGTTTTTCTCTCTTGGCACTGTGCACCTGGATACCCTCTGTCCTTCGGGCACAGTTACCTGCTCACCCTGCCTCCTTCCTGCACTGCCTCCGGGCCACTCATTGCACTGGGTTCTGTATCTGTACCCATACAGTCCCCCACTCTTCCTCTGCACTTATCAGATAAACCCTATCTGACTAATCTTGCACTTGCCACTTGCTGGCTGCACTACCACTTTTTCATTGCCTGTATTTATTCATTTATTTAACTTATTCTTTTTTCTCCTCTGTTCTGCACTGTCCACTTCTCCCACTTCCACACACTTTCCCCCTTTTCCCTTCTCCATGCACGTGCGCGTTCTTAATGTCACTGGGCCTAGTAAGATTGTTGTTTTTATTTTTTGTTCTCCCTTGTTCCCCTCCTTTTGCTTGGTCACGCTCTGAAACACTTGGGTACAAGTGCGATTTAAATAAAATATCATATCATAAAGGTGCCAAACATAGCTTCCAATTCTCAAAAGTCCTTTCCAAATAAAATGTAGGAGCTCTTTTTTTTAATCAAAGAACATGTATTTCATTTTCTTGTACATATGGCAAAGACCACTGATCATTGTCTACATTAATTTTTTTAAATGTCCTATTAACATTTTCCAAACCAACATCATCAATGCAACATTTTAAATTCATATAACTATGGTTGTGTATTAGATACATTGAACATCACAGTCTTCACAGTCTTCACTGTATTCTTAGCATCTATCTTGCCTGGGCTGTCAGTGGAATCTGTACAGTCATAACATTGCGATAACAGGCTCTTCGTCTGCCATTTATGCAGTATTGAAGGGCAAGGTCTCCCCTGGTCGATCAGATAGGTTTTGGAGATAGATCGTGAACATTGACCATATGTTCCTGTGTCTAGATCTTAGGTCTGACACCTCATTATAGACCTATTCACAGTTATTTGCATACATCAACTCATTAAACCAGGCCTACTCAGTAGCGGGGAGGGGTACATCCATGACAGGGCAACCTTGATTGTAACCTCTCATCAGAACCCACCCACAAAAGGGCAGTTCCAAGCTAAGTTTCAGAAATCTGCATCGTCCATCTTGCTCTTTGGCCATTGGAAGGAGGAGACCACCATACAGGAGGCATGTTTCTGGCTATAGACTTTTATTGGTGAGAAAATAAAAGAGAAAACCCTGTCTGGCCCTTGTTCTAAGAGGGGTTTCCTTGCCTCAAATAATACTAAGGAATTTGTCAGGATGTCAGTCAAAAGGAAAGAGTCCACCATCCTGTGTCCAAAAACCGATTTTATACCTATACTATACTATATACTCAACTAATGAAAAGGGATGGTCTTCTTGATCCAAAATAATGATTTCTTTCTCTTGGATGAAAGCCGAAAGTTCACTTCTGGGTGATATAAGTGAAATGTTCTTCTTAAGGGATGCAAATCAAAAGTCTCAAAAAAGTTCCTCGGATTGAGGTTCCAATAAGGCACATAGAATAAAAGAGTCTCATATCTTAACAGTGTTAGGGAGATGACTCCCTCCCCCCCAACCTTTCTTGTGTTTCTCAGTTGTTTTCCCAATGTCAGTACAAGTCTCTTCTCCTGGCTTTTAGCATATTAGTTTCAATGTAAAGATAGGGTCTCCCTCCTCTTGGCTCCTTTCACAATGTCCACAAACACCTGGAGGTATGTCTATCTTCCCCTGGCCTTTCTCAAGCTTTCACAGTTCCAAAAGAATCACTGTCGTCTCTTGGCTCCTTCCACAATGTCATAAATAAGAGGGAGTTTGTCTCCCTTCCCCTGGATTTCTCAGAATGCTCCCATGTTCACAGCCCACCTGGTTAACTATCCTGCTGGGTACTGTGACTATGCAGATGATTTCTGAGGCAGTTTGTTATTGGATGTGGATCCCAATCCCTTCTTGAGAGCTTCTTGGTTCCCAATAATTGTACCTAGGTCACTATCCTGCCAGGTATATTTTTTGTTGGGTCCCCGACCCCTGTGGTATTGGCTTCTTTCTCCTGATCCCAGACCCCTGTGGTGTCTTTCTCTCAGGTCCCAGGCCCCTTTGGTGTCTGTCTCTTGCTTGTGATCCAGGGCAGCGACTGCGATGAAAAAGACAACTGTGGTTGCCACTCCTTATTGGATGCAGGTCCCAGACTTGTGTACCACTGAGGTATAGTCGTTTTGGGTTCCCAGCAAGCATCCTCGTTTCCCAACCCTCTTCTGGCTGTTCACCAATCTCTGGCAGCTGCTTCTGGGTCTCTCGGTCTCTTGCCCCCTTTCCGAAAACCTCCTCCTTGCGAGCTCTGCAGTGGCAACTGAACGGCTTCTTACTTTTGTGCTTTGCATCACAGGCAGACCACCCTCCCCAGCTCTCTTGATCAGCTGACGCTTTGTCTTCCTGCTTCCAGACATGGCCCAACCACAGTGGAGCTCTCTGAAACCTCTCTGATGATAGGTAAGCATCCCGTCCTTGATTTTTTTGTTTGGCTCCTGATCGCGGGCTTCACAACTTCCAGTTCCTGCAGGGAGGACCTCTCTCTCTCTGTTTTAATTCCCTCTTCTATTTTAGCCATGCCTTGGCCAATAGGAAGTCTATAAAGACTAGACCACTCAGTATGCTTTATATAGGTGGTCTTTATTCTTCTGCACTTCTTCCTCATCCCAGTACTGATCTTGAGGATGCCCAGTGAGTCAGTTGGTCTGTTCCTCGTCTCAATACACAAGGGATATAGGTACCTTGAGGAGCTCAAACTCTTCCTCCCCCCAGTACTTCCTACCTTACTTGTTTTAAGGAAACAGATATGAACAGTAGGGGTGGTGTAGTAAGCAGCTGGCGATGAAGGTTAGTTAGGGCTGGTGAGTTACTGGGGATATCATATTCTCCCCAGGTCATAACTAATCCCATAGGGGGCTTCCCTCCCCACGAGATCCACCCGCTGAGTACCACCCCTCATGGGGACTATCGGGTAGTGGCCTCACCTCCCTGGCCTCATGGAAGGGGCTTCCCCTAGAAGAGAAGTGACAACATCTGGGGATTCATCACATACCCTTCCCCTAATGGCAGCGGCTATTCCACCTGGGATTATATAAGGGTCTTTATATGGGGGTAGTGGAAGAAAAAATGTCTTCTTCCCAGGTATCGATGGGGGAACACCTTAGGTTTGACCGATTTACTTCATCCAAAATATCCCTGAACCTTGGGAAGCCCATGTGGGTCGAGCGTCCTCAGGTCCAACGGTGGTCCCGGGGAGCCCTGGCAGCATCCCTGTCCCTGGCCCTTTGCAGCTTTTCCCTCCAGGAAGAGACGGGGACCCTGCTGGGGTTCCCTGGGACAGCTGTTGAGCTTGGGTGCTGTCCACCCAAATGGGAGACAGGCACCCAAGGCCGGCGACATCACCCCCACCCTCCAGGAGCTCTGGCTGCCCTGTGTTAGAAATGTTTCCTCCGGTTAGGGATGGGGTCCCTGCCGGAACTCCCTGGCACCGGCTCTGGTCTTGGGGACGATCAATCTAAATGGGCGACAGGTGCCAATGACCGTGACTTCACCCCTATCTGTCATGCAGCTCTAGCTGTGCTGCATTAGAGCTATTCCTTCCGGGTATGGATGGGGACCCTTTCTGGGGCTCCCTGGGACTTCTGCTGGATTTATGGACGGTCGGCACTTTTTCTTGTTCAACCAGGTAGGTGCACACACACATGTGAAGTACCGTTTTCATCCGGACACCTGTGGGAACGTGGGAAGGTAGGAGATGTGTTGTTGCTGGCTTGTTTTGGAGGTTTCCTGGTGGCAAATGTCTGACAATTGTGTTTTTTCCCCTAAATTTTGGACTTTGCCAGGCATTGTGGGTAATAAGTTCTTGGGCGATGCACGCAAGTCATACTTCTGTGGATTCCCACAGGTTTATTATTTTTAGAAATGCATGGGATTCCCTGTTTTCCTTGTTGGCTGTGACACCCCAGGCCCAAATCTCTAGGTTGTCCACAAGACCAAAATCCGACAAATGTCCTCTTCCTAAACCCTTTGGGATACCAGTGGTTTAGCCTTTTCCCTTTGCGCCCAGTTAGTGCACCTACATATGTGTGGTACCGTTTTCATCGGGACACCTGTGGGAATGTGGGAAGGTTTGACATGTGTTGTTGGCAGCACGTTTTTGTGGTTTCCTGGTGGCAAATGCCTGAAAATTGTGATTTTTCGCCTACATTTTTGACTTCGCCAGGCATTGTGGGTAATACATTCTAGGGCGATTCATGCATGTCAGACCTCTGTTGATTCCCACTGGTGCCTTATTCTCAGAAATCCATGGGGGTTCCCTGTTTTCCTTGTGGCTATGACACCCCAGGCCCAAATCTGTTGGTTGTGCAGAAGATCAAAATCCTAAAAATGTCCCCTTACCAAACACTTTGGAATACCAGAGGTTTAGCCTTGTCCCTTTGCGCCTAGGTAGGTCCACCCACACATGTGAGGTACCATTTTTGTCCGAACACCTGTGGGAATGTGGAATGGTCTGACATGTGTTGTTGCTGTTGTGTTTCGCGGGTTTCCTTGTGGCAAATGTCTGAAAATTGTGATTATTCCCCTACGTTTTGGACTTTGACAGGCATTGTGGGTAATAAATTCTATGGCGATTCATGCAAGTCAGACCTCTGTGGATTCCGACGGGTATATTCTTCTCAGAAATGCATGAGGTGCTCGGTTTTCCTTGGTGGCTGCGACACTCTATGCCCAAATCTGTAGGTTGACCACAAAACAAAAATACTAAAAATGTCCTCTTCCCAAACCCTTTGGGATAAAAGTGATTTAGCCTTTTCCCTTTGCACCCACGTAGGTGCACCCACACATGTGAGGTACTTTTTTTGTCGGGACACCTCTGGAAATGTTGGAAGGTAGGACATGTGTGGTTGGCGGCATGTTTCGGTGGTTTCCTGGTGGCAAATGTCTGAGAATTGTGTTTTTTTCTCAACATTTTGGACTTTGTACATTGTACATTGTGGGTTAAGAATTCTAGGACGATTCGCTCAAGTCAGACATATGTGGATTTCCACGGTTGTCTTCTTTTCAGAAATTCATGGGGTTCCCTGTTTTTCTTGGTGGCTACGACACCCCGGTTCCAAATCTGTAGGTTGTCCACAAGACCAAAATCCTAAAAATGTCCTCTTCCCAAACCCTTTGGGATACCAGTGGTTTAGCCTTTTTCCTTTGTGCCCAGGAAGGTGCACCCACAAATGTGAGGTACCATTTTCATCCCGACACCTGTGGGAACGTGTGAAGGTAGGACATGTGTTGTTGCTGGTGTGTTTTTTCCCTAAATTCTGGACCTTGCCCGGCATTATGAGTAATAACTTGTAGGGTGATTCGCGCAAATCATACCACAGTGAGTTCCCATGGGTGTCTTTCTTTCAGAAATACATGGGGTCCCTATTTCCTTGGTGGCTGCGACACCTGAGGCACAAATCTGTAGGTTGTCCACAAGACCAATATCCTAAACATTTCCTCTTCCCAAACCATTTGGGATACTAGTGGTTTAGCCTTTTTACCTTTGTGCCGAGATAGGTGCACCCACAATGTGTTGTACCATTTCCATCAGAACACCGGTGGGAATGTTGGAAGGTAGGACATGTGTTGTTGCCGGCGTGTTTCGGTGGTTTCCTGTTGGCAAATGTCTGACAATTGTGTTTTTTACGCTAAATTCTGGGCTTTGCCCAGCATTGTGGGTAATAAATTGTAGGGTGATTCGCGCAAGCCAGACCACTGTGAGTTCCCACGGGTGTCTTTCTTTTCAGAAATGCCTGGGGCTCCCTGTTTTCCTTGGTGACTGCAACACCACAGACCCAAATCTGTCAGTTGTCACAAGACCAAAATCCTAAAAATGTCCTCTTCCCAAACTCTTTGGGATACAAGTAGTTAAGCCTTTTCCCTTTGTGCTAGAGTAGGTTCACCCACACATGCGAGGAACCATTTTCGTCGGGACACCTGTAGAAACGTGGGAAGGTTGGACATTTGTTGTTGCTGGCATGTTTTGGTGGTTTCCTGGTGGCAAATGTCTGAAAATTTAGTTTTTTTCCCTACATTTTGGACTTTGCTAGGCATTGTGGGTAATACATTCTTAGGTGATTCGAGCAAGTCAGACCTCTGGGGATTCTCACGGGTGTCTTCTTTTCAGAATTGCATGGGGTTCCCTGTTTTCCTTGGTGGATGCCACACCCCAGGCCCAAATCTGTGAGTAGTCCACAAAGCCAAATCTAGTCTTTCCCAGGGCATTTGATGTACCAGTGGTTTAGCCTTCTCCCTTTTCGCCCAGGAAGGTGAACCCACACATGTGAGGGACCATTTTCACCGGGGCACCTGTGGAAATGTGGGAAGGTAGGACATTTGTTGTTTTCTACTGCACTGTGTTACACAACCCTTTCATTTCCCAAATGTAACCTTCATTTAGTCGCTGCTTTAGGCACTGTACACTTTTGTAACCTGCACAAGTCACCTATGCTTCAAAAGGTCTACCTGTGCTCTTTCCAAAAATGTATTCTTGCAATTCCTCACCACATTTGTATTCCTTAAATTCAAATGCTAATTACGTCTGTTTAGTCCATTAGCATAAAAATCCTGTGTACCATGGCTCCGTTTTTGGCTTGTGGTATTGCCTGTTTTGTGAAACATAATGAAAACATTTTGATTTCCTTTTCTCAATATTCACAGAAGCCATTACCTAACAGTTCCAAACATGTCCAGCACATACCTTTTTTCTTTCAGTTTTCCAATTTCTTCCCAAACTCTGGGAATTTTACCTACATTGTTGTTGTTTTTAAAAACTGTATTTATTGATTTTCAAATACAACCAACAAACAACTATACTGCAACCCATAAACCCCTCCTCCCTCCCCCCCACCCAACAACAGTTTTCATCTCACAGTAGCACATATACCATACCCAGGTTCTCATAAGAGCACAACTGGCTTCGTCTCTGCCCCTTAACACAGATACACCACTATTGGTTTTATGTCGTGTGCCCAGGAAAAATAAAAAAATAAAAAAGAAAGGGAGAGCCTCCTCCCCCACAATGTCCATGTGTCATCCTGGGCTTCCCCTCAGTGAATATGTCCGGGAGGCGGTGTCCGCTTGATATTGTCGAAATATAGGCCAATAGTCAATAGGGCGGCTCATGGCCGGCATGATTGCAGCATATCTGGATTCCCTAAGTTCACACAATTTCATGCACTCTAGCCAGGAGTGAAATATTGGAGGGTTCTTCTTACCCCACATTTTAGCCACTAAATGCCTAGCCACCCCTGACGCCATTCCCAACAGTTTCTTTTCAGTGCGGGGGCCATTCTCAATCAAAGCCTGAAGCCATAATGCAGGCAAAAAAATCTGAGTTGTAGGAAGCATTTCAGACATGGCAACCTCAACCTCACTCCAAAACGGTGTCCAGTCATATTTTCGAATGCAATATTTTCGAAAGTCAAAATGTCGAAAATATTTATTCGAAAATAATAATATCGAAAAACATATTTTTTTTGGAATTAATGTTAATATAAGGAAAGTGTTATAATATATCAATATGGTATTAAAGAGTAGAATTGGTATATAGTTAGTTATAGCTATAGAAACTTTTTTTAAAAATATGACATTTTTTATCTACTATAAACATTTGATTAAAAGGTAGTGCAATAAATATTTAATTAAACATTTTTTTTAAATAATTAAAGGTATATCCATGGGGGGTTGGGATAGGAGGAGGGGGGGGTTGGGGTAGGGGTTTGGGATGGGGGGTTTGGGAGGGACCCCCCCCATAAAAAACGTTACTATTTGTGACATTTTACATTGTTATTTTAACATTGGTTTTTCGATTTTTTTTTCGACATTTTATTTTCGAATTAATGACTTTTTCTATTATATGTAAGTAATTTCGACATTTTTGAATTCGACATTTTTTTTTCAGATTTTTTGCTATTCGATTTTTTTTGTTGATATTTTGACTATAAACCCTCCAAAAACAGTTTTATACACAAACAACTGTGGTGGGGAACCAGCTGATAAAAGTCAGCTGGTTCCCCACCACATCTCCTGCACCCCGGAGCACTGTCAGGGTAAATTCTACTCAGCTTCAATGGGGTATAGTAGACCCAGTGCAAAAACTTGTAATATGTCAATCTATATCGGGCATTGAAGGAAATCTTGCAGGTCTGCATACATATGATTTTACATTGGGTTTCGCTCAGGGTGCTGCCTAGGGAGGTTTCCCACTCGTTCTTGAGCATTGCCTGTCTCACGCCAGCCACACTCCGAATCACTCTGTAAATGGAGGAGACGAGCTTACGGGGGTCAGCAGATGGATGATATGTTGCTGTGCCAGGTTAGGGAGTGGGGCTTTCGGGAATTCAGACCATTTAGATATTAGTATCCCGAAGTATACTGAAGTTGAGTCACTGCATTATGTTCCCCTCTAGTACATAATTCTTCCCACTGTATAAACTGCCCGTTGTGCACTATATCCCCCAATGTCTGCACCTGTAGTTTTGAAAAATGTTCCCTAAATGATTTTTCATGCGTAAGTGGTATGCCAATAACATTGTATATGGCCAACTCCAGGTGATAGTAAGGTGTAGTCTCCAGTAATCGACTTACCCGCTCCCATGCTTTACACGTCACAGCTATAGGTTGGACCTTCCCCCTTGGGTCTGTACCTCTATCTCCCCAGAGAATTCCCATTAGATTATGCGGGAAGGAAATCACTTTCGCCAGCATGGTATGTGGATAGGCAGGGTTCGGGGGGGTTCCAACCCGCTATATACTTCAACTGGGCTGCTAGATAATACCAGTACATTTCGGGGTACTCCAACCCACCAAGCTCATATGCCGAAGTTAGGGTATCATATGCAATACAGGGTTGTTTGCCGGCCCACACCAGTCTGGACATCATTTTCCTGGTACGGGTCCAGTAAAGACCAGGGGGACATATAGGGACGTTGTTGAAAATATACAGCATCTTGGGCAGAATGATCATCTTAACCAAGGCCATGCACGCTGCCTGGGAGATGGGAAGCAGGATCCATGATTCTACCTTCTGCTCCAGGGTCTCAAGCACTTTCATATAATTATCCCTGTACAACGTACTGGTGTCGTGGTGATCATTATACCCAGATAGCACAAACCGCGAGTGCTCCAACGAAAGTCATTGCCCACGTCGGTTTGCTGCACACCTGGTGTTAGAGGAAGGACTTCGGATTTGTTCCAGTTAATTTTAAGACCAGATAATTCCCCAAATCTGAGCACCTCCCCCGTTAAGGGAGCTAGATTCTGCTTTGGATGCTTGACATATAATAGTATGTCATCCGCATATAGCGATATGACAGTTCGGTGCGCATTTACGCAGATCCCTCGGTGGGCATGTAGTTCCCGAATATGGCACGCCAGAGGCTCCATGGCTAGAGCGAACAGGATTGTGGAAAATGGACACTCTTGCCGCATGCCAAGCGTGGGGAAGAGAAACTCAGACATCACACCACTCGTGAATATAGCCGTGCGGAGAGCAGTGTACCGTAATTTAACCCAGCTGATATAGGTAAGGCCAAACCCAGAACGCCTCAACACTTCAAAAAGAAAGGGCCACTTGACCGAATCAAAGGCCTTTTCGGCATCAAGGGCCACAATCGCTATAGGGACCTCAGGGTTGACATTATGCATCAGAGTGAACAGGCGTCTTGTGTGGACCGGCCCGGGATAAAACCGGCCTGGTCCGGAAGTACCAGCGACGGCATATGTGGTAGCAATCGGTTGGTCAGTATTTTTGCTAATATTTTATTTTCGGTGTTAATCAGCGACAGTGGCCTATATGACGCCATCTGGCTGGGGTCTTTACCTGGTTTCAGGAGCACAGTCACTAGTGCCGATCTAGTGGATTCAAAGAGCGCACCTCTCTGTAACAAATGTAACAAATGGGGAACTAAAATGTCAATGTAAGCTTTATAGAATTCGGCGGCGATGCCATCCAGTCCAGGGGCCTTACCATTAGGGAGTGACTTTATAGCTTCTCGGATCTCCTCTTCGGTAATAGGGGCATTTAGTGGGCCACCTTGTTCACTGTCTAGCCAACCCAGCGCCACCTCATCAAGATATTCTGTCAGCTTGTCATGCCCCCCTGTGTGGCGCGATGTATACCGTTGCGCATAGTAGTTATAGAACTCTTTGTTTATCCCCTGCAGGTCCTTGATGACACCTCCTTCCCGTGATCTCCTCTATGGGGGCAATTTGGCGTTCCCGCCTAATGGCCCAGGCCAGAGTCCTATTCGGGCGATCTCCCTCCCTGTATCTCGTTGCTGCTATAGGGACGCCCAGGAATTTTTCTTCGCTTGCTGCCAGCTGTTGGTATTCCTCCCTGCGCTCCCTCAGCTCTTCGCGAATCGCTGCGTCATCGGAGGAGCTTTGCTCATTCTCTAAGTCACGGATAGTGCCCTCCAGCCTCTTCTAGGACCCCTGCAATGCCTTCAGAACAACCCCCTCCCTTGATATGCAGCACCCCCTAACGTAAACTTTAAATGCTTCCCATATTGTGCTTTGGCTAGGCACTGAGCCTATATAGACTTTGAAGTAGGTTTGTATGTCTAGCTCTAAGTCAGCATAAAATGCCTCGTCTTCCAGGGACGTAGCTCTAAAACGCCACCGGAGCTGGTTTAAGGGACCTACAAGATCTGAGATGTGGACCAGCACTGACGAATGATCAGAGAGGTTTCCAAGCTGAATCCTAGCACCTGTAGCCTTCCTAGCAACATGGGTAGATGCCATGATGTAATCGATTCTGGAAGAACTGCAATGTATCCCAGAGAAGAAAGTATATTCTCTGGTGGTAGGGTGCTCATCCCGCCATAGATCATGAAGGTCATGATATGCAGCGATAGATGACCATGCTTTAGCTGCCTGTGGAAGGACCTGTTGTGATGTTGCTGATTTGTCAAGATCTAGTGTGAGTGCTAGGTTGAAATCGCCTGCCCAGAGTATTTCATAAGATGGAAATTTGTGTATGTGTCTGTCACATTGATAGAAGAAGTCTGGATTGTCCACATTAGTGGCATATATATTCATAATTAGTAGTTTCACGCCATGGAGCTCTCCTGCTAAAATGATATAGTGGCCCTCCTCATCCTTAATTTGCTCATGTAACCTAAATTGAAGGGATCCATGTATGTAGGTCGCCACCCCTCTGGAGTGTGAGGAGTAGGACGAGCAGTAGCTCTGTATGCCCCATCCCGCTAGCCTGGGGAGGAGTGTGTCATTTGCTAGGTGCGTTTCCTGTAAGCATTACACATTTACATTGTTATTCCTGCTGTAGTTTGCTATGAAGCAGGACTTTTTTTGGTTCGTGAAAACTCTCATATTACAAGCCATTATTGTGAGATGGCCACTCAATTTATCCCTCACCCTCGACGTGGCCACAGTCAGAAGAATGCGATGATGCCAAGCATCGTGTTATCTGTATCGTGCATGCTATGAAGGGTCCTGGACCCATATGGGTTAGTGCTTGTGTTAGAATATGTGCGAGCCGTTCAAATGATACTACCAGTGTAATGTCCCAAAAACGTTAAACTACTTTTCCCATACCCTCCCCACCCCACTCTCTGAACCCACCCACGCCAGAAACCTACCGGCTCCCTACCCACCCCCTCAATCAGTTCCCCTACCCAACCATACCAATCAAACTTCAACCACAACTAAACTGAACCGCAGTGTCTGCCGCAACCAGGGCTCTGAGGGCAGCTCTATCGCTCCATGTGGCAAAGGCTAAAGTAGATATACCCCCTCCCCTGCCCCTCAGCTCCTTGTGGTTTTAGGATTGTCAGTGCTCTCCCCCAAGTATGAGAGTTTCACTGGTCAAAGGATATCAGGACCAAATCAAGATGGGTGCCATGGTGACACCCCCAGCTCCAGTAGATTCCTAGCAAATTGTTCCGCTGCATCAGTAAAAAATATTGCTGAACTCTTATATTGCACCCGCAGCTTAGATGTACATCATGGAGTACTTTGCCCCTTTACTCAGTAGGATGTTTTTGGCCACTTGAAAGGTCTTCCTTTGGTCTTGGACTGCCGGGCTAAAGTCCGGGAACAGTCGTATACTGGAGCCCTCCCATCTTAGTTCTTTCTTCTCTCGGGCTGTTCGTAGTATGGCGTCCCTGTCTTGCTAACAGAAAATTCTTGTACTGATGGAGTGCCCGGAGGTGGCCTGGGAGGCAGCGAGCGATGCGCACGTTCCACCATATACATGTTGGACAGTGGAGGATTATCCAGTATGTCAACCAAGAGCTGCTCAACAAATGTTTCCATGTTGTCAATGTTTGTGGATTCCAGAACTCCCATGGTCCTTACATTATTCCTCCTCGAGCGCCCTTCCAAATCCTCGTTCTTCGCTGCTATTTTTTTAACCAGTTGTTGTAGGGCGGATACCTCGCACTGCAAAGATGTGATGTTGTCCTCTGTAGACCCAGTCCTCTGTTCCGCTTCCTCCGTACACCCGCAGAGTTTTTCAATCTGTACTGCTGAGATGTTAAATTTATAGGTGAGGGCGTCTATCCTGACCCAGAGCTTATCTGTGCTACCCTTTAATGCAAGCAGCGTCTGATTCAAGGCAGCTGTGTCTACTTGCTCCGTTACCGAGGCTTGTGAACTAGTGGCCTGGGACTGAGTCTGCTCTGTACGCCCAAATTGCTCCATCCTCGCCTGATTTTTTTGGTTACCCATATTGGCACAGTACCCTGTTCCGTCCCGCAACTTCCAACCCGAGTATTTAGGTATTAATGCCAGCCCACTCACTTCGCCAATCCAGACCCGTGTCTCGCCCCCCACAGCACTGTTCTGAATTTATGAGAGGTCGTAGCAGGTCAATGCTCAGAAGGCCAGGCAGCGGCAATGTTGGTCATCCCCGGCAAATCTTGCAATCCATCCGTAACTAATCAACGGGCCCTCCGCTATTAAAAGGGGGATCCAGACTCCTAATGCTCAGGTCTGATTCCTTTGCGCAAGTATGGCTTACCGTAATTCAATTCCTGCTCACCATTGGAAATAGACCCAGAACCACCAGTGGGGTGTCCCTGGCACAATCATGGATTGGAGAGCCCGGCCTGCGCCCATGCCAAGCCAGCACACAGGCGAAAAAAAGTCTGCCCGCGCCATGCAGTATCCGGAGGTCTGTCACTTCCACCCACCAATGGGGCTGTGCCCGAGGGGAAATCACGGTCCTCCACTGCACGTGGTCCAGCCCACTGCAGTGAAATCCGGGCCGCCTGGCACCCAATGCTCAGCACTCCCGGCCGAGCGCGAGCTGCTCGGTGGAGGGAGGGTGACTCCCACAGGGGCCAGGCCCAGAGACAGATCCCTCTGCACCACCCGCTTACTGGAGCAGTGGGTCTAGCGGGTCCACCGGCCAGGACCACTCACCCTCCTAGGCGAGGGCCACACCACCCAGTCTGTCCCACTGCAACAGAGGGCGTTTGGCCACACACCACTCTGTACGCTGAGACCGCCGCGTATCCTGCAGCGGGGCCTCCGCTGTCCGAAGCACTCCCTCAGTCTGCCCACGGGGATCAGCCTGTTTAGCCTTCTCTCCGGCAGTCTATGCAGGATGACTCCCCTTATTGATCGAGTGAGGGAGCTGCGGTGGTTCCACAGCCCCCTTACTCCGGGCATGCTGCTCCTCCCCCACTCTCTCCGGTCCGGCAGCACAGCCCCCATTCGTCTCTGCAGTCTCCCGGAGCAGAGGCTCGCAGAAAAATTTCACGAGATCCTGAGCGAGCTTGCTGATGCCCAAAGCAAATAATCACATGGACATACACGAGTATATATGGAACCTGATCAAACCACGTATAGCTAATCCATAGGGAATGTAGTACAACATGGACAACTTAGAAACCACATTATAAGGTTTAGGAAAATTACAGCAGGCCTCAAATCATTAAGCAGGAGACGACCTGAGACGATTTAGGCAGGACAGAGAGCAAGACACGTGAGACAGGGCCCACAGCCAAGGGCAAGAGATACAAAGACATTCCAGTCTCTAGACGACAAAGGGACCAGCTGCAGGAAAACGGAATACATCCTCATAATTCAGAGCTGCAGAGCTCAATTTTGTGGTCTCTAAACACTTGGTACAGCCAAATGGAACAATGGAGAGTCTTCCAGGGTGGGAAGAAGAAGCCAGTCCCCGCAGCCAGCTACAGATTGCTACAAGTGTTGCTACCGTTAGGAGATTATTCTCATAAGGCAAAGGTGGTGTACATAAGTTACCATACAGACACATAACCATTCACATTAACTTGAAGATGTACATCGAGAGCTGAGAACTCGATCGAGTACCAGACCTGGGGGAATCAGCTCTAGCCAATCACAGTTTAGCACTCCAGGGGTGGATAGCAAAGGACGAGAATAAATGCTAGGCACACTACTCTGCAACAATGTATTAGTTAGTAAATTGGGGATGGGACAGGCCAGCCACCTTTGCCAGTAGAATAACACATATAAGTGACCAAATAGGTTATTAAACTCCTGACAACCAACCCCACACATTAATAGGTTTTTGGAGAGCTGCCCAAGCAATGACGGAGTGGTGATTTAATTTTATACTAAAACAGGCCTGCGAGCCAGGAGAAGCTGAGATGTGCTGTTCTTTTTTCGATCCCTGTTGGGTTTATTTGTAATAAACCACAGTTTGAACTAGCCGTTGACTGAGTCCTTTGTGTATATTGGGGTAGGGAGTTGGGCTATCCAAGTCCGCAGACTTCCAGCATTGCTCTAGCATACCTGGGAGTTCTTCCCAAAAATGTTAATACTTTTTATACATTAATAATACATATAAGTGTAAATAATTTAAAAGTTAAATATATATGCAAACAAAGTTAACTAAAAACTGATTTATTTGGGGGTAATGTGGTTGTAGGATATCTTTTTGTGATAACTCCTCTCCCTTAGCCCAATTATCTGGCTTATTGCTTTCAATAATTTCTCCTATATTTTCAATTTACTTTTTCATTGATTGTACTTCTTTTTTTATTTATTTGCTCTTACAATATTATTGTTAGTCTCATTTTACATGAATATAAAAAATGTACTTACACAATCCTGAATGTTTCATATTTTCTTCTGGTTCCTTCTCTTAAGCATCTTCTTTTTTGATTTGTTCCTTGTAGGATAATTTTCCTCTAACCATTCCATTTCCATTGTACTGTGATATTAAAAATGACTTCTTATCACCTCAAATATTAGAATAAGCAATGAAGGAATATTACATGAGGAGAGAAGGTGGAATTTATTGTATTTACTTTCTGAGTAATTTATTGTTTGTGTGGTGGGCAGTTGCCAATAGGATGTCAAGTACCTCAGATGCTGTTCAACTGTTGAACCTTAGTTTATCATTTGTTACCATGCACACTGAGCATAGACAATAAATTAAATAGCTCCATAACACTATAGCGAGACATAAATGTGGGTGCAGGAGAGGTATAACTACCCTGACACGAGACAGTTATCACAAATATAGAGATTGGAGCCCAATCTATGGGCCCTCCCATCCTCTGCACACCATTTTTGCCAGCTAATTGCTTTATGTAATTATTTAGACAACAATGTCATCATAAAAGTGTCCTTATGTACAACAACTGCAGGGAGAAAATACAAACCTGTAATTCTGTTTTCTACACCTCTAATGTAAGTTCGTCAGGTGGGACTATCAAGCCTACCTTAGTAGAGGTCACTGCGAGCCCCCCGGCAAGAGTGGCTGTAGGAACGCTGCTACCTCGTTAAGCTGCTGTGTACCATGTCTCTTATCAATATCTCAAAGCCTACAGGGAGGAGGCATTGAGTTTAATTCTTAGAGTTAGCAACTACTATAATTCAGCATACTCATTCGTGATGTATGATGGTGTATGATGCTGTCTTACCTCTTAGTTATGAAAAAGCTCAGTGATCGTGAACGTGATCGTATGGTTTGTTTTCGACCTCCAATAGGAGGGGTTCTGTGGTGAACGTAACCTTATGTAGATGAATCTTTCACATGACTGATCCACAATGAATGGTTTATCTAGGTGTTAAAGAGCCGCCGGCCATCTTTTAAAGGTTATGTAGCTGTATGTTTGAGTAATCATCATCCCTTGATGTTGGCCATATTGCACAAAGGGGATATGCCAATATATGCATCTACTCTGAACTATAACTATGCATATGCATGTTACCATTGTACTCTTTATTCACTGAACCACAGTTGATATGAAGAATGTAGGTCTTGTGTTCGCTACTAGGTATGGTGATTCACTAAATGTAAAAAGAGCTGATCCTATCCTGTAGGTAATAAATATTACACTCACTTGGATGGTTACATTAGGTATGTGAAACAGAAGAATGAATAAACATATGTGTATGCATTTCGTAATGGGCTATACCATTCAGACAGGATAATGACTCTGAGCACAGGTAAGCAGTGTACATCTCATCCTGGTTTCCAAGCTTCCAGTTACACGGGTATTCTAATGTATAATCACATCTTTATACTGTCCCATAGGCATCATGATAAATGTAGTATAGTTACTCAATTATTACATTTTAGAATCTAAATACCTAACACATTTATACATTTCTAATATTTATATGTTTTCATCCTAATGTCCAGTATACTATGTGCCGCATCAAGTGTTGAAAAACAGAAAACTTGGATTCATTTCAATTGACAGATAGTAATCAATGTACACTAACGTGTGTTGCTCTTAAACATAGCTTGGCAAATGTCATAAGTCATGTACATATTTTAACTGACTGTTCTACAAGAAACAATTGAAGCTAAATTCTTCATTCATTCCTTTCGGATGGATTGTGTCCAGTAAATTAATCCAAAACATTCCTCTTTGGAGAAGACGAGAACTAAAGTCTCCTCCTCTTGGCATTGGTGTTATAACTTCCATTATTTAAAATTGCATTTGTGCAATTGTGTGGCATTTTTCTTTAAAATGTCTGGCTACTAGGCACTTCATATTGCCCGTACGGACAGTTGAGAAGTGCTCCGTCCATCGTTCGCTCACCATCCTTCCTGTTTGTCCTACATATAGTAGGCCACATGGGCATTGGATAATGTATATCACCTCTGATGTTATACATCCGGAGTAGTCCCTGATTTTGATTTCTTTGCCTTTGTGTGGGTGTCTAATCGTGTCTTCCCTTCATCACATTATAGCAATTCTGGCAGCCTAAGCAGGGAAATGTTCCTTTTTTGAGAGTATTTAGTGTCCCCTGTCTATCCTTGGCTAACCTTTCAGCTCTTACTAAGCTCTTACTAAGCAAGCGGTTAGTGCCTCCTCTTTGGGCATCAAGGGAGGTTGTGGGAATATTTTGTAGTTGGGGATCATATTGAAGGATCTTCCAATTTTTCTTCAGAATTCTGTTTATCTGGAAACTTTGCCTTGAATATTTAGACACATATAGTAGGGGTGTTTCTGTCGATTTGTGACCAACCTTCAAAAAATATTCCATGGTAGTGGGTTCACATTTGTTGGTTGCATCCTTTAATATTTCCTCTGGGTAACCTCTCTTGCTAAATCGGTCCTTTAGATTGTCACATTCTGAATTAATTTCTCTTGAGTCTTAACACTTGAATATATGGAAGGCTGTTAGTCATTGCTTTGGGGTGGAAGCTAGCATACTGCAATAAGCTGTTGACATCTGTGGGTGTTTGATACACAATACTGATCAACCCATTATCTTTCAAGGTTAATTCCACATCCAGAAAATGCATGAATGGTTCACCAATTTCAAGAGTGAATTTGATGTGGAAGTGTAGTATATTAAGTTGTTCAAAGAAAGATGTTAATTCTTGTTTACTACCTTTCCAAATTCCAAATATATTTTCTATGTAGCCTTTACAAACCATTAATATTCTCCTTCCAATCTGGTTTGTCCAGTATTATTATCAGTTCAACTCAAAACATAAAGGTATTTGCATATGCTGGGGCCATAGGTGACCCCATTGATGTTCCTGAAGCTTGAGCATAGAATTTAGCTTGAAATCTAAAGTAATTATTCATCAGAGTGATGGTAACCAGCTCTATGATGAAAACTGTATTGGCTCTCAAATTTTCAGAGTTCAACCCCATCCACTCTATGGCTTCTATGCCGTCGTTATGAGGAACAGAGGTGTATAGACTACTTACATTCAATGAAAAAAGGATACATTCTTTGGTATCTATTTTGCTAATGCTATTCAGAAGATATTTGGTGTCACGCAGATAAGTGGGAATTTTCTGGACTAGAGGTTGCAAAATTCTGTCGACAAAGATGAAGAGTAGGTCAAGGACGTATAGTGGTGGAAACAGAAAGCAAATGTATCCTTTCAAAAATAAGAATAAAAGTAAAAAAGAAAAGATTTGCTTTGAATTTTTGAATATTGTATCACATTTAAGAGTTGTTATATACTCTCAACATTGTTGTCTAAATAATTCCATAACGCGATTTAGCTGGCAAAACTGTGTGCAGGAAACGGGAGGGCCCATCGATTGGGCTCAAATCGTTACAATTGTTGAACCTATCATAGAATGCACTTTTCTGAGTGTTTATATGTTGTGTAGATTATATTGCATCATAATATAAGAGTTTTTCTATATAGTACATTTTTATTGCTTGAGAGTGAGTTGTGTTTTTAGGAGATTTTTGGGGCTATATTTATTGTTTCATTGGATGTTTGAATATCTTTTATAGGGTGCAACTAGCCTATGGGCTTCACTCGGCAGCATGTAAGAGGAGAAACAGGAAGTCTAGAAAACCAGAAGGAGACGAGAAAAAGTAAGGAGCTTAGTTGTTGGAATTAAAGAGATGTGTTTTTAGAGATCTCTTAAATGAGGAAAGTTCAGGGCAGAGACAGAGATCAGTGGGCAGCTTATTCCACATGCAAGGTGCAATAAATTCAAAGCAGGTGCCACCAAATCGAGCCAGTCTATACCGTGGCTGCTCAAGTCTATTAGAGTTGTTGGGTTGGAGAGGACGGGAGATACATGGTCGCCTAATCCTTTTCTTCAGACAAGGAGGTGCTCTGTCGCTGAGGAACTTGTAAGCAAGAAGAATAATTGTATAGGTGACACAATGTTTAACTGGAAGCCAATGCCGGGATCTACAAGCCTCAGTGACATGATTGCCAGACCACAAACAGCTCAAACAGCATTATTCTGAGCCACCTGTTACGAAGCCAGGTTGGACACAGAAGTGCCTGCCAATAGAGTATTTCCATAGTCCAGTTTAGAGTTCACCAGAGCAACAGCGAGGTTAGCAGTATTAGTTGTAGAGAGGAAGGGCTTGATTTGCCTAATAAGGTGAGTAGTGTAGGCAAAGGATCTCCTCACCTCGCTAACATGCTTATTCATTCTAAGAGAGGCATCGGAATAGACACCAGGAGTCTCGACCCAAGGGCTAGTTTTAATAGAAGTATTGGAAATATCAAAGGCAGCATACCCATGATCTAGATCTAGTTTACCAAGGTGTTGGGTAGTGCCCACCATCATAAGTTCGTTTTTGTTCCCGTTAAGGGCCAATGAGTTGTTAATCACCCACTCCTCAATCCAAGTATAGCTAGAAATGATCCTCGACTGAAGCCTCTCAGAGTCGCCAGTCAGCTTAATCACTATCTGGGTATCATCAGCGTAGCTAGTGTAACCCACGCCGATGCTATCCAGAAGATCGAAGAAAGGACGAATATAGAGGTTAAGAGGGTGGGAGAAAGGCAAGCATCCTGCGGAACACCACAAGTAAGGAGTTTGGCAAGTGACTTAAAATGACCAGAGGCTACACGGGCTGAGCAGGGTCCCAAAAAGGAGGCCAGGCATCCCAAGGCACTACTGGAAGAGTAAGCAATGGTCCTTAACCTCTCTGACAGCAGAGAATGGTCAACAAGGTCAAACGCTGTGGAGAGGTCGAGGAGCATCAACATAGCAACCTGACCAGAGTCAACAACACGGCACAGGTTGGCCTTAAGGTCCAACTTACCAGTCTCAGTGCCGTGAAGCGCTCTAAAGCCAGATTGCAAAGAGCCCAAGTGATGATTTTCCTCAATATGTTTCTGAAGCTGCAGGTAAGCAACTCTGTCCAGAATCTTCAACAGGAAAGTAGCATTGGTGATAGGATGATAGTTCTCTACGGCAGCCGGATCAAGGGAGACCTTCTTGATTACACGGGAAATCCAGATATTTTTGAGAGACGCCAGTACTGCAGAGGTGACAAAGGAGAACTTAACTAATTAAGTGACAAAAGGTGCTAGACAGTCAAAAGATTCTTTAATTTTAGATGATGGGCAGAATTATCAGGGCAGGAAGATGGCTTCAGATTGTGGATGATATTAGTTCAGCTTCTGTTATTTCTTTAAAGTTAAAAACAGGGACCTTGCAATTAAATGTTTCAATGAACTCAAGTTCTTTGGAATGGACATTGGTCAAGGTGGCTGGACCAGTGCATAGGAGAGTGATCTTATCCCAATGGACATTATGTTTCTTATTAAAGCCCTGTTGAATATGGGAACACCATTGATCACTTTTTATGATGGGGCTAATAGTTATTTTGAGAACAAGCATTGCATCTGAAAGTGTTTCTTGTTTTATCATATTATTTTAGATGGATTATTTGAAATGGGAGGTTTATGCTCCAATTGTGGAGACATATATCTTTGACAGGGAGCACAGATTGTTTTTCTTTTTGGGAAAAGAAAAATAATTAGTCATCTAAAGTAAGAGCACAGAGACATTTTCCAAGATTTCTTGAATTGTAAGCGAGGTGAAGAGTATTTCTCTGATTGAAAATATATTTCTTGGTTATATATTAGTAAAAGAACACAAAGGCTCTTTTAAGAGCCACCCAGAGAGGTTTTAAAGTATATTGGGAAATGAAAATACCTTTGATACATTTTATTAAATAGTTGCGGCTACAGCAGCAGCCAATGAAATGTCTTGCCCTGTCATAGGGGTTATAGCCGTGGGTGCTAGTAAGCCAATGGGATCTCCTGTCGTTTTTGGCGGGTGCAGCTGTGGCTATAACTATCGCCTTTCCCGCGGGTATAGCGATACCAATTTCTTTTCATTGATCATGATATTTCATGGATTTTACACTACCCACCCAATTTTACATGTGTTTCTGATTCTATGCCCTCGTGTGTACCATGGTGATGTTTGAATTTTTACACCTTGTTAATATGTCTTTTTGAATCTGTAAAAATGTTACGGGTGGATCCACCAGGGGCCGCAGAGATGCACTGACACATCTCCACTCGTCTCCTCTGAAGGGCACTGTCATTGGGACTTGAGCCCCCCCAGACCCCTCCGGAGTGAAGAGCCGACCCCCAACGCAGCCTTCTGACGATGTGGGGCTCCTGAATACCCCAACTCTGGTCTCCCGATGCGGAGCCTTCGCTGTGCACTGAACTTTTGAAAACAGGAGGGAGGGAGAGCCCCGCCTCCCCTAGCGCCGCGGCTCCGCACGAAAACAACGGAGAGCCGTGGCTCAGGTGAGGCCTGCAACTCCATTGGACAGCGTGGAGAGAGCGCCCCCCCTGAACTCGCCCTGAGCGGTCTCCCAAGCCCATCAGAGCCCAGGCGGGGTCACACGGCGCCTTGGGCTTTTTGTCTTCCATTGGGGCTGCATCCCGGAGCGGCACACCAGGTTTGGTGGCTCGCGCTGCTCCCACAGGCGTCGGCGCACAGTGGAGCCGGCACAGGAGAGCACATCGGAGAGCAGGTTAGCCTCCGCGAGACTTTCGGCCCCCGCCCCACCCAAGGGGCCAGCCCTCATTGAGGGCCACCAGGAGCAGAGGCCCCCGTCGGCGTCTTGGAAGAGCGGGCTCCCCCCCACCCCGCCAGGGGTGCCCATAGCAGTCCTCCCACCCCCCCCACACCGGGCCCTCCCTGTATCTAGCGGTTGATCGGGAGACGTGCCAAGGGAGTACTGGAGCCCCCACGAGGTGTGAGGCTGCCCTAGGGTTCTAAATAACATCAGAGGCAAAGAGGGCCTGCCCCTGGTCTATCGCTTTACGGTCACTGCCTGACCCCATAACAGTGAACACTTCCCTCCAAGGACTGCCTGAGCAGAGGCGACTGAACCCAATGCTGGGACAGGGGGTGACAGACCCCCACTGGCCTTGAATTGGAGAACTGGCCCGAACAACCCGCCACCCTAACAGTGGGCACAGGGCCTGGGCCGCAGGCAGGGAGGACCCCTTCGGAGTTGTTTTGTGGCCCAGCGGCAGGGCTCACTAGGCTTGGGGCTTTCAGGGGTGGACCCTGTGGAGTGGTGATGGTCCTGGGGGCCTATGAACTGGAAGGAATCCCTGCAGAGATTCTGACGCTTGTACCCGGGCTCCCAGACTCTCCCTGAGATGGCGGCCTCGATGCATCAGGAACTAACAGATACTAACACGGTCACCAAAGGCATGGCTGCTCTCCTGAAGGAGATCAGAGGCTTCAGGGCAGATATAGCGCTACGACTGGACACCTTGGACAAAAAAGTGGACAACATAGATGACAGGGTTCAAGCGCTGGAAAACAACACAGCTTCGAATTACATTTTTGAGACCCAATTTGACATGCGCTTGGCGGAGCTCGAGAGGAGGGAAGAGAAATGCTCCCTAAAACTTGACGATTTGGAGAATAGGGAACGTCGCTGTAACCTGCGTTTTCTAGGCTTCCCGGAGCGTGAGGGTGAGACGCAAGCAGACATTATAAAAGCTGTTAACGCGGTGGTGGGATCACTCTTTGAAGGGGCTAATACGAACAAACCAACTATTGATAGAGCCCATAGAGCAGGTGCAGCCAATAGAGGCCTCAGGTCCATTCTTGTACGATTCCACTACTTTGCGGAGAAAAGTAAAATTCTTGAACTTGCTCACAAGAAAGGCCCAGTGGATTGGGAGGGGGCCCAGATCTCGGTGTATCAGGATCTGTCTGCCTTTACCCTGGCAAGACTTCGGCTCTGCTCCCCGCTGACGAAAATGCTTCAGACCAAGGGGATCCGGTACAGGTGGGGATACCCTTTTTCACTTTCCTTTGAGCTTGAAGGCTACAAGTATGCCCTTGTCACGGAGGACGATATTCACAGGGTGTCAGGGGAGCTCCTGGATGATTCGAACATGGAAATGGGTGAGCAAGAACGCGAGAGAGCACCAGCTGGCCCCAGGGGGACGAAGGCTCTGCAGGAAAGGCGCAAAGTCCGAGGTCACAGGAAATCAGGAGAGTGGCTCTGGCGTCCCCGGATCAGCCCAACACTTGAAGAGCCCCCGGGAGCTCGAAGATCAAGCTTGTACTCGATTCTGTGAGTGGGGGTGCAACGCAATTGTTCATAGACTGGTTGGGGTAAGAGGTTGGGGGGGGCTCGAGTTGTTGATTTTGAGGAGTTAAAGAGCCCGGAGGGGGAGACAATGGTGGCCTGGATTGGTGACAGGATGAAGCCGATAATCAACCAGGCGTTCAGGGGTCAGGGGGATCCTATAGGATTGTTTCTGGGCATCAGCAGGGTGCGGAAGCACTGCGGGAACAATGACATTTTGTGCTCCACGGAGGGAGCCATGAGCTTCCACCATCGCTTTGATGGATGATTTGCTTCAATTTTTGACAGTGGGGTCGTTAAATGTACGTGGGCTTAACTTTCCTACAAAAAGGTCATTGGTGGTGACACAATTTACAAGGCTCTGGCTTCATTTCCTATTTGTACAAGAAACCCACTGGGTTTGGGGCAAGGAACCAAAGCTAAGGGCAAAGACCATTGATCAGGTGTATGTGGCGTCCTTCCAGGCTAAAAAATGCGCAGTTGCCCTACTGGTTTGTTTGTTTGTTTATTTTATTTATAAAGCGCTCCGGACCCTGGAGTAAATGGGCACTTGTACATGTTACAAAGCACAATACATGCTAATTAATAGTGATACTTTTAGCAAAAGTTATATACAGAGAGTACAGGCCATGGCCAATTAAGACATAACTGGTACATGTACAATATATACTAAATCTGGTGGACACAGTTATGCTACGAGTGCAAGTGGCTAGTGAAGCAGTGATGGTTCAGCTAGGTGTTGTGGTCCTCTATGAGGGTTAATCATACAGCAATAGTAAGGGCTGTTAGTTTCATCATTGTGGGGACAATAACTGAATACAACAAAAACGGGAAAGTGACAGCAATTTCACAAAGTTCAAATAGGCAGTAACTTCAACAATAGTTAGACGGTTGTGATCCTGGTGGATGCAGCATATGTCTTGACAATGTGATGGTGCCTCAGGGATCCAGATGCGTATTTTGGGCAGACTACAGTTTTAGGTGGTAAAGGCAGAATGTTATGCCATGGGTCAGTGCAGTTAGTTGCAGGGAAGGGTGGCAGTAATGTTACCGCAAAGCAGGCGTAATTTCACAGATCAAGGGACAGGGTAGGCAGGATAAGGCAAGTGTGACTTACCAGTATTGGGTGGCAGCACTGGGTGCCCAGAGCCCATACGGCCCCAGACAGGCTCTCGGCAGGCACTGTGCCTTTGTGTGGGTGCCTTCGTTTGGAGCCGGATCGAGCCTGCCGGCTCGCGATTGGCTGCTTAAAGGAGGCAGGGAGCCAATGGAGCAGGGCGAGGGGTCTGTTGTTCCTCCTCCTCAGAGCCGGGGAGTGCAGGCAGGCACATCGAAATCCAAGTCGGCCATTTTGGAGTGGCGATCTCCTCGTGGGTGCTAATGGCGGTTAGCACAGATCTTTCATGGAACAGATCTGGTTTGCAGGCGAGGGGGCTCAAATGGACACCCAAAGTGCATGCAAACACTTGGATGATGCAACCTGGAAATTAGGAATGGTGTTGGCGGCGGGCGTCCAGCTTCGCAATATTGATTGCAAATTAGGCAGACAGCCTAACGAAAAAGCGGGTGCACATCAGAGCACTTCTCTTCTGGCCACTACTCCTGTAGTGGGGGGGGAGCTCCAACTCCTCCTCGGGAACAGGCAAGGACTGTTGTGAGCTCAGGCTCTCGACAGGCACTGTGCCTTTGTGTGGGTGCCTTCGTTTGGAGCCGGATCGAGCCTGCCGGCTCGCGATTGGCTGCTTAAAGGAGGCAGGGATCCAATGGAGCAGGGCGAGAGGGTCTGTTGTTCCTCCTCCTCAGAGCCGGGGAGTGCAGGTAGGCACATCGAAATCCGGGTCGGCCATTTTGGAGTAGCGATATCCCCGTGGGTGCTAATGGCGGTTAGCACAGATCTTTCATGGAACAGATCTGGTTTGCAGGTGAGGGGGCTCAAATGGTCTCTCCCGGGGCCCACTTCGTGGTCAAAGCTCAGAGGTCGGACCCGGAAGGACGATATATTATGGTCAAAGGGGAGGTGAGGGGCCGGCTGTTCACTCTGGTTTGCATATATGCACCGAACAAAGCGCAGGATAGCTTCGGGGAGGGGATGAAAGAGAAAATGATGGCTTTTTCCGATGGCACTCTACTGGTGGGTGGGGATTTTAACATGGTCCTTTTCCCCGAGAGGGATAGGAAGTCCGTCAATCCATGTCCTAATGTGCGACTCCATATAAAACTGGCAGAAGCTTTCCAAGAAGTTAATGGGGAACTGGGCTTGAGTGATACGCACCCCATTAAGCAAGGCCGAGACCCCGACTTTACCTTTTATTCAAAGCTGCATGCTACATTCTCCCGTATTGATTACATTCTGGTCGACTCCACGCTTCGGGGCGAGGTCACAGACTCGGGGGTGGAGATTGTCCCTTGGTCGGACCACGACTTGGTTAGAATAAAAATGGGCATTCCCCCTGCCCATGCATCCGGGTCCCAGTGGAGGTGCAATGACCTCCATTTGCACGACAAGGAAGTACACCAATCCCTCTTAGAAGCCATAAAAGATTACTTCTCTATTAACGACAATGGGGAGGTCGGCGCCATGGGAGTTTGGGAGGTATTCAAGGCAACCATTAGGGGCATCCTTATCGAGACAGGTTCGAGAAAAAAGAGGGAGAGGGGCCACGAGGAGAAACTACTGAGGGAAAAGATAGATACTATCCAACCGGGGAGGAAACTGAAAATGCAGATGTTCCCCGGACAATGGGAGGAGCTACAAAGACTGTGCTCTAAGTTGGCAGACCTCCAGGTGGGACAAACGGAAAGGAAGCTGTCTTTCCTGAAACAGAAATACATGGAAAAGGGGGAAAAAGCGGAATAAGATATTGGCTTGGAGGCTTCGCGAGCTTAGAAATAGTAGGAGGGTGAATTCCATTTGCACCGCGGAAGGGGATTCGACCGTGAGAGACAGTAAGATAGCTGAACAATTCAGACAATATTATGAACGGTTGTATTGCTCGGAGTACGCAGGGGACGGGACTGAAATAGACAGCTTCCTGGACTCCCTCCCGATTCCAGGCCTCTCTCCCGACAAGGCAGAAACACTAGAACTTCCCGTAACCCCACAAGAGTTAATAGACACCATATCCTCTTTGAAGAGTGGACCAGCCCATGGGGATGATGGGTATACCGTCAAGTTTTACAAGACCTATCGGTCCATGCTGGCCCCGTTTGTGGCCAAGATGTTTAACTCAGCATTGGAACTGGGCTCCCTCCCACCCAAGATGATGTCCGCACTGATAGTAGTACTCCCCAAAGAGGGGAAGGACCCCTCCCAGTGCCAATCATACCACCCTATATCCCTCCTTAACGCCGATGTTAAGATTTTGGCTAAACTTTTAGCAAACAGACTGGCGATACTCCTCCCTTCCCTAGTACATGGAGATCAGGCGGGCTTTATTCCGGGACGCCAGGGATCAGACAACATGCGGAAGACCCTGAATCTCATGCATGAGGCTTCAAGGCAGGGGGTGGAGGGCTATCTCCTTTCACTAGATTCGGAAAAAAGGCCTTTGACCGTGTCGAGTGGCCTTATATGGGTAAAGTCCTCTGAAAAATGGGTCTGGGGGACAATTTCTGTGGGTGGGTCTCAGCACTTTACAATTGCCCCTCAGCGAAAGTTTTCGTCAATGGCGGCATCCTCGAACCTCTGGCCCTATCTAGGGGCACCCGTCAGGGCTGTACCCTGTCACCCCTTCTATATGCTTTGTCAATGGAGCCCCTGGCTATAGCGATCAGAGCTGACCAGGAAATCACAGGGATTAGATGTGACAACTGCGACTTTAAACTCTCCCTGTTCGCAGATGATATCCTGGGCTACCTGACCAACCTTCAGGACTCTCTACCCCAATTATTCGGACTTATAAACTACTATGGTACTTTTTCGGGGCTCAAGGTAAATACATCCAAATCTAGCATTATGCCCATGGGTCCCGGGACCACGATATCGGGGGTGACTCTGAAATACTGGGAGTAAGAATAGAGCGGGTATCCACCAGGTATTTGGGCACCACCATTCCCAGGGATCTGTCACACCTCTATCTGTGCAACTTCCCGGGGATCTTGGCTAAGATTAGTAGCGATCTTAAATGATGGGCACCACTTACACTCTCTTGGTTTGGGTGTATGGTCACGGTCAAAATGAACATCCTGCCCCGCCTATTTTATCTCTTTGCGGCTCTCCCCGTGGTGATCCCTGAGGCCTTCTTCGAGGTACTGCAGTCCCGAGTCCTTCAGTTCATTTGGGACAGTAAAAGGACAAGAGTCAAACTTTCTACCTTGACTCTTCCTAAGTCTCATGGTGGATTTGGTCTCCCGGACTTTAGGCTATACTATAAAGCAGCCCAGCTCCGGGTGATGTTAGAGCACATGAGAGACGACCTGGGGACATACTGGACTTTCATTGAGGATGTCCACACTCACCCGAAAAAAGTCAGGGACCTATTATGGGCCCCCCCTAAAGCCCTCCCCCCCACCTCAGAACACACCCCAGCTTAGCGGCTCTCTGGGCAGTCTGGAAGCCGAACAAGGACAATAAACTGGTGGCCCCCCCCCATCAACCTAGGCACCAGGGGCTTTCGAGATACACAATCATGGTCAGACATGGGCCTGGAGAGGGTCGCTCAACTCTCTCGCGAGGAGGGCTTCATAGAATATGACTAACTGACTGAGGCACTGGGTGACATCCCGCCCTCTATCTTTGAATATTTGCGCTTGAAGGGAATCCTGACCCATCCTCTGTGGGCCGATAACTTTAAACGCCACCCCTCACCCCTTTTGAAAATGTTCTAGCCAAAAGAGCCTCGCGGAAGGGCTCTCTATCTAGGTTTTATAGCACATTGATAACGGCTAACTTGGAGGGTAGACAGCCCTTCAAACGAATATGCGAAGAAAGGCTGAGCATGAAGTTTGACGACCACACGTGGAGCGCAATCTTTAAATCATATTAAAGGGTTCACTGTACACCGCTGCCATAGCTTTAAGATACTCCACTCATGGCATCGCCCTCCAGCCACCCTGTCCAAAATGTTCAAAGAGGTATCCCCTTTTTGCCCCAGGATATGTCAACAACGGGGCACTTGGTTTCACATGTGGTGGGGATGCCCGGTCATTCATGTGTACTGGTCGGAACTGCTCAGCTGGATTAAGGATATAGAGGGGTATTCCCCGACTCTACTTCCACTGGAAATCCTCCTGGGTACTCCTATGCCAGAGACAGAACAGAATGCATTCCCGAGGGTCATTGGTGCCATGTTGAGGGTGGGGAGGCTTGCACTGGCCCAAAAGTGGAAAAGTGTTTTAGCTCCATCCAAGGAGGAATGGCTTTGTAAAATCAGGTCGATCTTTACTTATGAAAAACTCATTGCAATAACAAATGATACCATGTCGGAATTTGTACAGGACTGGACTGCAGTGCTCCTTAACAATGACTGCATCTCTATGCGTTTGTAAAGTACGACCCAAAACGCCTCCATTTCACACGTCTCACCACCAGCCACAGGAATCTAGTTGGGCCCCCAACTTGCTGTGAGCCAATCTGACCCCACTATGTCAAAATGTATGACCAATAACACAATGATATTCGAATGTTCTCTCCGCAGCTTCTATAACCTGCATAGCATCAAGACTTGGTATGTTGAAAAGTTGGGGAGGAGGCGGGACGGGAGAAAAAGGTAAAAATACCGACATTTATGTTTGTTCTATGTACTGCTGGCAGGGATTGCACACGCACCCTACCTTATGTGTATGATGTCAATAAAAACAAAGTTAAAAAAAATGTTTACGGGTAGCCGCGGCTACTGGCGGTTGTCCACACCCGTGGCTATCAGCGCTCCAATTGGACGTCATGTTTTATAGCGGCTTTTGCAGCTGCAGGTACAAACCCACTGGCCCTATCCACGGCTACAACTGTTTAGATTTTTGTGCAGTGATCATATTCTTTTATGGATGTTTTACCGCAGGTTTGTACATGTCTTTTTGTTTGGATGTACTCACCTTAAGGCGTGTGTGAATTAAATGTAAAACCTTTGCAATATATGTTTTTCAATGTATAGATATGATTTACGTGTACCCAAGGCTTTGGTTGTCCCCTTATTGTAACTAGGGTTAAAGCCACAACTTTGGAATTTGTGTAAATAAAAAATATTTTGGTTTTATTAAATTGTCTTTGTACATGTAAAAGTGGTATTTAGAAGGATTGTTTTGGGGTTCATTGACTATGCTAGGTTGTAATTTTACTTGTTTGCTTTGTACAGTCCTCATTGTGCTATTGATTTAGGAAAACTATAAAAGGGAGCTTTTTTGGAACTTTTGGAATTATGATTGCAGAACCCTGAGTGTGCAGATGTTCTGTGTTTGGCTATTGTGAAGATCTATTCATTCTTTGGAGCAGCTGAAGGTCAGTGATTGTGTATTTGTATGTATTTCATGTACAACATGAATTGTTTTTATATAAAATATATTAAGTATGTGTAGGTTTGTAATTTAGTACAGTTTATTGGGATTATTTGGAAAGTAGGGTTTTCCATATTTTATTTCAGGGTTTTCAGAAGAGTGATGATGCAGTAGTACATGGTATGCTATGGTTATGCGTGAGAAAAATATTTTTCCCATTAAAGGTTCTTTCTCACTGATTTGTTGAAGGATTTATTTGATAATTTTCTGATAATGTGGATTTGAGATTTCGTTGTTTTATCATTCTTATTTGTTAAAAAAGAATGTGCTGTGTGTCTGTATCTAAGAACTATATGACCCAAACTCTTAGAGGTTATTTGTTACGGAAGAAAATGCATTTTTGGTTTGAAGAAATAGGGTGTTCTTTGTGAGTTTTGTTGCATTATGTACCTTAGCTAGTCACAGTTTCCTCACTAAGAATATATGTGAAATTGAGTGTAGCATATCTGTCACTGATTTGCAAGTATATTGCATCACTGCATTGTATCCAGAACACCATGGGTACCACAATCTACAGCAACATTACATGCACTTGACCCCAACTTGTGTGCTAGACAAAACAAAATGTTGGTAGTAATTCATAAAGAATAAACAGCAACCATATCAGGGCACTTTCACAATCTGCTTGGAAATGGTGTACTTTGAAAGGGCAGGGACCCACTTTGGTACCATACTATGTGATCACATATGTTGTTACATAATGCACAGACATAGGAAGAATTCAAATGACTGGGGGTGCATGGTAACTCCTACCATCAGACAAGCAGCATACTTTTACCCTAGAAACACATTGCAGTTGTGTATGTGCTTTGTAGTTGGATCTCAAGGTCTTCCCACTGACCCTATATTTGTGACTCCTCATTGTGTTACGGTTTTAGAAGTGTTTGAGTGTGGGCCAAAATAGCTGGACACTTCACTAAAGCTAGTGAGTTTCAGTAATCCTAGAAACACTGGATCGCTCTACAGCCGAACGCTTACCTCTAATTGCGGAAACAAATAAGCAGTCCATTGTACAATTGTTTAAATCTTCGGGTAAATGAGAGGGAACTCACGTGTGAAAGTTTCATGAACAATGAGAGTGCTTCTTTGTATCCCATACCAATTAAACGGATCGAAGTGGACAAAAGGGACCATTAGAGAACACACGTTGTCAAAGCGGAAAGACTATTGATTTATTTTTTTGTTGCAAAAGTCTGATGGATTCATATTGAACATATATTGAATACCGAACTGAATGAAGCTTACTGAATACGGAATTGAATAAGCCTTTATTGGCAAAGTAAATAGCAGATGACAGCCAAAGGGAAAGTGGCCATGTGAAAGCAACCTATGCAAAAGAGTGCAAGTGTGAAAGAGTGCCATTGAAAGGTGGTGCATGAGAAAGACCACCACAAAGTGTATTTATGAATGGAGTGGCCATGTGAAAGCAACCTACGGAAAAGAGCGCAAGTGTGAAAGAGAGCCATAGAAAGGTAGTGCATGACCAAGACCAACACAAAGTGAACTTTATAAATGGATGCAGTACGGCAAGAACAAAGACTGGCAAGAGGTGTGTCACACGTTATGGCAAAGCCAAGAGGCTAACCAGGAGAAGCCAGAAGAGTGTAAAACAGCACATAAAGCCAAGAGGCCGACAAAGCATGTGACTATGTACATAGGGGACGTCCTGAAGAATCTATGTGGGCTGAAGAGCCTAGGGATCATGGTTAGGCGACCTGTTATGGGTGGACCGTGTGGTCTGACAACTGAGCCTGGACCAATGAGCCCTAAATTATGAAAACCAAAGACATTGTGATACAAACCAAGGAGAGGCACTGTATGTGAACTGATAATAATAATAATAATAATAATAATAATAATTTAGCATTTATATAGCACTACAAACCCTCAGGCATCTGAGCACTGCTTATTATTACCCACAGTGTGTGGTGCTCATTTATCGACCTCGTGGGATGAAAGGCTGGGTTCGGCCCTGTCGGGATTCCAACCTGCGTCAGCAGGCTCTGCACAGGTGTCAAAGCGAGCACTCTACTGGCTGTGCTATCAGTCCGGAAAAGCAGAAAGAGGGTCAGGTTGACCTAGAGTTGTGTTGAACGTTTTGAAAAGACTGAAACAAGTACAAGTGGCTGAGCTAAAGTCTTGGGGAAGGGAACCCTGAGACTTGAGGAACTGTTGTAAGTGGTGTCTTAAGAACGAAGCCTCAATACCATTTTCTTTTTAACTGTGTTGCTTGGAACGTGGGGAAGGGAACCCCGAGAATTGTGTGGAACTGTATTGACTTACACGTGAGAAAGGTAATCTTGAGACTTTTGTGGAACTTTCTTGAACTTGGGGAAGGGGAGCTGAAAAGGAAGCTATGCACTGGAAGAACCTCAGAGCTTTGTAATAATCACCATTTCTGTGATTATTGACATCCCTATACATTATTTAGATTTAGTTGTGAGGGCTATGATAAGTTTTGGACACAGACAGCGTTTTAAGTTGATCTCCTTGGCTCTGACTTTCCTTAGTTTCATTCAGGTAGGGAAATTCCACCTTAGCATAGGGCAAGATAGGCCTTCTAGCATCCTGACATTTGATTGAATAAATTGTTTAATTTTAAACTTTGAATATCTTGTCTGTGTCTTACTTCATGATGCGTTCACAACAGACATTGGAAGAAGTCAAATGAATGGGGTTGCATAGAAACTCCTACCATCAAACAAGCAGCATAACAAGTTTACATCTGTGTGTGTGCTTCTTAGTTGGATATCAAGCTATTCCCTTTAACCCTACATTAATGATTCCTCATTGTGTTAGAGTTGTGGAAGTGTTTGAGTGTGGCCTAAAATATGACAAGTCCCCTCATAGACTGCACCTGATCAATATTAACTTGGTTATGATGTTGGCAAATGTTCTTTTGCTTATTTGTGGAAATTCCTAGATTCTGTCAGCTTACATGGAAAGTTAATCACCACTGAAAAGTACCCAGTGAACATTTCTTCTCTTGCAAAGTGGTTTGGGAATTATACACAGAGGTTATGGCTACAGTATCTCAGGTACTACCAAAGTATTTTGGAGTTTCAGGCCAAATGCACCAGGTAAATGGCATCTGAGACAATGTGAAGCAAAAGGAAGGAGGTGAAAGCAAAGTGTCTAAGGCCTCATAGTTTGCATTTGGGCTTTTCTGAAATTATGCATCAAATGTCCTTGCCTCCTTTTGTATAGGTATGACACTGCAAATTCCATGGTTTTTACACATCGTTCACATCATATGTGCATTCTTTATCATGTATTCTTAAGTTGTGAAAGAAATGGTAACTGTGGTCCATAAGATCAGCTCACTATTCATTCAGGATTAGTATCCTAAAAATGTACTTTGCCAATCACAGATGCATCCCAACCAGACAAACTAAGTGCTCACCCATTGAACATCTACTTTGCTCATCTTTTTTGTGCTATATGAGCTGTGCAATACCATTCCAGATTATTCCAGCACTCAGAGCAGAGATTTATATGGGGCATTCTTTAAAAATTGCCATCTAATTTTGGATCCATGCTACAACATTTTGAGGCAGCTGTCCACTGGCCCAGTCACCCTTTAAGGTTCTTCAATTCTCCCAGAGGGTTCAACCACTGATTAAATTTCTTAAGTTCTACCGCAGGGAAAAGTCACCCACTTAGATTTGTGGTCCAACTACCGATTACATTTCTCATATTTAATGTAGGTAGAATTGGATTGGTAGTTAAATATGCGCAAATAACCAGCATTAGAATGCTCTCAGTGGTGTAATCTCTGATTATGTAAAAGAGTCCCCATATTACATTATAGTCCACATTTAATCGTTTGTATATAGTAATCATAATTTTTGTTTACAGCATTTTTCTAAGATTCCTACAACAAAGCAACTACAATGTGCTAGAAGGAAGGAGCATTTGCAGGAAAGTAAAGTTTCACAATATAATATTTTAAAAAGCAATGTTCCCAATTCTGTAGATACAAATAGTGCAGATAATACAATACCTGTTATTGATAATACTTTTGAAAATGTGCAATTTCATATTGGAGATGTGCCAACTGTTCAAATTAATGGTACCCAGAATATTTTTAGTGAAAGTAATAAAATAAAAGATGTATTAAATCTGATAGTAGCCAGTAAAAAACAAAGATTTTTAGAAGAAAAGAAAGCAAATGGGCTATCAATTTGAAACAGAGGAATAAAGATACAGTAAAATGTTTCAGTCTTCAGTTTTTACAGATCTTTGGAGAAGTGTGAAACCAAAATCTAGATATGTTGTAAGTTTCTTGGAAAAGAAAAAAGCTGAATTAATAATGAAAAATCTTTCATAGGAAAAGAAAATTGTTCATTTTTGTATTGAATAAACCTAAGAAATTACTTAAGGTGACTACGCCATTCCTTAGAAATATAGAAACAGTTCATGTACTTACACATGACAACATTTGTGATGTGTTTGGCATAGAGTGGAAACACACTTCTCATACAGAAAACGTTTTCAATGAGGAGAGTTACATTCAAGGAAAGAATGTGCCCCTTGCTATTGATGAGAGTGGAGATAGCTATGAAGTCCAAAACAGTGTGATTTCTAAAAAAAGAAGAAATCCTGAGGTCTGATAATACAGACATTGAAAGTTTAGGTCCATCTAGAAAAAAACTAAAAAGCAAAGTGAGGTATGAATGTGCAATTTTTGTGCAATATTGATACATTTTCTTGTAATGTCTTAAAGAGATTTGTGTACGTTTTGCACACAAATAATAATGTTCAAAGACAGATAAAGATACTACAGAGAATAGATGACTTTGAAGTTTGCGAAAAAAGCAAGACTTCTGGGTCACTCTCTATCTTGTCTTGATAAAAGTAGATGTAAGGGTCACTTTCATCATTTATGGATGCTGACTGCACATCCTACTAAAATGAAATAACTTCTAGTTAAACTATATGAGTGCAAAACACCAAGTATGTCTCCTATACACTTAAATGAAACACTTCTGACTGGAACTGTAGAAGGTTTAGTTTCTACACTGCACATGATAAATACAATGCATTTAAAAGATTATGTGTATGTAGACGAAACACTTACAGGAAGTGGAAATGATGATCCTATGTTTTCAAAGGATCTGATTGTTCAACAGTATAAAAAAAGTATTCCAATGTTTGAGTTGTCTTCTACTGAAATACCTGCCATTGTTTGCGTATCTTATTGACGCACTTTTTATAAGTCTCAAGTGCAATCAGTGTACATCGAGGAGAGGATTAAGCACAGTTAGAAGATGTTTGGAAACAACTTCATCTGTATGTGTTTTAGAAGAATGATTTGACACAGGTGAGTCAATTTATGTTTGTAGACAATGTGTTGGGTTTTATAATCAAAGAGGAATTCCTCCAAGAAGTGTCTTGAACGACATGTAGAGCCTGATATCCCTGTTGGGTTTCAAAAATTGAAATTTCTTGAAGTTATTGCATTGCAAACTGTTCATCCTTTCCAAGTAATTGTTAGGTTGCAAACAGAGATGTCAAACTGCTTAAATAATCATTAGTGCAAGGTGTGAGAGGCAAAGTTTTTTATTGAACCCTCAGTTTGGAAGAACATGTCAACACTCTAGGAGTGCACTGTAAAATTGCAGATTCTTTGTTTGTTTTAGTAAATGGTGTTGCCGCAAAAGATAAGAACATTTGGTAACAGCTCATAGATATTAATAAGGTGAAAAAAAGCATTGGCGTTTCTATTGGAGAACAATGATTTAAACAAAGGCAGTCTGACTGTACCAGACTTGTCTACGCTTGATCTTGAATCAACAAATTAAAGTAGTGACGGTCAATTCCTACATCTATCTGTTGCAGAAGGTAATAGTTTGTATGAGCATTACACCATTCAACTGCTACACTTACATGAAGTCATGGGCAATCGTTTAGAATTGTATCAAATTAAAGCAATGAAAGGTACACCAATCAGTGTCTGGGAAAAGATGTTAGAAGCTTGTTGTTTCCCTGTGCTATACCTACTCGAACAGGAGGCAGATTGGATGATCAGAAGGTTCCAATTCATGTTGTAAGTACTGTCAAAGAAAATACAAAAGTAGTTTGATGTTATCTGTTTCGACAGCATGTTACTTGAAAGTCACAGAGAAATACCTATGATTTAAAAAGAGATAGGGAATGCCAAATCATTCATGAGTACACTCCTCTCACTTATCAACTTTGGAATGCAAATACATATGTACAGTATATTTCTGATGAACAACAGCTGTTGCTCGCTATGTTATAGCATACATGTCAAAGGCTGAAAAGAGCAATGGGCAGACTTATCAGTAGATAAAAGTCTTAGTAAGAAACATTGAAGCTTTGATCTGAAAATGCTCCCACATAGAGAGTGTGGTAGCTATGAAGTTGTAGATTGGCTAACTAGCTTGCCTCTGTATGAACATAGCATTAATGTACTTTGCTTAAGTCTTGACCTAGCTAGTACTAGAAATCGGGTACTGAAGCCTTTGAGTGAAATTCAGCAGTAAGCTAAAAATGTACCTGACAATACAGAGATTCTCAAAACCAACTTGATTTATACATAGTATTCAAATCGATCTGTAGAGTTGGAGGATCCTTGTTTATATGATGTAGAAGAACGCTGCTACTCATGTCAAAATATTGAAGCAAACAGTGACAGAGGACAGGTTAAAGTACATGGATGTACTGGGAGACTAGTAAGACATGAGAAGGCAAGCCTCATCAACCACATGAAACTATCTTGCCAAACTGCAGAGAAAAAGGAACTGTTTCATTTGTATATTTTGCAGTTGTTCTTCCCATGGTGTGCAGAAAGTGATCTGCTTGTAAGTTTTGGAACTTTTGAAGTATTATTTTTTGCTCAAAAAAGCTTAATTACATATACAAAATGTGATCAGTACTTGGAGTTACTGGAGCAAGAACTATGGCAAGAAGAATATTTGGCATCTGAATCGGCAAAAGAGACTCCTGAGAGCAGTCAAGGTGCTGCACTAGGAAGTCACTATGTGTTTGGTGAGCCAATTATTCAAACTGATGTTGAGCTTGCCATGGAAGAAATAGAAAGTGCAATGTAATAAATCAAAGTTGCAGATGCGGATTATGATGAAATAGTTAGTAAACTTAATATAGAGCAAAACGAAGTTCATTATAAAATCAAAGATAGATTCTTACATGGTTTACAACATGACAAGCATGAATGTTCTTGTGTCCAATACAACCCTCTATTGATGTATATCAGTGGACAAAGAGGAACAGGTAAACCTGTTTTAATTGATGCAACAAGAGCTATGATCCAAAATGTAACTGTTGGCACTTTGTCATGTATTGTAAGTGCTCTAACAGGTTTTGCAGCATTCAATGTAGGAGGTGTTACTTTACATCGACTGTTGATGCTATCAGTGTAGCATGACAACACACTACAGTATTGAATACGTGTATCAAGTGCAGCACAAGGAGTATGAAAGGTTCTAAGAAAATGAAATACCTTAATTGTAGATGAAGTAAGCATGGTGTGTAACTTGATGCTAGTTTTCATTCACTTGTGAATGCAAGAGTTTTGGAAGACTAACTACGACGTTTCGTTTGGAGGTAAACATGTACTTGTTTTTGGAGACGTGTCACAATTAACTCCTGTGAAAGGTCAACAAGTTTTCAAGATGCTGCAATTTAAGGGTAGTAAAAAAGTATGAGGAGTATTGGGAATTGAATCTATAGTCACACAACAAGCTACATTGCCAAAAGGTTTAAAGAATGTGTACTTAATGTTGTTAGAACCAATGTTTTAAAACATATGTCTTATACTCTGTGAATATAAACATGCAAAATACAACTTTGAAATGGAAGAATAGGCTAATTAGTGTTTTATGTAAAGTAGAAGATAGATTGTTACTAGGATGTATTTTAAAATCAGTATGAAATAAATGTAGAGATAACATGATGAAGATTACATTAGACAGAATGCAAAACAGCATTCTGCAACCTTCTACTTCTGTTTTATTGGGTACAATAGTGTACATTTTAATATATACAACTGTTTCCTATAAGTACTAGGTTACATAAGTAGTTCCATGTACATTATTTTGAGTGTTAGGGAGTGCAGAAGGTCATGGCTGTTTACATCTGAATCAAGTAAACAGTAGACTATAGATACAGAATAAACAAAGTAAAATGTTTCTAAAATAAATGACATGTAACTACTAACACGTGTTTAAGGGAAGGATTTCGATATATTGTGTTTTACTTGTTATGTGTGTAGGTGGCCAAAATAAGGACGCACCCAATGTTTTTGGGAAGTATTCCTATTCAATCAAAACATGAATATAACCTAGTTCAAGTGTTAGTTTGTACAATGTTTAAAGATCTTCTACTTGCAGTGTTGCTATTTTCGGAAAAGTCATGCAATGCATTGTGTCATTATACAGTGGACTTGTTACATTTTTTATAGTAGTTTATACACAATTTGTCATTGGCTTCTTAAGTGTGTTGGTGGCCAAAAAAAAGATGCACACCAATTTGAGAAGAAGTATTCTAATGGCAATGTAGAGATAATTATTATATTTTAAAATGTTTGATTTCATAACAAAGTATTCCACACTGCACACAACTATATGTGCAACTAGAAGTTTTTTAAATACCAAATTCAATGTTTTTAAAATTTCAAATATGATGTGTAGGTTTTGAAATGTTATTATTACCTTCTTATGTATGTTTGTGGACAAACAAAGAATGCACACAGTAGGCACATACACAATTATGGAAATTACATTTCTTAGTGTAGCTTGTGGTATGTGGTAATACATTTACACATCCAAATGTTTTTATTGGTTACCTATTATGTTGGCATGTCTTTCATACATTTATTTGTAAAACTGAAGATATACTTAGGTTATATGTCTTGGTTTCATGGTTAAGGTTGCATACATTAATCTGCAAATTTGAGATAATTTAATATTAAATAATATTTGGACAGAATTCAAACAAATATTCATTGTAGTGAAATGCATTCATAGGTGCATGAACTATTGACATTGTGTGTAAGGAATGGGGAGGATCCTGTTTTTCGGGGGAGCACCACCTTCGGGGATCGGAAGTAGGATAAAGAGAGGAACAATGAAGGTGATGGCCCTGTCTCTTAGTACTACAATCTGGCAATGGATGTACCTATTATCGGAAGAGGTCAATTGCTTGAAGAACCAGGAGGAACCTGTGTTCGTAGAAGTGCCAAAACACCTAAAAAATTCTTGTTTTGTGCACAAAGAAATCAAATGAGTGTCTGTCTAAAGAATGCATGAGAAACTAGAAATATCATGCCAGTCTCTGTACTACAATCAATCTTGTTCACTAATATTGTCAAACCGCCAACATGTAATTCTGTAACCAATTTGATTTTCTTTTTTCTTGTTTATTTGTAGTGGGTTACACTTATAAAATGTACGGTCAGTAAGAAGTACTCAACACAACTAAACATTCTGGGAAATAGACCATCTCCTCTCTGTCCTGAAGACGGCTACACTTTCAACAACAGACATATTGCGTAATTGTCTGATTTTTCATGTTGCCATTAGCCGAAACATATGTCGACCATCACAAACAAACCTAAGGTTTCTAATAGGTTTCTTCTATGATAGAGCTGTTCATTATTAAGAAGTGCTCCACCTTTGTGCCTGTTTTGAACAGTTACTGGAAACAAGACACAACACTCATGTACTAACCCCACCACAACTTTAATGTGTTGCACCAGAGTTTAGGTCTGCCTTTTATGAGATTTTGTTATGTCCTCAGTTAAAGATCTTTTTTTAACAAAGAAGTTTTATATGTTTTATTGAGAATTAAATAAAATGTACCTTTATTGTTAATTTCAGGTTGGCTTGAACATTTGATTTCTTTGTGCACAAAACAATATTTCTTTAGGTGTTTTGGCACTTCTATGAACACAGGTTCCTCCTGGTTCTTCAAGCAATTGACCTCTTCCGATAAAAGGTACATCCATTGCCAGATTGTAGTACTAAGAGACAGGGTCATCACCTTCATTGTTCCTCTCTTTATCCTATTGACATTGTGGGAAATTCTCTTTAGAATTTGCTGATGCAAAACCAAGTTCGTCGTTACCTAAATGGTTAGTTTAGTTGAGGTAATCATACAACATTTATTGTATCTATACTACACTCTAGATACCCCTTCTCTTTGAAACTGTTGTTCTTTTTAATCTTTTTTTTGACATAATGTTCATTTTATACAATTGTTAAAAATGTTATTATACTTGTCATATAAAGATACTTGTAGAAAGTGAGATAGTATATCATTTGTATAGATATACTTATTGTTTACTATTTTACATAAGTGTATTTTTTTCTCTCCAATGATATGATTTTTTTTCCTCTGTGGCATGATAAATGAATACAGCCTTTATTGGAGGTGCACTAGGAATACATTCAGTATTCCTTTAGTACCATAATGAAAAAAAAACATCAATCTTCTTCTTTTTATTATATTGTGTAACTAGCTTAAGTTCCCGGCTTTGCCTGTGATGTCCATTCTCAGATTTCTTTTCATATTCCACTGAAAAAGATGAACAAATATTGTTATTTGCCACAAAGAAAAACATGATACATGTTAATTTCACTAATTAATTGAACCCCAAATGTTCATTTATCTCTCATTTAAATTCTCACATGAATATCATATTTGTATGCGTTTGAGTGTTGTTAGCAGTGGTGGCCACATTTGCTGCTAAACACACACTGCAAATAATCAGAGTAAGCATGCAACTATGATATTCATGTGAGATTTTAAATCGGACGTGAATGAAAATACGGTTTCAATTAATTCGTGAAATTGACATGTATAGAGTTTATTGCAAAACAAATCAATGAAAAGAAATACTCACTTCTTTGAAAAAAATGTGAAACAAAAAAAGCAAGAAAAGTTTAGCACAGGCAGAGCAATGATGAGCACTTTCTACAAATGACCTGTAGATGGCGCATGGAACAACACAAAACGTAAAGCCAAAAGCCAAAAATAATAATTATATCGGGAATGGGATGACCTATGGAGCATTAATTTCACAATGAAATAAATGATATGCTATGCAAAATTCATGATGCCAAACCTCACTGTTAATGAAGAGTTACATCCCCAAGATCAACGTCATATTCAAACCCACAAACACAACTTTGTTTTATATATAAATATATATATATATATATATATATATATATATATATATATATATATACATATTACATATACATATATATATATATATATATATATATATATATATATATATATATATATATATATATAGCAGATGATTAGCCAACAAATTGCGCTCTGCCTCATTACTGAGCTGGTGCTACCGGGCTAGAGCAGGCTACACTCAATATATGTTAAACAGAAGGGTAAAGGTGCTGGGGAGGAGAAAGCTCTCCCACAAACACCTACCAAAAAATGCCCAAGCACACAAGACTTCAAATTGTGTTCAAAATTTCATTTTATTTATCCAAAAAGAGTGAACATAGTATAAAAAGCATACATAACAATACCTAAGCAGACCAGGTGTCATGCAGCAATCACCCACAGCGGGTGGAAAACGCCACGCGTTCCGCTCGACTCGCGAGCTACCTCAGGCTAGTATGATTCCAAACGTTTGTTTCCTTGTGTTTTTATACCCTTGCACTGAAGGTGATTGGGTCTGCACAGCTGTACAGCTTACATAACGTAAAAAAAGTTGACATTTACATAACATGAAAAAAAAACAAAAAAAACCTTAACAGTTAATTGTTTAGAACTCTATGGTTCTGATTGCAACAAATCCGCCATTGGTCAGTGTGTAAATACATAGTTGCCCACATTTGTGAGTTACCTAATTCCCCATTACTATACTGGGTATATGCCAGCTGACAATAAGCCATAACAGCCCTTCACCTTCACTTGCTTTACAATGTTAAAAGAAGTGACCACGAGTAAAAACGCTAGTGCGCCTATTTAATTTAATGCTGCACCGTGATAGAAAAAATGTCTTCACGGTGCTGCTCTCTTCCCGCTATTGGCGTAAAATGCCCTGAAACGAATGTGTGCTCCTACTGCCCTGAAGCCACAGTGCCCGCTTCCGTATAGTAAAATAAGCTTTCAAGTGAAAGCCCCCTATATATGCACACTATAAATGCAACATGGCAATACCAGTGTATGGCCATATAAAAACAACAATGGTGTTCACTACACGGGGCGAGCATCTGTGGTATAGACAGTCTGATTCTCAATGACAAATTAAAACAATATCACGATTGGTGAAAAGTCACCATATCGAACAAAGTGACTAATGCATTAAAATACAATATAAGACAAAAGCTGAAACCTGAGTTCCTATTCAGTGCAAAAGTATGGCTGTAAAACATCCAGATATCCATAAATTTAAATGAGTATCGAAGTGTGTTGATTCATATAATACACACAGCCAATAAGAGGGAGGGTCTACCTAGATCGGTATAATAACTATAGACAATAGTTTGTAAACTTGTGATAATCATATATGCAGAATGGATGGACATATCAAGGTGTGTTGGTTAATATAGATTAGCACCTGGATATCAATGTTTAATTCCTCATTCATATAGGAACACATACATCTCTGAGTCTATATTTAGACCATTGGGTTTCAGAGTATCATATTTGCATATGAGCTTGGCTTCTAGTTGACATAACTTGAGTTCTCTATTGCCAAGTCTTTTATGTTGTGGTATATGGGCTAGTCCCTGGAAACTCATTTCTTTTACATTATTGCTGTGTTGTTCAGCAAAATGTGTTGCCAGTGGATAGGTTTGATCTCCATTTTTAATAGCCCTATAATGTTGCAAGATGCGCAGTTTAAGCGGGCCTATTGTGGATCCTATATAGTTCAGGCCACAACTACAGGTAATGGCATACACAACGAACTTCGTTTGACATGTTATTCTATGTTTGTGTTTCCATTGTTTGCCATCAACACCAATAAATGGTCTCTTAGATACAAAATTGCACATTTTACATTTACAACATTTTCTGAAACCCATTTTGTTCTCTCCTAAGAGCCAACTTGACGATTCATTCTTAGTCACTACCATATTTGGCGCCAAGATGTTTTTTAGTGTGGGGGCTCTGCGGAAAGTAACACTCGGTCTTATCTCTAAGACTCTACACAGATCTCTATCGGTGGTCAGAATGTTCCAATGTTTTTACGCAGTGGATTTGCACACAACCTTGTACTAAAGCCAGGACCAATACAATTGCACTTAAACCAAGACCCATTCCATTTACCTTAAGAGAACAGGTGGACGGAGAATTGGCAAGGCTGAAAGATGAAAGTGTCATTAAAAGTATGGAATCACCAGAATGGATCAGCACCATCGTGGTGGCAAAGAAAAAGAATGAAAGGAGTTGTATAGGCATGGACTTATGCAACCTGATCAAGAACATACGAGTAGACAAATATCCACTTCCAACAATCTTGGAAATGTTAAATATCATGAAAGGTGCTCATATGTTTACTAGGTTAGACATTTTATCAGATCATGTTAACGGATGATTGCATAGACCTCACTGTATTCATAACACCAATTAGATTACACCAGTATTGCAGGATGCCATTTGGATTTGCATCTGCAGCGGAAGCAGTTCAGCGGATAACAACAACAGTATTGACAGGTTTTAAACAGACCTTCCAGGATTTTGCAGCATGAAATGGCAAATTTTGCGGCATGAAATGGCAAATTTTGTGGCACAAACTTTTATTTATTGCAGCATTTTTGCGGGACATTTGGTATTAACTGGAGGGTGTAAGATTGCCACATTGCAGGAAATAGGAGAGTACAAGGCTACAACAGAGCCAGGGTATCATTATTATGTATCTTTTGTATTAATTTAATAGGAAGAGTCCCAGATGTCTCTGGCTTGGCAGAACAGTGTTTCATTTGGCTACATTTCTGGTTTAATGTTCATGCCTATTTAATAGTATTAACTAAATTGATCGTTATCAATTGTAATGCTGAAAATATTCCCCTTCTATGTTCTCCAATCCGCCAAACACCCACACACCTCTCTCACCAACACACATCTCACCAACTCTCCATCACAACTTAAATTCCTTAACCTCTCACTCTGTCATACAAATACTCATGTGCTATGTCACACTGTCAAGTCACAATTTGCACTGCCCAGCCCCTGCCACACTCCAAATCATACTCCCAACTCACACCTTACACTCTACAATTCCTCCCGCAATATACAGTCCTTCATTCTTTTGTGCTGCTTCTGCATCTTGCATCCTTTCTCCCATTCTATCGCACTCTTCCCTCATCCTTTTTCCCAATCTGCAGCTCACTGCCTCTTTCTGGCCAACCGCTTCCTCTCTGCTTTCTGGCTCACTGACCACACGCTCCCAATACTTTGTGTAACTCTGCTCGCTCTCAGATTTCTGGCCCACCACATCACTGCTTCATCTGCTCTCTTGTGCAGCGTTTGCTCCTCTGACCCACTGCTCTCCCTCTGTTTTCTTGCCTATCACTTCACATCTCACCCATCACTCTCCCTCTCTCTCACAGTGTAACCATTTTTTATTTTTTTTTAAATGTAGATTTTGACCCAGTTCCTCAAATAATGGGGCATTTAAAAAAAGAACGGAGGATATGCTATTTTTAGACAGCCCATTTTTGGAAATGAGCAGGTCACCTTATTCTCAAAGGTGACCGGTGCATTTCCACAGGCTTGAGTTGTAGCGCAAATTGTGCGCTAGCCAGCTGCCTTGAATGGTGTTCTGGGTTGTTTGACCGAAGTGTAATTATTTGCGGCAGAATTGACCGTAGTAAATTTCTCTGCGAAGCGATTTGCACTTCAGCCAAACAACCCAAAATGTACCTGAAACCACCACCCCACCCCCCCTTCTCAACTGCTGGTCGCTGCCGCTTCCCCTGCAACCCTGCAGTGCCAGATCCGTCCCTCTAATGTGGGTCGGATCCGACTCTGCAGGGTCCCTTTTTTGATATTTTCTTTTTTTTCTGTCCCCGCCTCCAATTTTGAGGAAAAAGGGGAAAATACTTCTGAAACCACCGTAGACCAAAAATGCTGAACATGGGGAGCGGGTGACACCCCTGCAACACATGTTCAGTATTTATAAAAATCGATCGAATAGTACTGGACGAAATAGGTCAAATTGTAACATTCGATAGATTTTTGTCATCAAAATGGGCAGTACTTTGAATAGAATCGCTCTCCCGACAGTGTTCTGCAAGCTCCCAGTGCCTTTCACAGGGACAGGCGCTCCAGGTGCCTGCCGCTGTAAAATGCAACCCAAAAAAATGCATTTTTATCCTGTTTGAGGAACAGAAATGCAAGCGACACAGCAGCGGTTCATACCTTAAAAGAAACGCATGAAGGGTCAGGAATGACCCTGTCATGCAGTGGCAGCCCCACATCCCGTGCGCGTAGGGTTGCCTACAATTTCTGCACATTTAAAAGTGCATCTTGCTTGGAAATGAGGGATGCACTTTTAAATTGACAGAAACGCCACTTTATTTGATCAAGGAGGTGAAAAAGGCCATCTGAATGGGCACGCATATAAAATGTGCCCTTTCATGTGTCCCTTGTGGATTGGGCTGCACTTTTTTTGGGCGTAAGTGATGAGATGTGTTAGCGCATTTCATTTCTTGTGTAAAAAAAAGTTGGGAACCTGGCACCCTGAGTATTAGTTTTTTTGAAAACAGTAATTGTTGCAGATTACTTAAAAAAAAAGAAATGTAACATTTTTTTTTTTTTTTAAAGATCATTTTTTTGCACAAAACGGCCGTTTTTTGGGGCATTTTGCGCAAAACGGCTGTTTTCGTGGCATTTTGCGGGATCACAAAATCGCTATAAACTGGAGGGTCTGTTTAAAGGAACTATGGTTTTTCAAGAAGGCATTTTAGTATGCAGGAAAGGAAGGAAGGAAGGAAGGAATGAACGAACGAACGAACGACCGAACGACCGAACGAACGAACGAACGAACGAACGAACGAACGACCGAACGAACAAACGAATGAACGAACGAACAAACGTGATGAGAGACTCAAAATTGTATGGGACATGTTACAAGAGAGAGGTTTGAAGACTGAGGCTATAAAGTGCAAATTCAGGAAGGCCCAAGTGGAGTATCTTGGACATGTAGTTAGTGGACAAGACTAGAGGCCTCAAAATGCTGAGATTAAAGCCATACAACTGAAAAGGAGAAATTAATATCCCTTTCAGGTTTAACAGACGACTACAACAAGTTCATAGAAAATGTTGTGAGCATGACAAAACCATTAAGAAAGTTGATGAAAAAAGGAGCATTGTTTGAGTGGTCATCAGAATGTGAAAGCGCCATGGAAATTATTACGGGAGGTGTGTGTAAAGTGCCCAACCTGGGAGGTTTGGTTATTAGTCAGCCTACTAGAGTTCTGGTGGAAGCAGTATTATCACAAAGGATAGAGGAAGAAGAGAAGATAATCTGTTATGCATCCAGAATGTTAATTGAAACTGAAATGAATATATACTGTTATGGAAAAGAAATATTGGCAAGTGTGGGGGTGTAAACCACTACAGGAAATATGTATGGGGAAATCACTTTGTGATTAACACTGATCACAACCCACTAGTTGAAGTATTAACAGTTAAGGGAATGGACAAGGACCCACCCCGGTTAGCAAGGCTATCATTGAAACTGCAGGAATATGACTATGAAGTGAGATATGTGCCATGGATGAACAAAAAGATAGTTCATTTTTTGTTGAGATTACTGGTAATACAGGAAATGAAAGATGAAGAGGAAGAACAGGATGAAGTAGAAGCCATAATATTTGATGCCATAAACAAAGAAGAATGGTAGGCTGTGATTGGTGAGGATAAAACTATGACTGAAGTAATGAAATGTGTTTGTATGGGTTGGGCTTCTAAACAACAAGTCAGGGAAGACTTGATTGCTTTTTGGTAGGTCGAAGAGGAATTAATTGTAGAAAATGAAATACTTTTAAGGGGAATGAAACTAGTACCATCAGAAACTATAAGGAACAAAATCATGGTACTTGCTCACTAAAGTCATTCAGGGATAACATGGACCAAGAAAAGAGTTATGGAGAAATATTTACGGGCAAGTATGGATGTAAACATCGAGAGGACAATAAGAGTTATTTGGGAGTGTCAGAATTCTGACAAAGGTTGTAGAGTCAGTAAGTTAGGTGTCAAACCCATTTTGATTCCTATGGGGGCATGGAAACAAATTGAGATTGATGTGTTGGGGCCGTACCACATACTAAAACTAGAATTAAGATTTATGTCGGTCCTGGTATATTATTTTAAAAAATGGATAGAAGTGAAATTCCTAAAATATGTGGGCCATGAGAAGTGATGAAGTTAATAGAACAAGTGAGCAGGAGATAAGGATACCAGATGTTCTCATAAGTGATAACAGAGGACAGTTCAAAGGACAGCAGATAAGTGCATATGCTGAGGAAGTTGGAAATAGATGGAAAAATACGGCCTTATATAATCCTCAGTCAAACGGTTTAGTAGAAAGGTATAACTGTCTATTGGTAGAAATAATTGAGCAAGCAATTAGGAATGGCAATGATATTAAGGCATCAATGGTAGTAAGGGTGTGGTGTATGAGAATGCCTGTCAACAGTGTCACTGGGGCATTGTTTTTTAGGTTGATGATGGGCAGGGAACCTAACACTAAATTTAATCTGAGTTAGGTAAAAATGGTGAGTAATGGTGGAGAAGTAAGCAATTAACAAGTAAGAGACCGTATAATAAACAATCCAGGAAAATATGCAGGGGAAATGTAACAAGGAAGTAATTCATAAACAATTCAAAAAAGGAGATTGGGTAAGAATTAAAAAAGGGTGAGGAGTGAAGAAAGGTTTATACACATTTTCAGAACCTATTAAAGTCAGGGACGTATATGAAAACACTATTAGAGTGGCAGATGGGTTAATATTGAACCTTGATAGAGTGTGCAGATGGCAATATGACCGAACGCCTACATGGCAAGAAGAACTGGTGAATCCACCTAATAGATTTGTTGTCATGTGGGATAGAATGATGGGGAAAATTAATCAGGTGGATGAAGATGTAAGAGATGCACAAACACAAAGGTGCAAATACTTTCCAAGGAATAGTGAAGAAAGATATAGAGAGAGTACAAATGTGTGTTTGAAGAAAAGAGTGAGCAATCCCCCAGTGAGCTTTAGGGATTATTTTATGCTTTGAAATTGTTCTTATAAAAAAAAGAGGACAGCCAGTTCTTCAGAATGTATATTCCCGCCCGCTGCTCCAGTCACCTGATTGGCTAATGGCCATTCCCCGGGTGCAAATCATCATGATTACATCTTCCTATTCCCAATTATTCGAAACTCTGGATACATGTGCATTTCATATGCATTTAGCATGTGATACATTGAGAGTTATTTCAAGTTATGGCCATGCCTCACATGTTTGCAGTAAAAGGTTTTGTGACACGAAACAGCCAGGGAGCTTGTTAAAAGGATATTCTCTCTTCTTTCTGGAAAACCCAGCATCTGTCAAAGACATTGCTCCTGACACTCTCTTATGCCTATACCTTGCTAAAGTTAAAACCATAGCTTGGTAATCTTTGAGACATGCCTTACTGCTGAATAGGTAGCTAATCACAAAGTGCTATTCAAATTGGGTTCCCAGTTCACGGATCTAGCAAAGATAAGACCTACATTGGTATATGATTAGACATAGTTAATCCTTTTTTACCCGATAACACAGGAGGCCCTATTTTATTATGGCCCAAAGCACACTACTTTGTGTTTAATTGTTGGGTTCCCAGTAGACAGAGCCAAACTGTAGCATGTTTTCAATGATCTAATACTGCCATCTAACCTAATGAATGCATTATGGTCACTTTACTCTGTGAGTAAGGTGTGGTACCAATAGAGAATGTACCAATTCCTTCCCTGTGACCAGGGGAGTGCACCAAGGCTGCATTTTGTCCCTGGTTCTGTTTTTAGTGTATATTAATGAACTGGCAAATTGATGAAAAATCAGAGAGTGACACACCCAGTGTTAAAGGGGAAAAACATCGAAATCCTGCTTTATGCATATGATGTAGCCTTATTCTCCAAAAAACCCTTAGGCACCAAAAAGCATAATTAACTTTTAGAGCAATACAGTAAGGAGTTTAGGCTTGCAAATAACAATACTGAAACTGTGGCGATGGTCTGTCAACCCACATGAGTACAAAAACTGAAACCCCACTTTGAGTTGACTCGCGAAAGGATCCACAAAGTTACCTCATTCAAATATTTAGGCATAAGGAACAATTGAATTTTAGCCATTTCAGCCTGAGGCAACAGGTGGGTGCTACCACATTATTGATGCATAACATTGGGGGAAATGTCATTTGTTCTGTCTTGGAAGTGTCCCCGAATTACGTCCCTCTCTATAATAGATCAGTTGGGCCGCATGTAAGGGACATTTTAACTCCCGTTATTGGTGCTCCGAACCTCAGCCCCATCACACCAATGTACCACATAGTGGCTATGTGCCCGATTTTATTTCAATTTTATATGAAATCAATCTGAAGCCTCTGATGTTCTGGGTGCATGTTAATGTAAGTTCTGAATTGACGCTTCACAAAAATATCCAAGAAAGTAACTGGAAATGGCTCACATTTATTAAAACAATGCTGACAGAATTAGGTTTGGGTCATCTCTAGAGAAAACCCATCAGTATGAACAACAATACTCAAACTCTTGTTAAAGAGGCATTTTATGGGTTCCATGTGTTAATAACCCCGCAAAAATATTGCAATACTGTGATGTTGACCCATGGACCCTGCGGGGGACACCCCCACAACCCCTGCATTATTTTAAAATGTGCGGGGGATACCCCCACAACTCCCGCTCCCACAAAATATCCTCCCCAAAAATAATGCCCATGGCGAGACAAATGGCCATATGTATGGCAATATTTTTGGGGGGATTATTTTGTAGGGATACCATTTTATGACTGGGCAGTTTTTCACCTCACCAATTATGAGAACATCGGCACAAAATCTCCATTGTATCTGAACATAAAACATTCTTGGGATATTGAACAATATATTATTTGAACAGAGAAAACTGCTGATAGAGCAATGATTACTTGTTTGGATTTAGATATTCTATCCCTTGCAGAATTTATCCCAAAATAGGCTTAAGACAACTCTTTGCCCCTTTTGCAGAATACTAATGGAGACAGTTATTCACTTTATCTTTTTTTGCCCTTGGTATTCCTTTCAAAAGAATACATGTATTAAGCCACTCATTACAAAATGCAGCATCAGGCATCTGTATGTAGCCTTGAGTTTTTTCAAGGTCTGTAACAATATAGAAACTCCTGTAGCCTTGGTGAATTTCCTTCGGACTGTCTTCAAAATAAGGAGGGCCTCGAGCCCAATCAGATGCAATTCTGATACCCTCCAGCTAGGTCCATAAACAGCCACTTTTATTAGTGGCATGGATATCTGATGCTCTTTTTGTTAGTGGTTCTATTCATTTTAGAATATTTGATACAATCATGACCTGTAACTGCATATCGATCTTAAAGGAGAAGTTCTCTCAAGAATTGTATTGGCCAATGGATAGGGCTTGTATTCTTGAGCATATATTGATCAATCACAATTTTCTTCCCAATGCAGCTTGCGTTCAATGTTCTGACATTTAGACATAGGAACCGCACGGGTCCGAACCAGCCATCTTGTGATAATCGTGTCCATTAATCTATTGCCCTAAATTGAAGTGCATTGGTGGCAGTAAATTATAACAGATGCCCCACTAGCTGACACCAGTAGACTTTAACTTTAAGCATACTCTCATTTCAAGACCTGGACAAATATCATCCCAGCCGAACAATTTTTCAGTTTACAGTACGTATATCTGACACCACTATTGTGGACACAGGCCGCAGGCACGGCCAAGCTTCCATGCACAATAGAATACGGCTATGGCTATACACATCAGGTCTAGCATCACCCATAGCCGTCCAGACTGAAACTCCCGACGTACTTCAACAACTCTGTCACTAGCATACAGCGACAACCACCTGAAAGGAACCTGCTATAGGTGGCGTCACATAGACTCTCGCAAAAATAGCAATCTGTCTCAAACCCTCAACAACACCCACCCATGTGTCTGACCTCTCTTGGGGCTGCTTAGTCAAGCCTTTCCAGCCACCTAAGTCTTAGAACTGCAACATGCACACATGCATCACCTAAGCTAAACTCCCTAGAATTTCCAACCACATCGACGACGGTCACCAAGGGCGATCCAACCGAGAAAAAAGCACATTGAGGCCACACAAGTGGGGAAAAAGCACTATATAAATAACCAAATACAATAGAATACAATACAATACTCGCTTTGTCACCTCGCCAGTGCACATCTCATTTGAAAGTCTTTTGTGCGTAATCCATTGACGTGTCTCCATGGAAATTCCAAGACGCCTCTTTGCTCAATAAATACCCATTCTGATCAGGCAACATTGGAGTTTCTGATGCCTTTGTGTCCATCTATTTTATTCCAAGCCTCCACAACTCCTTTTTGCTCTTTTCCGCTACCTAACAACCACGATAAATAGAACCTGAAACTATCTCTAAAGACATTTCTCTAAAAGAGCTTTAACTTTCAATAATTATTATATAATTGGCAAATGTCTTTGCTAAACCAGATTTAAATTATATATTTACATCAGTTGTTTTGTTTGTGTGAAAATGATAACATTCCATCTTTGGCCTATTCCTGTTATCTATGCACGATGGGTTTTTATAACATGCCTGTTTCTTCTCATAATTTTTTTAGACATGCCATTTTAAAATAAAACATCCATGCATTATCTTAGCAAAGTTACTAAATATTTTTTTCTCCCACAGTTCACTTTTGATTACTTCCATCCTCAATCATTATGGCATCAATTCAACCATACCTTTACAAGCCTAAATATACCAACGAGGAAATGTGTGATTGAGGAAATCGCTGAAAAGATGCTGAATCGAGTGAAAGTGGTGACAATTGCTCCCAGCATCATGATCCTCAACTCATTGAAGATGGTTCCACTTGGTCTACATGCCATCGCTGTGACACAAGGCCCACATTGGTGGAGAACAAATACTCTGGCTGCTTGTCCTACATACCCAAAGAAGAACCTCCACCACTACGCATGACCCAGCTTCAAGACTTCAGGGCTTACAAGATCCGTGTTGAGAATGCTGATGGTGCAGATGCACAAACTTATAGCAACCTTGTAATGAGTATGCATTGCATTTAGACACATTTTTACAAGACCCTTTTTTCAAAAATATTGGACGGAATACTTTACGCACAAATTCCTACCTGTGCCGTATTTGTTCCAAGATAGGCCAAAAAAAGATAAATGTAATTATTCAATTCATTCACCAAACCTTTCCCTATCTTTTAAACAAATGATACTGTCTTGTGGCATTTACTTGGTGTATTCATGCAAGACTGGTATTCTGTGTTTGACGGTCATACCTGCCTGTGTCATTCAAGCCATCCGTGAACAATTTCCAGGTGCCTCCGGACAATACACAGGATTTTTACAGACAGTAACACCATCTCAGCATAATTTGTAGTTTGTATATACCTTCAAATAAATCTTTAAAAATACAGTTTTTATTACAATATTTTACTTTCAATACAAAATATGTCTAATTATTTTGAATTGTATACTTTCTAATTATTTCAAGTTTGTATTTGTATTTGTATTTTAATTATATTGCGCACCTAACCCAGGGGTAGCCAGGCGCAGAAGCATCAAGAGGATTGCAAAGCTTAGTTACATACAGAGGAGTGAAGTCCAGCTGTGGTTACAGTGCTGGACGTGTCACGCAGAGGAGGCACAGATACAGAAATATACAATATAAGCAATACTATATACAATAGTCCGGTAGTCGCAAGAAAGGTATCTACGCCGAGCAGTGGACAACCAGATGTACATATTTACAATCATTGTGGTGAGGAGCAACAGGGCACCGGAAGGTCGTTATGAGTCGATAACCTTGAGCCAGTGGATGGTCTTAGCTCTGAACTGGTGGTAGGGGAGGTCCTCCCTGCAGGGAGGAGGAAAGGAATTCCAGAATTGAGCTGCTTTTACTGGAAAGCTGTTCCCTCCGGACATTGTACGTTTAAACCTGGGCACCAGGAGAAGGTTGGAGTTGGCCATTCTAGAAGGGCGAGAAAGGGTGGGTTTAGTGAATCTGGAGATAAGGTATTGAGGGGCTGCTTGGTGGAGATATTTATGAATCAGAGAAACTGATTTGAGGAGTATTTTGTCTTTGGTGGATAGCCAATTGACAGACCTTCTGGAATCAGAAATATGGGATTTCTTTGGGATACTGAGGGCCGCTCTTAGGGCATTATTTTGAAGGATTTGAATTTTATTTGTGATATATTTGTTACAGCCTACATATAGAACGTTGCAATAGTCCAACTTGGACAGGATCAGAGCCCTGTCCAAGGTGATACAGTTAGCGGGAGAGAGAAAAGGTTTAGCTACCCTGATGAGTTTGCATGTATAGGAGGTGGCGGATGCCATCGCATCAACTTGTTTATTGAAGGTGAGGGTAGAGTCTAGGTAGAAGCCGAGAGTTTTAACCTCCTTGGCTACCGTAATCTTATTATTGTCAATTACGAACGATGAGTAGTTTTGGTCAAGTTTGTTGAGGTAATGTGCAGAGCCTAGAATGAGGAGTTCTGTCTTGTCATCATTCAGGCATAGACCGTGTGAAGCCATCCATGCCTGCATGATGAGGTACACTTTGTTGACGAAGGCCAAATCCTTGTCATAATCCCCCGACAACGGGATGAGGATCTGGGTATCATCGGCGTAATTAGTGTAGGTGATACCCAGATCGTCTAGATCATCAAAAAGGGGCTTCGTGAAGATGTTATATAGAGTTGGGGATAAGCAGGATCCCGGAGGCACGTCACATGTGATAGGTGTTGGGTCGGCTGCTGCTAGCAGGGAGAAGACTCTCATTATGCGGTTATTTAGAAAGGATTGGATCCAGTCAGTTGCCTCTTGAGAGAAGTGGGCTGCTTTTTGTAGGTGGTCGCACAAGCTCTGGTGGTCGACTAGGTCAAAGGCAGCTGAGAGATCAAGGAGTTGCAGTAGTGCTGTCTTACCCTGATCTCTCAGCTCGTCTATCTGTGCCTTAAGATCTATAAGTGCTGAGGCCTGGAGCCTGATTGTCGGACGCCTAGGAGGTGGAAATTCTCGAGGTAATGTTGTATTTGATAATTTGGTATATTTAATTTCACGTTTTTAGTATTCTGAAACAATTTTAATTGTTTCTCACATGTTACCAAGCAACAAGGCACAAACCCTAAAGTTACAATACCAAAAACTCAGTACTTGCATTATAAGTGGGATTGCATTTCTTATTTGTATTCTCTCTTTTCATGTACTTCTTTGTTTCAAGTACTCTAAAATTAATCTCTTTGTAATTAGGACTTCACATAAGTCTTTCATTAAATGTTACTACCAATCCTCACACTTTGACAGTCATAGGAATGAAAAGCAATGAAAGTAATATGATAACAAGTGAATGAAAGTGTTTGTCCTGGTCAACAACAGCACAAACTGTACTAACAACAATGGTACACTATGGCAGCAAGATCAACACAGGTTATTGTGAATGCCCTGAATATGTTTCCAATATTAATCACAGTCAATCATAATCTATCCAAACACCTCTCCCTTATCAATGCACTGTTATCACTTTGTCCATGCCTTATCATTTGGGTTGGGTTTTGGTCCCACAGATACACCAGAGTGTCAGTGAATTTTACAACTCATGTTATTGCATGTATCAACACTCGTCCACCTAAAACCCAGTGTCTCCATACTCCCTCGTGAAGACCCTGACCCTACAATCAACATATCTGTATGTACTTTGACAAAGTGCAGAGACTATTCCGCTTGCTTCATCCAGATCCATCCCCTCCTTTATCAGATGCAGTTCTCACTTGGGCCATGCACTCACAATGGGAATGGGTGGATGGGCATGCACAATGTGCCAAGAACCATGTACAACCCAAAGGGTTCTTGCCTCTAGGGACCAATATCGCCATGACCACCACAGATCCGGGCTCTCCATACTCCCCTTTGAAGACCTTGTTGCTACAATCAACATATCCGAGTGTCCTTTGACTAAATGCAGGGCATATTCCTCTCGCTATGACCAGAGCCACCCACTCCCTTATAAAAGGTAATTCCCACTTGGGACATGCTTTCGCAATGGGAATGGGTGGATGGGTACTCAGAAGGTGCCAAATACCATCTACAACTCAAAGGAGTCTTGCATCTACGGACCAATTGCCACATGGCCACTGTGACAATTCAAAAGGTAGGAGCCCTTTCCCATGATGTTACGGAGGTGTGACCGCTACCCAATAGCCCCCTGAGTTGTGGTTAATGCAGAAAGATCTCATGGGGAGGGACTCCTCCTCTGGGGGCAAAGCCGATCACCTGGTGTACAGCCATTGAATGATGTCACTTCCCAACATTCCCTAGCCCTTCCTATTGTTCAGAACCCCTTTATTGAAAGTCAGCCCCTGTACTGTTGCCTTACCGAAGATAAACCTAAAGCCAAAAGAACTAGGACGAAGAACAACACAGAAGGCACAAATGTCATTGACTGTGCTTGCACTGGTAAGAGATGTCCCAGAGGCATAAGGAGTCATAATGAATCAGTTGTTTTTTTTTAATTTTATTTTCAATTTTAACAACACAACAATACATTAAAAACATCAAGATGATACAAAAATAACTATATACAAGATTACAAATCACTGAACACAAATTCCACCCCACCCCCCAATCGTAGAATTCACATCCGAAGATATTCAATTGTCATTTTCAGTATATTGAAAGAAATCTCCCCCATATCTTATTAAATAGCATTTTCTTGTCTTGTCTTTTGTATAAAAACTTTTCCACATCAGCCAGACTATGCATTTCATGAAACCAAACATCTTTGTGTAAGGTAGTAGCAGTTTTCCAATTCCTTAAGATGATTTTGTTTCCAATCATGGCACCTCTATATAACCATTTCTTCTGGCATTGTGTTAGATCTAACAAGTTATCATCAAAACCCAAGATCAGTGTTTGAAAATCAAGCTCAATCCTCTCATTCAAAACCTTCTCAAAGATCTCGCCTAATTCCGTCCAAAATTCTCGCACCTTCCTGCAGTCCCACAACATATGTTCCAATGTACTACTCTCATGAACACAATTCCAACAACGTGGATCATCTTTCAGACCTCTCTTCCATAACCTTTCGGGGGTCCAATAAGCCCGATTAAGGATCTTAATTTGTCTCGACCTCTCAGTCAATCCCAAGGAACATAGTTTAACATTTTCACTCATTCTCGTCCAAGATTCCGCAACTGAGGCAAAGGACAATCTGCATGAGAGGAACTTGATACAATGTGTAGAAATGATAAAGGACAATCAAATGTGTCAATCCCAGCCTTGTGAAGCATGGCTGTGTGAAACCCCACCGGATCTGGCAGCAGGTGTGGGGGAGAAACAGCACGAGAGATCCAGGAGGCATTCCCCCTGGCATTTTCATTGCAAGTGAACACAGGAGAAGGGAGTCATTCTCCAGTAGAAGGAACTTTCTGTTAGTTTATCCTTTAGTTATAGTCTGAGGGATAGAAGTAGGTTGTGACACAGGACGGTGGAGTTTATTTTGCCAGACATTCTGATGGACCCGTTTAGTATTCGTTTTGTTGCAGGGGAAAGTTCTCATAGAGCTAGGGATGGATAGGTTTTTGGTACTGACAATAAATGTCTATAACCACCAAAATGCCACCTTTGTGTCAACTTCCTTCTTCGACACGCATACACCACCATGGTATTAATTAAGCGTTGACCTAGCTTCTAGAAGCAATGGAGCACTTTACAAAGGTATACAATAGTACAGATGCATAACAGAGTGCTTTTCCGAGGCAACAACAGACAGTTATACAGCAGGTGGTAAGTTACAGAGGTAAACAGGGGAGGGGTACAGCTGTACAGGGGTGTACAGCATCTAGCAAGCCAGGTGGCATGAGGGGGCAACGTGATGGGCTAGGGGTTGGGAAGGAGAGACTCATTGAAGAGGTGAGTCTTGAGTTCATTTCTGAATTGTAGGAGCGTGGGGCAAGTCTGATGCTGACGGGGAGAAGATTCCATAGTCTTGGGGCGTAGGCAGAGAAAGCTTGTTTTCTGGTCCTTTCCTTTCTTCAGCAGCAGATTTCAAGTCTGCATGTGTCCTGGCTTCTGGTGGTGTACTGTCTGCTGCAGATGCTGAGTTTATCCACAAGATAGCTGGGAGTCTTGAGGGGGGCTGCCTTATAGATGATGCAGTAAGAGTTGAAGGTGATAAGTGGGTGCAGTGGGGGCCAGTGAAGGTTGATGAGGACCGGGGTGATGAGTTTGTATCTGCGTAGACCCTTGATACGGCATGCTGCTGCACATAGGACACTTCTCTGGGGCACAAGGGGGAGGTGACTGGAGGCCTTTGAGGAGGGCATTGCCCTCCTCGAAGGAAGGTTGTCTTTTTTTGATGTAATGGAAACTGGACCATGCAGACAGGTTTAACCTATGCCATCTGCCCTTGTTTATTGGCAATTATCTGAGAAATCTGTTAAAGTTTTGAATGATTATATTTGAAGCTTCTATTCGGAGAAAACAAATCAGAGTTATTTGAATGTTTCACTGACCAACTTATAGGCCTTTCTCTCTTAGGACTTCACCTATTGTTTGAGCAGCCTGAACCTAGTTGACCACACTGTCTCTTCCTTTCACTCTCCTGGTTAAAGTCATGAGGTGCCCCAACACAGGTGGTTGCAATTTAGAGCAAGCCTGTCTCTATAATGCCCAATTTGAAGTACAATTTATGGGCACTCCCACCCATCAATTCATGATGACTGCTTGTGAGCCTTTTCCTTTTAAACAAACAGCATTTCTGCCTGATAGTATGTGCGGCAATCACTAACCTCCAATACCCTCACTATTAAAAGTTAGTTCTCCTTTCTGTTAGCATACCAAACTAACACTTCAAAGTACTAGTCATTTAAAGTAAATTGGCCCAATGTTCTGCGCATGTAAGTCTACATATGACCCAGAAATGCCTACATTTCTGCTCTTCCTTACACATAGATATATATTATCTGCCCTGTATTTCAATGTCAAACGTTTGTACATGTGTATCATTATGTTACATTCTGTACCATTAGGGCGTTTATTTATTTTTTTCTTGTACATTATATTGTGTTTTTCTACATTCGTTGTGACCAACCTATAAAAAGGAAGATTTTAAATCAATGCTGATTGTTTCTACAGTCTTGCAATGCTGACCACTGACACCATGCCAGTTGTCAGCGTCAGTTGTCCGGGCTTTTCATCCAAAATCACTGCATTCTGGATGTTGGAGTTTCATTTATGACATAATTTATATTTATTTATTTTATTTTTATTTTATTGTTTAAAGTGTGGACCTAGCTGGAGAGCATATGGGCTGGCATCTTTTAACAATAGCACAGTACTGTGAGGTCTGTGCGTCGATATGTGCGTCCATAGAAATTAGTCCTTGTCAGGTGGTGTTTTGAGAGATTTATGAAATTGGAGAATTGTGAAGGCATTCTGAGCCCACACCAGGATCGAGTTCCAGAGGGTGGGTGCATGACAAGAGAAGGAGTGTTTGCGGATCCTCTCTTTGCGGACGAGTTGCGATTCAATTCAGTTGGTCGATTTGCTGCACAAGTAGTGTGTGCCACCAGAGGCCTGCACTATGGTCCGGATGTCCTGCGTGGGATGAAGGATTCGATTTTTTGAAGGTTAGAGATTCTGAGCCAGGCTATTTGGGCCTTCTTGGCTGAGTGTTTCTGGATGGACAGATTGCTGTCAATGGTGGAGCGTAAGGATTTGGCTGAGTCTGAGAGTTGTAGATTAAATCCTTCTAGGTGCATATCATTGAGCCATTGTTGGACACGTTTTTTTTAGTGTACAGAACAATGAGGATACATTCAGTCATGGATGGGTTTAGTTTGCGGCAGGCAGTCAACATCCAGGACTGGATGATGGCTTGGTAATCACAGAGATGAATGATGTCCTGCCCTATTTACCCTCCTATACAACTGAGTATCATCTTTGTATTGGTGGATGGCTGTATTGGGCTGCTACATTATCCGGAACGGATTTGCTCACCGAAAGGATTTACGTCCTGCCGAATGTTTCTCGCTCTGAACAACAGTATAGTTCACTTCTAGCGGAGTAGTATTACTTCAGGAAATAGCATTAAGTATGACGGTTGTGTAAAGGGTTTTACTTCCGGAGCACATTGCTTTATGGTCAACGGCAATGTCATGGGCTGATTCATCCCTGTGATCTATATTTATCTGGCAAGCACCCAACGCCGAAGTTGAGCAATAGTTTCAACTGATCTCCAATTGGATGGGGTGCCATTTTGTTCTACTTGATTTATAGTAAATTGCCATGCCGGGGTGCCAGCATATTAAATTACAGCTACTATCTTCTTGTGCTGTGATTGCCTTGTATTTGAAACAGAACAAAAAAGTGAATCCATAGTTATGACAATGACGACGTTTTTGTTGTGCTGACACTTGCATGATAAAGAGGGGAAACAGATAGCCTTTTAAACTTTGAGGATATCCAGGCGCTGGCAGAGTCTGGGGAAACAAAGGGAGTGTGATCAGTGCTCTGCCCAAGTGTGAAACTTCCACTTTCATTTGAACTCCTGACTGGCCCCATTCTTAAAACAGAGCCCTCATTTCTGCATACGGGTGAGATAGGGAGAAATTAGCATATTGCATTTCAGCCAGTGCAAGCCTCCAGCATTAGCAGTTGCCATACCAACCAGACATTCTGCTTCCTAACACCCATTTCCTTCTCTCTGTGATCTTTAGCAGAGGTTTCCCCTGATAGGTTGGCACTTTGCACCACCTTATGAGCCAAAACGAAAAGGTCGTTTCAAACGGGCTGTTTGTGTGGTAATACAGGGCTGGAGATTAAGATGGCTGCAGATTTCCAACCAAGACCTTGCTTTCTGCGTCTTGGCGCTTCATCATGTCTTTTATAGGAGTTGGCTGAAAAGTAAAAGTATGTTAAAATAATGTTTTGAATGGAGGTGTCACATTTGATATTGGGCCATTTGGAAACTTTCCTCTTGATATTTGTATATATACCTTTCTATAAAATGGGGTGAGGTGGCATTGGGCCTATTTAGCGGGAGGTCCTGTGTTGTGATACTCAATACAGTAATTGCTACAATGCTGGTCTTCCTTTGTTGTCTGATTCCTGAATACTCTCTCTTGTAGTTCAGTTAAATTACCAGCATTAAAACTGTTGCCAGTCCCTTTGGAAATGTTAATATTTATTTGATTCTGCAGTTCCTTCAGGATATTGTGGCAGGAAATGTAAAATGTTGTGGCATGGATGCACATTTTATGGCACAATATTGTATTTATTGCCGCATTTTTGTGCCACATTTGTTGACTGGTGCGAGATTGGCACTTTCCAGGAAAGAGGCTGTCTGCAAGGCAGCATTTTACATTTCCTGCCGCAATATCCCAGAGGGTCTGATTATGGTCTTTTGTTTATCACTCACACTCCTGAAATGTCTGTTCCGAGTGATGGGGTGGATAGGTACTGGAATGCTTCATTTCTCTAGGGACCTATTCCGACGAGACCAGGTGTGTGTTGAAGGCTTCCCAATACTGTGCACGATTAGATGCTAGACAATGATAAAGTGGTTGGGACTTCCAGAGGAAGGAGTCCCGAGTGAAGAGATCTACCCCCAAGGCATATGCACTTTGGCCTGACAATAATCGGCATATAAATTGGGTGTCTGGTCGGCGTTAACACTTTGTAAAGGTACAGAGAGCTGGTTGCAGTGTCAAGCTTAGTTCGGCAGCCATAGGAACCTAACGGCAATCCATTTTCTGGCTTGCAGTGAATGCTGTGCCCTTACGGGTGTCGAGGCATGTCATTTTGAGTTTACAATTAGATCCCGGCAATGCATAATGACCAGTGATGACTCAAATGGCAGCTCTCTTGGGTCTGTAGCCTTCTACAGGCCCTAGATACTCGTTTAGGATTGTATTTGATCAGTGCAAGTAATTCAGGGACGGGAATGGTGGCAGCGATCGTTTCTTTGTATTTTGAGCTCCTTTTGGCGTTCTAAGCGCGTTTTCTGTGCTTAACCCAAAATGGTGGCCTGGCTCCTAAAATGGCCAGACCACGAGGCTCCTTTGTCCTGTCCGCTGACCGTCTTGCTCCCTTCACCTTCCCCAGGTCGAGCCGACCCGGGGCCTTCCTTATTTGGGCATGTACTTTCCCGCGAAACACGGATGCTTTCGCGGGCTTCTACATGTCTTGTGTGTGCCTCCAGGATGTGGGCTGGGATGTCTGGTCCCAATACACATCCTGGGTGCCAGAGAGTCTAGGGTGGTGTGAATGCCTGGGACCACCGTGGTCCGTGATTGGTCTACGAACGGTGTGAGTGTTGATGAGCGGATCTCCCATTGGGTCCCCTCCGTTTTGGCGCGAAGGGAACCGTGGATAAGAGGGGGCTGGAAACACCACTACCATGTCGATCTCCTGAGTTCTCACGAACGAAGGAATACAGGAGCCAAGTATCCCGCAACCACGAGGCTGGACCGAGGAATCGCTGGTGACCCGCTGAAGGACTTCTCCTCTGCACTGCTGTCGCCTTGTGAAACCCTTTTCACCTTTGATCGAACCAGAAGGCCTGTACTGGTACTTCGTCCCTTGGAATAGGGGGAACAGCTATTCTCGGCATCTTCACCATCTCCTGCCAGTAAGCCTTCGGAAGCGTCTCTGGGCCATCCAGTTGACTGACCAGCTTACACGGGAGTCTTGCTCTGTAACCGCCGCCAGGTTGTGTAGTATTTCGAGTCCTTGTCACTCTCACACGCTTCGTACACTTGGCGTTCCCAGGTCGGAAGTGAGTAGTGTACATTTGGCTCAGATACACACGGCCGCTCCGTTGCCCTGCTGCGGTAACAAACTGTGCAGGTTTCTTCGATTGGGACGTCTTTTTACTCAACACGACGACGAGGCGTTCCCTGCTCTTCTGAACCTGCCAGCTGCTGAAACTGACGCGGAGAAGCCTGGGTCTGCTTGCATCGGGGCCCGGTGAGTAGTATAGCTAGGATCTGGTCGCCCTCCTGCAGGAGCCCATTGCTTTTCCCCGCTGTGTAAAACAGCACCCTTTTGTCCGTACTCGCGCTCTGCTTCTGCCCACTGTGGAGGCTGCGCTTGAGTCGCGGAACTTGTTCTTCTTCTGTATGCACTAAACTGAACTGCCTAACTTCCATCGAAGAGCTTCTCCTTTTGCCCGTTGGCACCAGCGCGTGCAGGTACTTTGAGCACAAGGCTCCACTCTTCGCAGGGCTCGGACTTCCATCTAGTTAGGTGCCTCTGAAGGCGAACTGAGTCTAAAGCATTGTATCGCACTGCCTGTTTTCCTTCCCTTTCAGGTGGACTACACATTTCGTGCATATAACGCTTGCGACTGTCGTATTTGTATATATATTGTGTTGATATGGTATGTGTTGGTTTAATATTGTAATATTGTGATTTTCTCGCTACGGTCGTTGTTTTAAAGGCCTTAAAATAAATGTGTATATATTTTTTATATAACACCTGTTTGGAGTAGTTTGTAAATGTTCTTGCTTTGTGTGCTCATTGCGGGCTTTCAGTCACCCTCACCCCTCTTGAGACCTAGTCTTGACCGCCGCGATCGCTACCTTGATTGGTCTGGCTCGTCCAGAGGTTACCCTGTTCCAAGTAATTAGGTTGGCCTTCTGAACTTCTGCGCCACCAGGACAGAGTTCAGAAATCCGTCTTAACAAATTGGTGTACAGCGGTGGGATACGACTGAAGGTATCCAGTGTTGCGCTCGAACTAGGGCATTTCAGGTTATTCCAACCAGGACACGTAGTGAATTGTTGTAGTATAACTTTAAAAAGGCCATAGTCCTATCAAGCAGTATGGAAACAAATACCTTGTTAACTTTAAATGCTTCCAAATCAGAAACACTGAAAAAGATTTGTGCGGAGAGAGGTGTTTCCTCTCAAGGCACGAAATTGGAAATGATCCAAAGAATCGTGGCGTGGCAAGAAGCGCAGCTTGACGCTATAACTTCTGAGGACAGTGCGGAAGGTGGTGGGGCTGCTCTCACTGGTAGAACCGACGGTTCTGCCGCTGCACTGATCCATAGCGACCACGAGGACAGGGAGGACGAGATGTCTAATGTTTCCTCTGCCAGTGCTGATGGGGAGGCTATGCTTGAATTCAAGAAGCAAGAGCTGCGGTTCAGGCAGCAGGAGCTTGAATTCAGCATAGCCAAACTAAAAATCGAACGGGCAGAAAAACAAAAAGACAGGGATCACCAGTTGGAACTGGCCAAGCTTCAGGTTGCAAATGGGTCCAAGGGTCCTGGACATGGGTCTGGGGCCTCCTCTCATCCACGATTTCCGAAAGATCTGCTCAGTGTGTATGAAGAAAGGAATGACATTATGGACTGGCTGAATGAGTTTGAGTATGCATGCGAAGTTCAACAAGTTGACAATGCTGATAAGATTGCATGGTTACTCAGCAGACTGCCCCATTCTGGCTGTAGTGCCATTATGGAAATGTCGAAGGCTGAGCGAGCTGATTTCGCAATGTTAAAGCAAACTCTCATTTTAAAGTTTGGGAAGACTCCGGCCCAATATTTGAAACGTTTCAGAGAGTATAAGAAAAAGGAAGGTGGTACTTGGGTATCTTATGTCACTGAATCCTTGAAAAACTTAACTGGCTGGGTCGAAGGTTATAAGGTTTCTACCTTCGAAGGCATGATAAATCTTGTCATGCTGGAACACATTTTTGCATCTTCTTCCCCGGAGCTTAAGCAGCATTTGGCCGATTCGAAGGAGATAGATCCTAAGAAGCTGGCCATTGCAGCAGACTTATGGGTGTCACATCGAGTGTCCCATAAGGACAAAACTCATCCTGGTAAGCAGAAGGAAGGGAAAAAGTCCAAAGATATGGAGGGTGGAGAATCTGCTAAGTCTTCTTCTCATAGGGGCCACAAAAAGAAAAATAAGGGTAAGACACAAGAGAACTCGCAGGGTAGTGGAGGTCAGCCTCCGAAACAGAACTCTGGTTACAGTAAGCCTCCCTATGTAAACAGACCCAGTGGATCTTGTTTTGCTTGTGGAGCAACTGACCACGTGAAGGGGGATCCCCGGTGTAAGGTTAGACCTTTGGGGGTCCACTCCGCTAATCTGGCCTTCTCCTCCTACAAGGAAGAAGAGATTACAGGAGCATCCTTCTCCTCAGACTCATTTCCCAGCGGGATAGAGGCTGAGGTAGTTTTAGTGTCCCTGGGTTCCTGGGAGCCTAAAGTCGCAGAGGCTTATGCTAGGATTCCGGATAATACCAAGCACTACTTTAAAGACAGTGTGCTGATCAATGGAGTAGATACTCCAGCTCTTAGGGATAGTGGGTGCAGTCGCACTGTAGTGGATTCTACCTTGGTAGACTCAGAGGAAGTTGCCAGAGCTACTCTGATGCCCACTAAGTTGGCTGACGGCCCCCTCCGTATGTTTCCAGTAATACCTGTGAATCTTACTTTAAATGGTACAGCAGTCAGGATTCCAGTGAGCATTCAGAGAAACGTCCCGGGAAAGGTCTTGTTAGGTAATGATCTCAGAGCTTTAGGGCTCGTAGGAGACACTGCCGAAAGACCCTACACACGGTCTCAAGCACGGGCAGCATTGGCCAAGTCCAATACGCCGCCCCAGCTGAAGGGGAAACCCAAGGCGAAAAGAGTCGACAAGTCAAGATGAGGGAAAGAGAATATTCCCCCGAGCTCGCCTACCACTGCGGTGGAGGAAGTTGGTCAATCGCCCGGGCCTGACGAGGAGGTGGCGATGCCTGAAGTATTTGACCCCAACGATCATCCTGAACTAAAAGACTTGTTAGTTGAAGGAGGTCCTGATAGGGACGAATTCAGTAAAGGCCAACGTGAGTGCCCATCTCTGGAAGGCCTAAGGAGACAGGCCTGCTCCCAGCTTGAGGGTGAACCTCCTGGGACGCATAGGATTTATTGGGAAGGTGGACTCCTGTATAGTGAGCCCACAGAGTCTACAGAAGGAGACCATAGGAGGTTGGTGGTTCCCCTTGCTGTTAGGCCCTTCCTCCTGCAGTTGGCGCATGAAGTTCCCTTTGCTGGTCACCTTGGTATGAAGAGGACCAAGCAAAGGTTATCCATGCACTTCTACTGGCCCAAGATGGGGGTGCAAGTAGAAAGTCACTGCAGGAGTTGTGCCTCCTGCCAGTTGTCTGGTAAGGTTGGCGCGACAATCCAAGCTCCGTTGGTACCGCTCCCAGTTGTGGGGGTATCATTTGAAAGGGTAGGGATCGACATCGTTGGTCCCCTTGACCCGCAAACATCCTCGGGCAATAGGTTTATCTTGGTGCTGGTCGACCATGCAACCCGGTATCCTGAGGCCATCCCATTGAAAACTGTAACTGCCAAGTCAGTTGCAAAAGCTTTACTCGGCATATTTACTAGGGTTGGCTTCCCTAAAGAAGTTGTGTCGGATCGTGGCAGCAACTTTATGTCGAAGTATATGCAGGCTATGTGGAAAGAATGTGGGGTCACCTACAAGTTCTCTTCTGCATACCACCCCCAGACCAATGGTCTGGTGGAACGTTTCAACAGATTGTTAAAGAGCATGATTGGGGCTCTGGAGGAACCTCAGAGAAGAAAATGGGATCTTCTTTTACCATGCTTACTGTTTGCCTACCGAGAGGTACCACAGGAGGGTGTTGGCTTCAGCCCCTTCGAACTTCTGTTCGGTCATCCTGTACGGGGACCCTTAGCCATCGTCAAGGAGGGATGGGAGATGCCCACTCCCCCTGTTACTACCAACGTAGTTGATTATGTGCTAGGGCTCAGAAAACGGATGGCACTTCTGATGGGCCTGGCTAGTGATAAATTGAAGGCAGGACAAGCGCTGGTGAAACATTGGTACGACCAGAAAGCTTCCCTCATCAACTTTACACCTGGTCAGCAAGTCCTGATCATGAATCCCATAAGGCCTCGAGCTTTACAGGACAAATGGTCAGGCCCTTACACAGTGGTGGAGCCCCTGGGTGAGGTCAACTATTTAGTGGACCTTGGAGGGCCTGGACAGGCTCCAAAAGTGTTTCACGTGAATAGGCTGAAGGCTTTCGTCCCAAGAGTCGAAATCGCAGCACTGCTACTGGCTTCAGATGTTGAGGAAGAGGAGTCGGAACCTCTCCCCGACCTGTTCCAAAGCGGTCCTTCAGATAGCTCCTTTGAGGGTGTCCGAGTGGCCCCTCACCTGACTTCTGATCAGCAGGCTGAGGTGAAAAGTTTGCTTAGGCAGTTTTCCCCCCTGTTTTCACAGTCGCCTGGTTTGACACCTTGGTGCAAACATAACATTGACACAGGAGACAGTGTACCTACCAAAGGTAGGGGATACAGGATGTCAGACAAAGTACGGTCTTATATTAAGACCGAGGTCAACAAGATGTTAGACCTTGGGGTGATTGAACCCTCTAGTAGTCCTTGGTCCAGCCCTGTGGTTTTGGTTCCAAAGGCAGGCACTTCTGAATTGAGGTTCTGCGTGGATTACAGGGCTCTGAATGCTGTCACCAAGACAGATGCACACCCCTTGCCTCGAACAGATGAGCTGGTGGATACTTTGGGTGCCTCCAAGTACCTCAGCACGTTTGACCTCACTGCTGGCTATTGGCAAATAGCTTTAGCAGAACATGCCAAGGAGAAGACAGCATTTTCTACTCCAGATGGCCTTTACCAATTCCGGGTAATGCCGTTCGGGTTGAAGAATGCACATGCCACTTTCCAGAGGCTTGTGAATCATGTGTTGAATGGGTTGGACGAATTCTGTCTTGCATATCTGGACGATATAGCAGTTTTCAGTGCCACCTGGGAAGACCATGTGAAACACCTCGGGATTGTACTCCAGGCTCTTCAGAAAGCACACCTGACCATAAAGGCTAGTAAATGCCAGATTGGACAAGGCTCAGTGGTTTACCTTGGACATGAAGTAGGTGGAGGGAGGATACAGCCTCTTCCCAGTAAAGTACAAGCAGTACAAGACTGGCCTATCCCCACTACGCAAACCCAAGTGAGAGCCTTCTTAGGACTCATGGGGTATTACCGCAATTTTGTGGCAGACTATGGCACCATAGCTGCCCCTCTGACTGCCTCACAACTCCGAAGAAACCCAAGAAGGTAACTTGGACCGACGAGTGTGAGAAGGCCTTCAATGGCTTAAAAGACTCCTTGTGCCAGGCCCCTGTCCTCAGGGCCCCTGATTATCAAAGACCTTTTATCGTGCAGACGGACGCCTCTGACACTGGGATAGGAGCTGTACTATCACAAGTAGATGAGAAGGGTAAGGAACACCCTATCGGTTTTATTAGTCGCCAGCTTAAGGACAGAGAGCTCAGATGGTCCACGGTAGAGAAAGAATGTTTCTCTGTTGTGTGGGCCGTAAGGAAGCTGAGGCCCTACCTCTATGGGACCCACTTCACTGTGCAAACTGACCATAAGCCGTTAAAGTGGCTAATGAACATGAAGGGGGAGAATCCAAAGTTGCTTAGGTGGTCCATAAGTCTACAAGGCTTCGACTTCACTATTGAGCATAGGCCAGGTGTCCAACATAGCAATACTGATGGGTTGTCCAGAATGTTTAACCGACCTGAACAAGAGACTCATCCAGGGGTGGATTAGTTCCCCCTGTCCATAGTCTGGGAGGGGCGAGTGTTAGGAAAGATTTCGTAATTGTAGGTAATTTTCCTTCCATGTGGCAACCCCTAAACTTTTTGCTGTTGTTTTTCACCTTGTTCTTGACTTTGCCAGAGAAGTGCAGCCTTCTGCCGCACTCCTCTGGGCTTTCGCTCCTTTCTTACGGGGAAACTGACATGCCCTTAAGACAGTCAGTACCGGGGAACGCTGTTTCCCGTAGTTTCTTTTATCATGTTGCGGCTTTCGTGCAACATGACACAAGAGGGCACTGTAAGCTAAGTTCGGCTCTCTTGGGTCTCTAGCCTTCTACAGGCCCTAGATACTCGTTTAGGATTGTATTTGATCGGTGCAAGTAATTCAGGGATGGGAATGGTGGCAGCGATCGTTTCTTTGTATTTTGAGCTCCTTTTGGCGTTCTAAGCGCGTTTTCTGCGCTTAACCCAAAATGGTGGCCTGGCTCCCAAAATGGCCAGACCACGAGGCTCCTTTGTCCTGTCCGCTGACCGTCTTGCTCCCTTCACCTTCCCCAGGTCGAGCCGACCCGGGGCCTTCCTTATTTGGGCATGTACTTTCCCGCGAAACACGGATGCTTTCGCAGGCTTCTATATGTCTTGTGTGTGCCTCCAGGATGTGGGCTGGGATGTCTGGTCCCAATACACATCCTGGGTGCCAGAGAGTCTAGGGTGGTGTGAATGCCTGGGACCACCTTGGTCCGTGATTGGTCCATGGATGGTGTGAGTGTTGATGAGCGGATCTCCCATTGGGTCCCCTCCGTTTTGGCGCGAAGGGAACCGTGGATAAGAGGGGGCTGGAAACACCACTACCATGTCGATCTCCTGAGTTCTCACGAACGAAGGAATACAGGAGCCAAGTATCCTGCAACCACGAGGCTGGACCGAGGAATCGCTGGTGACCCGCTGAAGGACTTCTCCTCTGCACTGCTGTCGCCTTGTGAAACCCTTTTCACCTTTGATCGAACCAGAAGGCCTGTACTGGTACTTCGTCCCTTGGAATAGCGGGCACAGCTATTCTCGGCATCTTCACCATCTCCTGCCAGTAAGCCTTCGGAAGCGTCTCTGGGCCATCCAGTTGACTGACCAGCTTACACGGGAGTCTTGCTCTGTAACCGCCGCCAGGTTGTGTAGTATTTCGAGTCCTTGTCACTCTCACACGCTTCGTACACTTGGCGTTCCCAGGTCGGAAGTGAGTAGTGTACATTTGGCTCAGATACACACGGCCGCTCCGTTGCCCTGCTGCGGTAACAAACTGTGCAGGTTTCTTCGATTGGGACGTCTTTTTACTCAACACGACGACGAGGCGTTCCCTGCTCTTCTGAACCTGCCAGCTGCTGAAACTGACGTGGAGAAGCCTGGGTCTGCTTGCATCGGGGACCGGTGAGTAGTATAGCTAGGATCTGGTCGCCCTCCTGCAGGAGCCCATTGCTTTTCCCTGCTGTGTAAAACAGCACCCTTTTGTCCGTACTCGCGCTCTGCTTCTGCCCACTGTGGAGGCTGCGCTTGAGTCGCGGAACTTGTTCTTCTTCTGTATGCACTAAACTGAACTGCCTGACTTCCTTCGAAGAGCTTCTCCTTTTGCCCGTTGGCACCAGCGCGTGCAGGTACTTTGAGCACAAGGCTCCACTCTTTGCAGGGCTCGGACTTCCATCTAGTTAGGTGCCTCTGAAGGCGAACTGAGTCTAAAGCATTGTATCGCACTGCCTGTTTCCCTTCCCTTTCAGGTGGACTACACATTTTGTGCATATAACGCTTGCGACTGTCGTATTTGTATATATATTGTGTTGATATGGTATGTGTTGGTTTAATATTGTGATATTGTGATTTTCTCGTTGTTTTAAAGGCCTTAAAATAAATGTGTATATATTTTTTATATAACACCTGTTTGGAGTAGTTTGTAAGTGATCTTGCTTTGTGTGCTCATTGCGGGCTTTCAGTCACCCTCACCCCTCTTGAGACCTAGTCTTGACCGCCGCGATCGCTACCTTGATTGGTCTGGCTCGTCCAGAGGTTACCCTGTTCCAAGTAATTAGGTTGGCCTTCTGAACTTCTGCGCCACCAGTAAAATCCGTCTTAACAATCAGGACAAAGTTAATGCAACTTTTCTTTGACTGTGTCAGTTTGAGATGCAAAACCTCACAATCCTTGAAGGAGCAAGGTGATTGAAAGAGATTAAGGTGATTTTGTTCTATAATAGCCACCTCCCACCTACCTGGCCAGAAAGGCAGTTCTGACAGAAGATGCTGTAGCCATCTGGGGTGCCCAGTTCAATCAGTGGGCCACTGGCTCGATTTAGCCATGATTCTGTAAGGCATAGTAAGTCCAAGTCTCCTTCCAGAATATAGTCATGAATATTAATGGCATGCTTAGAGAGTGAGCCGGTGGTAAGCAGAGCACATTTCAAATTCATGTTGACCTTATTGGTGTTTGCAGCCTTGGCAGGGGTAATATGGAGGGTTGCCTCCAACTGAGAAGGAAGGAAAGATTTATCATCCATCTCAGAGTCTAAATTGCGAGGTAGGGGTAGAACGCAGGAATTTATAGCTGTATTTAGTGGCTGAAAGTCACTAATAGTGGCTAAAGACAAGGCAGCAGGGTGGTCTAATCTCAAAGAGAGATATTTATCCATGATGGCAAGGTGGTGTGCCTTTTGGGAAGCAAGCAGCAGATTGAGGTTATCTGAGTAACCCATGTTGGTACTGGCGGTAGTTTGCCTGTTGCTCACAGAGTACAGGACACAACTGTGGTATGGGACAACCCCTGTGAGCAGAAGAGCGGATTAGATTGGAGTATAATGTCTTTCCACACCCTTCCAAGGAGTACCAGGTCACCAACGGTGTGCAGTAGCTTCCATCAGAGGACGTAATACAGTGAAATGTACAGCTATTAACACAGAACAGAGGCCAAGCACACAATAATCGTGCAGTATGTTATTCCTCACAAGGTTCTAAAGAGTGTACAAAGCACAGAATACCTGAAGGGTAGGCATTACGGGGGAAGACACTGACACGATGATTCCGGCGATGACTGGGGAAGACTCGGCTTGTCTCAGGTGAGCCGGTGCCGGTGCGCCAGGTCGCCTGATTTGAGGAGCCTGGGGCTGCTGGGAAATGTAGTTTCCCAGGCCAAGTAGCTCAAACAGAATGCAAAAAGCCAAATGCTGATTTTAAAGTGAGTAGGCTAACCTCACATGAAGCCAGGCACAGGTATTAGCTCAATAAGGCTTCACAAGATAAGAGGTGGTGTGGTTGCTCGTGGATAGTGGTAGGGGTAGGTGTGAACAGTGTAGTGCCTATGCTTTGAGTCCAGAATCCAGATTGTTGGTTTTATTCAATGAGGGTAGTGGCCAGGAAAACAAATATGGTTGTACATTTTATCCAGAATGGAGAGTTCAACATTGATAAGTTGATCAGCACTGTGAGACCCTGGTTAACCACTTCTATGTTGGGGTGGTGTTAAAGGGCTACTTAAGTGAGCAATGGTGTTACTCTGTTTTTTGGAAAGTTAAGTAAGTAGGCAGCGTGCTGCTGTGCATGGGTTAATTTTGTGAGCGTTGTAAGCTAGGGAGAGGTGAGGATGTGAGTATTGGAATGGAATGGGGTGGCTAGGTGAGAGGGCATCTTTGGGTTCTGGGTAGTTCATCTAGTGTTTCAGTATTTGGTTGTGGCCTCTGTTGGCAAGGTTTCTTTCTGAGCTAGGTTTATAGAATGTGGGAAAATCCTAACGAATTAGCCCATCCTCTGGACTTTCTGAGTTTGAAAAGTTGCTTGGAAACATTACAGATGAATTCCATCTACCAGGGTTATTTGTTGTTTAGTTGGGAAGAGAAGGTCCCATGTAGTCACTGTTACTATGTGTGGTTCCCTGTAGGTTGAAATTGTATCAGAGATGTGTGCTGATGTTACAGGAGATTGTTAGCCTGATATTATTTAATTATTTAGTTGTAAAACTTACTCAATATTCCAGGTTAGGTAGAAGAGTGTGAAGAGAACCTTCTTGATGGTTCTGATCTCACGTTCTCCTTAGCAAGCACAATTTCAGCTGGTCCGTTACATGGTTGTGGCAGTTGTGGTTCAATTCCATGTCTTGTGGAGCCCAACTCAAATGGGTCACTTTTCCCGTAGTCCTGTTTGTGGTATGTATGTATAACTTGGGAGGGGAGGTTCACTCTTGTCGGAGCTACCTCCAGTGGGGATCTGTTGGTTACAGTTTTAATCCTGGTTTCATGTTCTGTTGGAATAGTCAGCTTTTCAGCTGTTCTCTGAAGGATAATGAAAGACTGGGAATGGAGACCAGACTTTTGTTAAGGTGAAGGACCCAATACTGGGGACCGCTTCTAGTGTTCTCGAAGGTTAAAAGCAAGTGAAATGAATTATGATGGATAAGGGCCCCATGAGCAATACAGAGGGTTTTGAAGTTGAATGTTATTGGGAGCCAACCTATACAGCGACTATAAGGATTGTGTACTTAAAATATTTAAGGTTTTATGATTCAATAAGTATTTAGGTGTCATACAAATTCTCAGTATTGTTCCGAAAATCCAACTAGTTTCTCACAAGTTCGTATAACCTACTATAAGAATATTATAAGATGTTTTTGTATGGAATGGAGTGTGCAGAGTGTTGGGGTGATGCATTTGTATATTTTAAGCATGGTGCACAGATGGCTCAGGACTTCAAGCTAAGCTTCAAGGTCTGTTGCTCTGGATAACATCATTTTCTTTATAATTTTACGTTTTACTGTTGGAGCCACTCATTATTTTGAATTCGGGCCAATGCTATCTGAAAAAAATGCAAACTAGCTTAAAATGAGCATTTAAGTTGCTTTACCATATGTTATCCTTAACAAACAAAAACTATTTTAGCTGTTCGCAGGTGGCCGATATGTTTTGACAACTGTGTCTTTCCGCTCACCACCTGACTGAATTTCATACTTCAACCACGCTGGCTGGGAGGCCTCCGGGTTAAAGGGCGAGAACACATTTGTCTTAAAAGCTTGCTTTGCTTTTCAGGGAACATTCCTACCGCAGGTGTGAATTTTCGTTTTTTCTGTAAACATTGCTCATACGCATATCCATTTTCAGTCCTGCTGCTAATAATGTGCGGCCATTTTGTTTGTTGATCGTCCAGGAGGTCGGTGTGCGCTGTGGAGATGTGAACGGGGCGATGGCGGATGCCAGCATTCCTGACATTGTGTCAACTTTCTGCGGCTGTCAGATGAGATGCACGCAGATCACCTGTTGTCCTCGGACAGGGAAAACACGCCATTCACAGCAGCCTTGCATGTTACCCCGATGACCTCGGTCTTTTTCTGTTTGGTTGTTGGCATCGGGGTCCCTTTGGAATACATCAGTTTGACAGGGCTAATCTCCTGCGGAGCTTTATTTGCAGTTCAGCGTTTTAACACCTGCGCTGGGAAAGGCCAATCACCAAGCCTTTTCTAAATGCCCACTGTGGCGGGGGTTCTTTTTTTGCTTGTCACGCACACTGTGGGCCAACTTGGAAAGTCTGCTGCCGCTGACCCGCGATGGAAGGGATCCTGTGACACAATACTTATTCTGATGCTTCTTTGTGGCAAGTTGCTTATGTGGCATGTTGTGAAGTGGCATTCTTTCAAGCTGCATGTTTGTTGTTAAGCACCTGTTTGCACCGAAGGACAATAAAGTCAGAGAGAACAAATGACAAGGAAGGGCAAGTATTTGGCAGTAAATCCAAATTCTGCATTGAGAGGTTCTGCTAGTTATTGGCTCAGGAAATGGGCGCGTGAAGAAAGAATCATCATGCCACAGTAAAGACCCCCACCAATACAAGGAAAACACAGTCTGACACTGTCAAACACGAGCTCTACTTTAAACATTGCTTATGAAAAAAGGTGTTGTTTTTTTCCTACTGTCCTGCAATTTCTCTACATATTCTGGTACTGTGGTGTGTTTGTGGGGTGCTTTTATACAATTACACTGGTATTAGAATATGTCAAGGCTTTATATTGACGTAAAAGATAAAGTAGGACTTATGAGCACAGTGGTGTGGTAAAACGTGGTAGCAAAATGTTGGTAATTCCCTTACCACCACTTGATCACCATATTACCACATCCCTCCGATACGAGTTTTGGTGGTAAGGTGGAAGATTTACCTTCAGCCAAAAGAAAATCCTCTGCAGTGTCCTATGGACTCCAAACATGGGGGACTAACATCACTGGGCTGCCACTCATAATGCTGTGGTAAGTCCACAGGACCAGGTGGCGGTAATAGTAAACACATTTGGTGGTAAAAATGCTGATTTACTGTCAATTTACCAACAAAATGGTAGGGAGGCCCATTGTTTCTACTTGAACTTTGGTCAATCTTAAGTAGGAGCATTGGTTTATTTGGTTTTGGCCCTCCTATTTGCAATTTTGTCATTTTGAGAATGGTTGAGCAAGACTAGGAGTACACGCTGATATGTGCAAAGATGTACTGATGAAAATGAAGAAAGCATTTACATTAATATATTGCCTGTAGCATTTATCCAAAGTTTTTTTTATTATTTGTTGACGTTAGGCATTTCAGACAGTCACACCTAATTCCAGCATTCATTAGATGTATTACACAGAGGGAAGTTGTTGTAGCGGAATCATCTGACACATGACAGAGCTACACACAGAACATTATGTAGATTAATCCCACCCCTCCAGAATCAGGTGACTGTGGACATAGCGTTGCTGCTATCCTGCTATATTATGCTGACAGGCTCTACTTCATTGACTGGGCTTCACTAACTTGAAGCAACAATAATTCCAGAATGTCGTGGTTAGATTACCACTGCACTTAAGCTCGAGGGCCACACAAACTCAGACTGTACCTTACATCAGCTCCCAGTCCATACAAGAATACAGTTCAAGAGCTATGAATTGGATTTTATTTTTCCTTAGCACTGGGACTAAATGTTTTAAGAGAACTCATCAAATATCATATTACTCAGATTACACTTGTACCAAGAAAATGCAAATGGTAGGAAGATAACTTGTAGAGCCGGTATATCAGCAGTGTACGACATTCCCAGCACCCCTGCCCGAAAATTAAGCATTCTGCAAAGTAAATATCTCAAAATCATTTTTTTTCTTCAGAAAACAATGCATAACCAAAATTCCGATTTGCCCTCCCGTGTAGTTTTATAACAAGGAACTTGTACCATCTTTGGTGGTTAAGTATAAGGACACAGACTCTGTTCTTCCATGTTATGCTTGTTCTTTACTAAAAAGAAAAGTAAAACCTCCCGACAGTTCCTAAACTACAGGTTTTTTTCTACCAAACAAAACTAACTAAGGTGGTCCTCAGTTTTCATTCGGTCCAAAAGGAAGATCTATCCAGTGTTCAAACTAATCTAACCTGACCCTAACACTACAAAACAACTAAACCACAGGAGAATAACTCCCTTCTCTTGTGGAATGCTTTCTCAGCAAGTTCACTTTAGGAAAGTATTTTTAGGTAGTTCCTTGCAACTACGTTTATCAAGTTGATTTGTTCAGATATTGTGCTCTTCAATTTTTCAACTGTGTCTTTCACACACTGGTTCTCCCTCTCGCTTTTATTCTGTTGTTTTGTGATTGTATTTGTTTTTATTTCCCTTTTCCCTTGGAACACTTTTGTTCTTCCCTTGCTAGCCAAACTTGAGATGTTCTCTTTACTCAATGTCTAATCCCTTTCCTAACTAGGATAAATAGGACTGTTCCAATTATAAATCTCAGTCTTCTTATATACTTCCAATACTTTGTCTTTACTGGGACGAATGTAAGTGTTCCAGTAATGATTCTCACTTTTCTTAGGTATTTCCAACACTTTCTCTTTACTGAGATGAGTATGAGTGTTCCAGTAATGATTCCCACTCTTCTCCAATACTTGGACTTTACTGGGACGAGTATGAGCATTCCAGTAATGATTCTCACTCTTCTCCAATACTTGGAATTTACTGGGGAGGGTATGAGAGCTCATTGCTTATTGTAAGGCTCCCACAGACTGACTGTTCTACAGTGGCAGGATTCGAGTGTCAAAGGTCACTTCTTCATGCCATAGTGACGCAATTATGCAAACCTGAAAACGGGACAAGAGGATGCAGAATAGAGCTTTGCCCTGATGAAGAACCATAGAGAGTCCGAAATGCATTTACAGAATAAGCATCTACATGAAAAAGTAATGGAATAAATATGATCACTAACAAGAGCCGTATTTGTGAATCTAATTCTTTATTGTTTTTGAAGATGATTCAACAAATTAGATGTTTCCTTAGATCACCAATTGATTTTTAGGATGTGCAGCCTCACTGATGGCTATGAAGCCTTGGTCCATTATTTTTCTCATAAGTATGAGTGTGCCAGTAATGATTCTCATACTTCCCCAACACTTGCAGGCCGATTCATGGAAAAAATGTGCGCCGAAAATCCCGGCGCAGAGGGGCCAATACGTGCGCTGCGCCGAAAATTAGCGAAAAGCGCAGGGAAACCAGCGCACGTCGATTCATGGAAGTCCGTGCGCAAGAAAAGCAGAGGACGTGCGCTGAAAAAGCGCGCGGCGCAGGCCGGCGCACAGGTCAACCAACGTCGTGCGCCACGGCCACTGCGCTATCACTCCGAGCGCAGCGCACAGCTCTAAAGTAGGCGGAACACAGGGCGGGACACTCGGAATGGGGAATAAAATGGGGCACAACACTCGGAATGGGGAAGAATGTGGGCGGCACGGGGAAAGTTTAGGAGGCAAGTGCGCGGAACGCCCACACGCTCGCATACAACACGTATTCATGGAATAGAATAGGGCAAAAAAGCGCACGCTCAAAGCAGCGCACAGGCACAAACAGGCACAAACACGACCGCCACAAGAAAGCAGGCGGTAGCGTCTCTGCGCCTGCAAGAAATGTGCGCTAAAAGGTGCGCCAACAAATAGCACCTATATACAGACATGATCAATGTCCAATACTGTGGCCCTCCAGGACAAATGACGTACAAAGGGGTACCCACAAACACAGACACGCGCTGAGAGAAAAAATAAACGTGTGCGTGTATACCGGGGTGCGCGGGAAGTTGCACACGCGATATGGCCGGGTACGTGGATTTCAGGGGTGCGCGGGAAGTTCCACACGCGATTAGTCAGGGTACGTGGATTGCAGGGGTGCGCGGGAAGTTGCACACGCGATATGGCCGGGTACGTGGATTTCAGGGGTGCGCGGGAAGTTCCACACGCGATTAGTCAGGGTACGTGGATTGCAGGGGTGCGCGGGAAGTTGCACACGCGATATGGCCGGGTACGTGGATTTCAGGGGGGCGCGGGAAGTTCCACACGCGATTAGTGAGGGTACGTGGATTGCAGGGGTGCGCGGGAAGTTGCACACGCGATATGGCCGGGTGCGTGGATTTCAGGGGTGCGCGGGAAGTTCCACACGCGATTAGTCAGGGTACGTGGATTGCAGGGGTGCGCGGGAAGTTGCACACGCGATATGGCCGGGTACGTGGATTTCAGGGGGGCGCGGGAAGTTCCACACGCGATTAGTCAGGGTACGTGGATTGCAGGGGTGCGCGGGAAGTTGCACACGCGATATGGCCGGGTACGTGGATTTCAGGGGTGCGCGGGAAGTTCCACACGCGATATGGCCGGGTACGTGGATTTCAGGGGTGCGCGGGAAGTTCCACACGCGATATGGCCGGGTACGTGGATTTCAGGGGTGCGCGGGAAGTTCCACACGCGAATAGTCAGGGTACGTGGATTTCATGGGTGCGCGGGAAGTTCCACACGCGATATGGCCGGGTACGTGGATTTCAGGGGGGCGCGGGAAGTTCCACACGCGAATAGTCAGGGTACGTGGATTTCATGGGTGCGCGGGAAGTTCCACACGCGATATGGCCGGGTACGTGGATTTCAGGGGGGCGCGGGAAGTTCCACACGCGATATGGCCGGGTATGTGGATTTCAGGGGTGCGCGGGAAGTTCCACACGCGAATAGTCAGGGTACGTGGATTTCATGGGTGCGCGGGAAGTTCCACACGCGATATGGCCGGGTACGTGGATATCAGGGGGGCGCGGGAAGTTCCACACGCGAATAGTCAGGGTACGTGGATTTCATGGGTGCGCGGGAAGTTCCACACGCGATATGGGCGGGTACGTGGATTTCAGGGGTGCGCGGGAAGTCCCACACGCGATATGGCCGGGTACGTGGATTTCAGGGGTGCGCGGGAAGTTCCACACGCGAATAGTCAGGGTACGTGGATTTCATGGGTGCGCGGGAAGTTCCACACGCGATATGGCCGGGTACGTGGATTTCAGGGGGGCGCGGGAAGTTCCACACGCGAATAGTCAGGGTACGTGGATTTCATGGGTGCGCGGGAAGTTCCACACGCGATATGGCCGGGTACGTGGATTTCAGGGGTGCGCGGGAAGTTCCACACGCAAATAGTCAGGGTACGTGGATTTCATGGGTGCGCGGGAAGTTCCACACGCGATATGGCCGGGTACGTGGATTTCAGGGGTGCGCGGGAAGTTCCACACGCGAATTGGCTGTGTGCTCCCAGGCATTACCTGTACACCCTCCACGGCCCCTGCAGGCAGCACACACCACAGGGAACTACCCTGCACACCTGCTCATGTCTCCCACCACCCCCACCCCCCATCCACCAGGGACACCCTCCACCAGGCCCCCACCCATGTCTCCCACCACCCCCACCCCCAGCACTGTGGGGAACCTGCCAGCAGGCCCCCACCCATGTCCAACCCATGTCTCCCACCACCCCCACCCCCCATCCACCAGGGACACCCTCCACCAGGCCCCCACCCATGTCTCCCACCACCCCCACCCCCCATCCACCAGGGACACCCTCCACCAGGCCCCCACCCATGTCTCCCACCACCCCCACCCCCCATCCACCCGGGACACCCTCCACCAGGCCCCCACCCATGTCTCCCACCACCCCCACCCCCCATCCACCAGGGACACCCTCCACCAGGCCCCCACCCATGTCTCCCACCACCCCCACCCCCAGCACTGTGGGGAACCTGCCAGCAGGCCCCCACCCATGTCCAACCCATGTCACCCACCACCCCCACCCCCCATCCACCAGGGACACCCTCCACCAGGCCCCCACCCATGTCTCCCACCACCCCCACCCCCCATCCACCCGGGACACCCTCCACCAGGCCCCCACCCATGTCTCCCACCACCCCCACCCCCCATCCACCAGGGACACCCTCCACCAGGCCCCCACCCATGTCTCCCACCCCCCTCACCCCCAGCACTGTGGGGAACCTGCCAGCAGGCCCCCACCCATGTCCAACCCATGTCTCCCACCACCCCCACCCCCCATCCACCAGGGGCACCCTCCACCAGGCCCCCACCCATGTCTCCCACCACCCCCACCCCCCATCCACCAGGGACACCCTCCACCAGGCCCCCACCCATGTCTCCCACCACCCCCACCCCCCATCCACCAGGGACACCCTCCACCAGGCCCCCACCCATGTCTCCCACCCCCCCCACCCCCAGCACTGTGGGGAACCTGCCAGCAGGCCCCCACCCATGTCCAACCCATGTCTCCCACCACCCCCACCCCCCATCCACCAGGGACACCCTCCACCAGGCCCCCACCCATGTCTCCCACCACCCCCATCCCCCATCCACCCGGGACACCCTCCACCAGGCCCCCACGCATGTCTCCCACCACCCCCACCCCCCATCCACCAGGGACACCCTCCACCAGGCCCCCACCCATGTCTCCCACCACCCCCACCCCCCATCCACCAGGGGCACCCTCCACCAGGCCCCCACCCATGTCTCCCACCACCCCCACCCCCCATCCACCAGGGACACCCTCCACCAGGCCCCCACCCATGTCTCCCACCACCCCCACCCCCCATCCACCAGGGACACCCTCCACCAGGCCCCCACCCATGTCTCCCACCACCCCCACCCCCCATCCACCAGGGACACCCTCCACCAGGCCCCCACCCATGTCTCCCACCACCCCCACCCCCCATCCACCAGGGACACCCTCCACCAGGCCCCCACCCATGTCTCCCACCACCCCCACCCCCAGCACTGTGGGGAACCTGCCAGCAGGCCCCCACCCATGTCCAACCCATGTCTCCCACCACCCCCACCCCCCATCCACCAGGGACACCCTCCACCAGGCCCCCACCCATGTCCCCCTAGCCCCAGGTCCTGACGATACACAATCATGGCAGTAATGGCCAGCATACCCAGCACAAACACCCAGGCAAGGATTGCATGCACCCACATAGTGAATGCAATCACATGACACAACCCCAAAGGCAAGTATGCAAAAGAACACATGTCCGTCACACACACATACACAATGGGTGCAAGTGAATGTCAAAACCCATATCATGACATGTAAGAAACCAAAGAGAAAATGACACAAGTGTAAGATAATATAAAAATGTATTAAAAACAAAAAATAAGTAAACTAATAAAACATACAACTATGTGGCAAAGTAAATAAAAGGTCCATGTCCGAGAACAAAAATGATAAACCAAAAAACAAAGGATTAAAAAATCAATAGAATTTGTCCAAAGCAAAACCATGTAGTAGGAAATCAAAGAAAAACCATTACGTCATGGTGTAAACAATAAGAAAATAAAAAAATGTATCTCCCAAAAAATAACAATATATACAGGAATGTTCCAGGGTCCATGAGCCCAACACCACAAATGAAACCTAATACTAACTAATTAAAAAAATATGTACAAAAAAGTGGCCATTGTCCGAGCGGTCCAAAATAATAAAAATAAATAAAGGAAACCTAGCACTAACTAACTAAAAAACTATATACAAAGGCAGCGGGCTAGTCCTGCGGCTCACTTGGTGATGCTGGCCAGGGCATCCTTGAACTCCATGTCAATGTCCTGGAGGCGGGACTCAGTCCTGGCCCCGAGGTCTCGCAGGGACAACCCCATGTGCTCACCAAAATCCCTGCGAGCCTCCTCGAGGCACTCAGCCCGCCTCAATGCCCGACGCATGGAGATCTCCGCCCTGGCCATGGCGAGCCGCTCCTCTTCCGCCCGCTGCCGCTCCGCACCTATCCGCTGGCCAAACTCCTCCCACACGGAACACACCGCCATGCCAGGGTTGCCCTGCCCTCCGGCCGATGCCTGCCCCTCTGATCTTGATGGCCCTGAGCCATGATGCCTCCCACGTCGAGCCCGCTGCTGCCTCCGACGCCACTGCCTCTGCCAGCACGACGGCATCCAGGCTGATGGTAACCACCGACGCCGTCGTGCACGTGCCCTGCCCGATGATGCCGGCACATCTTCCATCTGCTGGGGTCCACTTGCTGTGTTGTCCACCCCTTCTGGACCTCCGACTCCCAACTGTGGCAGGGATGGGATCCCCACCGAGCTGCTGCATTGGTCGGGGCAGGTCCACAGGGGGCCATGGTGGCATCTGGGCCGGAAGACGGCAAGGAGAACGACCGGTGGATAGCCTGCACAGAGGAGGAGAGGGCCGTCAGATTGGCCAACACATGCAGGAACCCCCCGAACATGGCCGATCCCAATTGGGCCACGTCGGCACGGTGCACTTCGTGATGACGTGCGTGCTCCTCCCGGGAAGCACGCACGGCATCACGAATCGCAGCCATGCGCATCGCGACCCCAATCAGGACCTGCTCCACGCGGCCAGGGGTTCCCACGGCCGCAGGTGGAGGGGAGTCAGTTGACATGGACATCCCCTCTACCTGCGGACGGGCCTGGGACGGGGCATCCCTGCTGGTGCATGGTGGTGCACTCACAGGGTCAGGGACAGCGACATGCACAGGCACCTCCACGGTGACCTGTGCTGCCTCCTGCCCCTGGCCCTGGACTGCACCACTTGCACCAGCAGGGATGCTCCCACCAGGCCCCATGTGTGCACCAGTGTCGGCCTCCTCCTCCTCTGTGCAAACCACCAACCTGGATGGCTCCTCACCGTCTCCCGCCGTAGCAGGCCCCTGTGGGGGCTCACCCACCCCTTCCGCTGCAGCCGTGGGGGCATCCCCGCCGCCTTGCTCCACAGCGCCGTCTCCGCCCTCTTCTTCACTAGCCGCTGCGTAGAGGGAGACAAAGGACACAAGCATCAGGCTACTGTACAATGGTCCCCTAGACAGGAAGCAATAGCAGATGAGCACCCCTGTCAAAGTACACTTCCATCATGTCCCTCCACAACACATGGGTCAGTCCAGGCAAAACACACACAGTAACAGGCATGGTGCATGCCATGCACATTTCCATGCATGTCCAATTGACTCTTGAAACATTCAATGATATGTAACTCACATGCATCATGGCTCATGCATATCACATGCACACACTTCACCTCAGTCACATCCATCTGGCCCCAAACACAACGAACACAGGCGAAACAAGGGTAAGTTGGGTGCGTCACTGAATCTGTGCATTGTCACACACATGTGTCATGCATCCATGGCATGCACAAGTCACAGACACGCAGGTCAGGCACACAGACATGGCTACCATATATGTACCTGGCATCAGCACCCATCCTTCACCCCCATCCATGTCCAGGTACAGAGACTGGCATGCTCTCATGTCCTAAATCTGCATAGGGCTCCCCATGCCGCATTTCAACACATGCAACAACCATGTGGGTCACACATCACTGGTCGCACATGCATTACCATGATGTCCCTGCACACATACATGCATACATGGCCCATGGCACACATACAGGCAAGTATCATAGAACCAGCACACCGCAACATGCCCTGTCTCACACAGTAATGCTTGCACACTTACCGCTCAACTCCAGACGGGCCTCCCTCTCAAGGACCTGGGCGTGGAGCGCTGGGCGTACGCGTTCCAGGACCCTCCTCTGGATGGAACTCATGCGGCCCCGGCCCCCCTCCACGAGGCGCCGGGCCTTCACAAGGGTCCTGGACCTCAAGTCCTCCCAGCGCTTCTTGATCTTCTGGACGTTGCGGGTTGCCACCCCCTCCGCGTTGATGGCAACCACACAGTCGGCCCAGATCCTCTCCCGTCCTTCCTTGCTGGCGCGGGACGATCCAAAGAGGGCATCATACTGCCCCAGGACATGCTCCACCAGGACACCAACTTCGGTGGCAGTGAAGCTGGTGCCCCTCTGCCCCTCTGGCCTGGGGTTGCCACTGGTGCCAGATGTGGAAGTGCCCGACATGGCAACCCCAGAGGCAGGTGTGGGTGGGCAACTGGGTCCTGGGGCTGGGCTGTGGAGCGATGTAATCCCAGTTGGGAGTCTTCATTTCCAGCAGGGGTGGACACAGCAACTGGACCCCTGCAGATGGCTGATGTGCAGGCACCAAATGGCAGGGCACGGTGGCAGCAGGCAGGCAGGCAGGCAGGCAGCAGCAGATAGCACGTGGGAGGCTGCTCAGGGCACTGGGGGGGCAGTAACTCGGCCTTCTGGGCAGGAGCGTGGTGTTCCGTGTGTTTTCGGGTGGCCAGCTTGATACGGAGTGATTTGGCACGTGAAATTCCTGCACGTCAGCGTGAAATCAGAGGAAAGGCCCTTAGCGCGTAAGTGCGTCAGCACGCATATGCGATTCTATTCGACCAGAGTCCCTCACCGCGTAAGCGCGTCTGACGTGATCCGCACGGGCGTTCCCCACTCAGCACGTGATGACGGAGCACACGTGGAAATACTGCACGTCAGAGTGTCATCGCGTGTAATTGGCCAAAAGTGCGCGTCCACGCCATTGGCCTATGTACGTGTATTTCATCGCGTGTAATTGGCCAAAAGTGCGCGTACACGCCATTGGCCTATGTACGTGTATTTCAGGGGTGCGCGGCCACTTACACACGCAAGTACGTCAGCGCACCTGTATGCCTGCTGCGTGGGAATTTCCACACGCTATTGGAGTGGGAACTAGATTCCAGGGTTGCGAGGGTCACACGCTCGCCTAGAACACGCGCAAGGCATTAATTTGCGCACTTTTCAATAAACAAGCCAGATGCCAGGATGAACATACCGTTCCTAGCAGCAGTGGCAGTGGGCTACCAAAGGAGGAGGAGGAGGAGAGTCAGGGCCAGAATATTCACACCCAGAACCAGCCTATTCGGGATGCCTGATGACCAGGTGTATGAGAGGTACAGGTTTCCAGCACACATCATACTGGACCTGGTCAGTGAGTGGGAGGATGACCTCACATCACCCACCCTGTGCTCCCAAGCACTCAGCCCCCTGCAGAAGGTCCTGAATGTACTGCACTTCTTGGCCACTGGATCCTTTCAGCGGACAAGTGCCATAGTGGGTGGTGTGTCACAGGCCACGCAGTCACGCTGCCTACACCAGGTCTTGAACATCATCACTGCACGGCCATCAGTCCGCAGGCACATATATCTCCCCAGGACTCATGCAGAAAGGCGGACGTGCATCCAGGAATTCTATGGTGTGGCTCAATTCCCCAAAGTGCTTGGTGCAATTGACTGCACACATGTGGCTCTACGTCCACCCAGGGCAACAGAGCACATCTATAGAAACCGCAAGCAGTGGCATTCCATCAATGTGCAAGTTGTATGCAATGCCAAGGGAATAATCACATCAGTATATGCCAACTATCCCGGGTCCACCCACGACAGCTTCATCTACAGAATGTCTACCCTATGCCGGGACCTAGAGGCTGGCCAGCATGGAGATACATGGCTGCTTGGTGAGCATGAATGCCACTGCACATGCATGCATGTCAGATACTGGGTCATGACACAACACCACTAATGATACCCATCACCACCTCCGCAGGGGACAGTGCCTACCCTATCAGCCCCCACATGATGACCCCAATCCGGAACCCCACCACGCCACCCGAGGTAAGGTACAACACAGCCCACATTGCAACACGGGGCATAGTGGAGCGCACATTCGGAGTGCTGAAGTCACGCTTTCGCTCCCTTGACCGTTCTGGCGGGCAGCTGTTATATGCTCCCCGAATAGTGTGCAGGATCATAGTGGCAGCATGTGTCCTGCACAACGTTGCAACACGCCGGGGCCTGCCCGTGGACATGGTGGTGCCCCCACATCCACAACCACATGCACGCCCGCTGCGCATGGGAGGGGAAAGGGCACGGGGGGTGGCAGCCCGTACGCAACTGGTGGCCAACTTCTTCACCTAGGAATCACAGTGCTGGCTAGTGCACACTGCTCTGGCACATACCATCTGACAATCAATGATGACACTACCTGACAATGTCACAAAATTACTTGACAATAAACTGTCAGATACACATCAGCCTGAGATTGTTAACATGGAAGTGTCACTATGTGTGCACCCCTACCTACACATACACCAGCAATGCATCACAACGAAAAGACACAACTCCATCAATCAAATATGCATTGCCACAGGCGATTCACTACATGACAACATTGCCATGTCACCCATTCCCTTCACAGTCCCGCCACTGAGGACACCATGTCATGGTATGTGAGAGCAAACAAACTGGCCATCACAACATGACACCGGTGTCACAAATAGCAGTGCCCCAAATGGAACATAGCCGCACTTGAACAGCTAACCGCGCTGGAGGCACTACTACACACCTGTGTAAGAGTAATTTCAATCAAATTACACACCAACCCACCCTGAAGCCCACCCAAACAAGACACAATGCATGTAATCAATGGTAGTCTCATTACCTGATTCTGCTGGTATGTCCTCACCGTCCAGATGTACAGTGATGGCGCCACGCAAAAGTGTCAGTGCACATCTACCGACATGTAGTCTGACTCCAGAGAGTATGCCCGTGTGAAGAACTGTGTGAAATACCTGCAAAACATGAGCAACATATGTAAGTAGAGGCACATATCAAACCATCATGCATAGTTAGGTGCAACAACAATGTACACTATGAATGTCTACACAGTATTGACTATGGACTGGCCAACAGCTCATGGGAGTCCAATGTCACCGTGTAATTTGCTGTCACTTGGGCACACCCTTTGCAAGCCCATGGAAACGGAAGCAGGAGGGGTGTGGATGTCTGGTACCCAAGCATCGAAACCAAACTCAGGACAAGCCTGCATGTGCCCAGCCACAATACAGTGTATGCCCAGGTACCCACACAAGGCAACACTCTTGGAAAAGAAAAAAAAAATTGAGAAAAAATGGCCATGAAAGGGCCGGCGGGGGGGGGGGCCACCTATGAGGTCCGAGGACAGGATGCACGCCACAATCCACCTGTGTGGATCATGGGAAACTAAAACACCCCATAGGCTCGTGGCCCACACGGCTACTCTGTTGTGGGAGATGAGTCGCTATCGCTCTGGCCAGACCCTGCAGCTGACTCAGGAGGTGGGGGAGCTGCCTCAGAAGATGGTGTGACAATGGGAGGCAGCCCACGCAAAGCACGAGTTTGCTCCTCCATGGCTGCAAGCAGGCGGGTCTGGTAGTTCTGGTTCTGGGTTATAATCATGCGGAGGTCCCCATGCAGTAACTTCCGGGATGACCTGACCTCCGCACGAGTTGCCTGCATCTCGGCCGAGAGCGTCCGTGTCAGACGCTCCAGCTGCTCCTCTGTCCTTCTATGGGATGAAGCCTCAAGCTCTAACAGGGTCGACCTGAGGTGATGGAATTCTTCCCTCAGGCCTTCCCTGTGGCGCTGGGACTCCATGGAAAGTGATTCCCGCAGAGTCGCCAGTGCCGCCCGCCTGTCCTTGTTGGACGCCAACATATCCTCCCTGTGTGCCTGGCAGATGGACTCTGTAGCCTGCTCCAGTCGCTCCATCAGCCTTTCTGGGGGGACAATGGAAGTGGCCACCCTATCCATGGCCTGTGCAATCATCTCGGATGATGCTGCCTGTTGGTTGGCCATACCGTAGATGGATTGCTCCCAAGCGGTATTGCCAGGTGGCATACGGCCACCACGTTGACGGGCACCACACCTGCCTGGGGCAAGGCGGACTGCGCCTTGCTGTGCCGGCAAGGCCTCAGGCTGCAGGACTGCATTCCCTCTCTGATCTGCAGCCCCAGGAACAGGATCAGAGATTGTGTGGTGTGGCCCTGCATCCGTAACCACCGGAGGCTGAGCTGCCGACACTGACATCCCCATTGAGGGCAATGGCCCGGCTGCAGGTGGGTCGGACAGAGGAGATTCTCTCCCAAGAACACTCACCTGCGACTGCACATAGGTGTCATCCTCCGAGTCTACACCTGAATACTGCTCGGGGGAGGAACCCCCAGAGACACCCCTCGACAGCACGACCTGCAGCACTTGTGGGTTTTCACCCACAAACACCCCACGTCCCTCACTTGTGGAAGGTCGGCCCGGGTTGCCCTCCTGGGACGGCTCAACCACCACATCCCCAGCATCAACAAGTGCTTCGTCCCCTGCAAAGACATGAAAGAGAAAAATGGAAACAGGCATTAGCACCATGGCATGCAACAAGGGCTGATGAACAACAGAGGCAGTAGTTCTACGACACATGTCCCACATGACTGGGAGACCTCCTATGCATTCACCATCACTGGGTCTGTAGGGGAGGCTCAGGGCATACAATGTACAGATTGGAGAGCAACGCCTGCTCACCATGCTGCCTAGCACTGCCATCACACATTGGCCGGTGATTGCCATGTCAAAGGCACATGCCATCACACACATGGCATGTGACATAGCCACCAAGTGAAGAGGGAGAGGAGGGCAACTTTTTTGGATTTCAACCACTCTGGTCCTGACTTTGCATCATCACATCAATAAGTTAACATGTTGTACATGGATCTGCTAGTCCAAATTGGCCACGATGCACAGTGCCTTGTCTACATCAACAAAATGCAGTAAACAATGAGATTCCACCTCCCCATCACCTGTAAAGGAATCATATAGCATTCGTGAAGCACCGGTCCAGAAATGTATGAAGGTACAGCGGAGCACTGAGGGGTGGTGGGGCAGTAGGGGATGCCAGTCAACAATCCTACTGGTGCTGGTGTCATTCATGTCACGCAAGTGCAGGGGTGGGTGGCACAATGAAGTGCAAGGGGAAGTGGCGGCTGGAAGTGCTGTACAAGGTAAGTAGGACTTAACGTCAAGGGCAGATGGTGTTAGGCGCAGACAAGTGCTGGGGGGGGTGGCCTATAGGGGTACAGAGACAATCATGCAGTGCTGTGGGCTCGGAGGGGACAGGGGAGGTACACACTGCATCTGGCTCAGCAAGGTCCTTGCAGATTTCTATGTGTCCTGCAGAGTTGTCACATGCCGCAGATATGTGCCCTTGGATTGGGGATCTCATCTTGGTGAAAAGGGTGAGGCGCTATTGCCTTTGGAGCATGTGGCAGGCCAGTTTGCCAGAGGATGAGCATGATGCAGGACATTCCCTCTCTGCCACCCGGCACCTGTGGTCTGGGTTCACAAGATCCGAGTCATGCCAGGACTCTGCATTGGCATGGGGCTTCAGACAGGTGGTCATGACCGTGGCAAAGACATCCAGTGTACCTGACATAGAGTGGAGCATGGAGTGGGCCCTGTCAGGATGGGAGTGAGCCTAAGGGGGAGCTGGATGGGGGGGAGATTTTGGCAGCATGAGCCTCGACTGACACACACTTCATGGGTTGGAATACCAAGAAGGTGTGTGACAGTGGTGAGGGTGGCTTTGCCTGTGGGGTGGTGAGGGTGAGCTGGGAGGAGAGGAGAATGTGATCACTCCAGGAGAGAGGAGTGCAGAGATGGACGGAGAGGGGAAAGTCAGATGAGATCAGAGCATCAAGAGTGTGCCCTGCAGAATGAGTAGGGACAGACGGGAGTCTAGAGGGTGAGAGGGAGTTGCTGAGGTCACAGAAAGGTCACGTGGGGGGGTCAACAAGCATGCAGGTGGATGCGTACAGCACCAAGGAAGAGGATTTCTGTGTCTGGGGACATGAGTGAGGAGGAGAGGTGAGGACACTCAGAAAGGAAGTAGTACATTTGACCAGTTTTCCCAGACACAGTACGCACAGTTTGTGAATGTCAAGGTGTGGTAGAGAGAAACGTCACACAAGCCATTCCAGAGTGGAGTAGGTCTAAGTAGGAGTGACAGTGGCAGGAATACCCTCAGGGAAGCCAAGGGCACACCCCCCCTGCACAGTAGTGGCGGGCCAAGGAGAGGGTCTCCTGAACATCAGGTAGGAGTGTGTGAAGGATGCAGACAGAGCTGGCCGTCAGACATGTTTCCATGAGACCAAGGATGTCAAGGTGCATAACCTCATGTAAGTGACAGATATCGGAGGAATGCCTGATGCAGCCGCAGTGAAAGGAGTGTAATTGTGGAGGAGGTTGACAGCCTTGGAGGACTTACGGGGAGTGCTAGAGATCAGAGGTGCAGCATGTGTAGGAGTTGGAGTGGGAGGCGGAGAAGGATCATGGGAGGGTGCAGGGAGGCAGTGCAGGATTGATGAGGAGAGAGGAGGGGGGACAGCAGGAGAGGAAAGGAAGTTGATGAGATGTGGGTAGCATTTCTCAAGGAGAATGAGGTTGGCCTAAGGGCCTTGGACTGAGATGCTCCCATTACCATGCACATCAATTGTGGCCTCTGAGGATTGGAAGGAGGCCAGGAGTACACCCCAACGGGTCCCACCATTGATGGTGGAAGAGGAGCAAGGAGAGAGGACAGGGACCATGTGAAGGGTCTATGGGACAGGCAAAGGCATGTATGAGCAGATGTCAGTGAGAGTTGGCTTTGAGTAGGCTCAGATGCACTTGTCAGCAATAGGGTGGGTCGCATTGGAGGGCAGGGTGCCCTCATTTGACTGTTAGCAAGCAGGTGTCGTGAGTAGGGCACGATGGTCTGAACTGTAGAAGTCAGGGAAGATAGACCATGAAGAGCAGCATGGAGTGTGAGGGAATGGGGCTCGAAACCAGACGGTACCAAAGCACACAGGTAGGAGGTGGATGTCAAGGCAACATCCACAGTATGACAGCATGTTGGTTGGCATTTATATACAGAGGACGCATTAGCATGTGGTATCATTGCATGTCAGGCATGTGAAGATGAAACTTGATTGGCTGGGGGAAAGTATATGAATGGTATGTAAGACATCAGATGAATAGACAGGGGAGTATGAGCAACAATGTAGTGACAAAATGACAATTCAAGGGCAACTTCCATGGTGTAGGGCCATATGTGCACTGTTGCCAGTTGGGATAGTGCTGTGGGCAGATGGTGTTGCACTGAACATACTGGATGAGGCACATGGGTGCCACTATCAACTCTGCCACACACCCCCTTGACAGGCACCCAACATGAATGCTTCACACACACACCATGCACATGGATAATACACACATGCATGTGCACTCACCGGATGATGCCTCGTAATCAGGGAGATCTCCCACACCTTGGAGTTGTCCCTCGGTGACGTAGGATCCAGCTACGGACTCGTGTGGTGTGAGTTCTATTTCCTGTGCTGGGGACCCACCTCCAGTCACCAAGGTTGCGGCATGACTTGAGGCCAGCTTATCCTTTGCCCTGCGCTTAAGGTCATTCCAGCGCTTCTGGCAATCACTAGCTGTGCGCCTCACTACTCCAAGGGCACTTATTCTGTCAGCAATGGTCTGCCAGTGTGCCTGGCGTCTGGCATGTGTGGTCTTGGACCCTGCAACGATGACCATTTCCCTATCATGATCTGACACATACTGAACAAGTGCATTCAGTTCGGCGTCTGTGAAGCTTGGCTTCCTTGATGGGCCGGACTGTGCAGCCGTGCCTGGGGCATCAGCCTGTGCCGGACGTGCACTCTTCCTCTTGCGCTTGGAAGGGGGTGGGGATCCAGAGTGTCCTACGCCGCTGTGGACACTAGGGGCAGGAGCCGTGGTGGACTCAGTACTGGGTGTGTGGGATTGCACACTCAGCATGGGAGTAGGTGCAGGCATTGGGGGTAGTGGGATGGGGTCAGGCCTGATCTGAGGTGCATGAACTAGGACCGACACAGTCTTGGCAGGGTGTATGAGAGGTGGGGTGGATGGAGCCACACCCTGGCTACGGGGGCCAGCAGATGACCTATCTGGCATAGATGCGCGTGCCCTGATGACACCAATGTGCACCGGTGCACGTGCAGTGGACCTGCTGACCTGGATGTCAGCGATGGGATCACCCTCGGACAGGTCTGCTGCCACAATGGGCTGGTCCGACAAGGGCTGATCAGGGTTGGTATCAGCCACATGACCCTCAACTGGGGGGGGGGCATGGGTGTCCCTGACTGGTCCTCCAGACTGGGGGGGGCAGGGGCACCCTGCAAGTCACAACCACGTCCCCTAGTGGATCCTCCACGGCCACCACGTGTGGCTCGGCCACCTTTGCCACCCTTACGGCTTGCACGCCTCCCAACCATGGCACTGATGTTATTGTGCGTATGGGAGTCGGTGTGCACAATTGTCCTGGGCAATTGGGTGTCAAAGGGGTTGGGTACCAGATGGTATTCGTACCCTAGTGCAGTGGCAAGGCTATATGACACCCCTGGGGAAAGATGACGGGTCACGCAACGCACAGGCACCCCAGAAAAGTTAAGGAACGTGCACAATACCCCTCCTAGACCACGTGTGCTGATGGAAAACCCTGCACTACGCTGTGGCATCCAGTAACACAATGAACGTATGCGTGTCACACGCAGCCTAGAATGACCTCTGAAGGGGTAGGCTACACACGGGGCAAGCACAGAAGTTAGATACGTGCGTGACTCACCGTCTGCCAGGTAAAAGAGCGTGAAAAATGAGCGCGTTTGGTTGGCAACACCCCCGCCAAAAGAAGATGTGTACGCTGTCTGAGGAGACAGGACAACAGTAGAAGGGGACACTGTTTGAGGGAACAGGCCCAGGTAAACCAGTACAAGAGGAAAAAGAGAAAAAGCTGTCAGAGGTAACAGGGAGTACGAACTGGAAACGCTGTGAAGTAAATCGCGTGTGAAACGACAAGAAGTACAGAATTCACCCACTCGCTCTCCACGAAAAGCACATACAAGGAAATGGTGTTCTACACTACCTTATATACAGGCCCACACGTACAGCGTCACTTACGGCGTGTACGTGCTTGGCCCATGTTCACCAATCACACGCTTTGTCACTTCTGCGTGTGGATCCTTTTTCACCAATCACACGCTTTGACACTCCTGCGTGTAGCTCACTTTTCACCAATCACACGCTTTGTCACTCCTGCGTGTAGATCCATTTTCACCAATCACACGCTTTGTCACTCCTGCGTGTAGATCCATTTTCACCAATCACACGCTTTGACACTGCACGTGCAGGTAACTATAGACGCACATATGCTGGTGACGGGTTTTCGCGCGATTCGCTGAGTGTGGGGTTTTCACGTGCAAAATCACTCCCTATCAGGCTGTCCACGCGTTCAAACACGAAAGACCACGCTCCTGGCCAGGAGGCCAAATTACAGTCCCCCAGAGCCCTGAGCACGCTCCCACCTGCCATCTGCTGCTGCCTGACTGCCTGCTGGCCACGTGCCCCACAGTGCTGGTGGGTGGGGGTGGTGGGAGACATGGGTGGGGGCCTGGTGGAGGGTGCCCCTGGTGGATGGGGGGTGGGGGTGGTGGGAGACATGGGTGGGGGCCTGCTGGCAGGTGCCCCTGCACTGCTGGGGGGTGGGGGTGGTGGGAGACATGGGTGGGGGCCTGGTGGAGGGTGCCCCTGGTGGATGGGGGTGCAGGAGGACATGATCAGGTGTGCAGGGTAGTCCCCTGTTTTGTGGGCTGCCTGCAGGGGCCGTGGAGGGTGTACAGGGTACACCTGTGAGGGCCCACCCAGCCTATTCGCGTGTGATAATTCCCACGCACCCCTGTAATACACGTACCCTGGCCAATCGCGTGTTGAACTTCCCGCTACCCCTGTAATACACGCACCCTGGCTGTTCGCGTGTGATAATTCCCGCGTACCCCTGTGATACACGTTCCCTGGCCTATCGCGTGTTCTACTTCACGCGTACCCCTGTAATACACGTTCCCTGGCCAATCGCGTGTTGAACTTCCCGCTACCCCTGTAATACACGCACCCTGGCTGTTCGCGTGTGATAATTCCCGCGTACCCCTGTAATACACGTTCCCTGGCCTATCGCGTGTTCTACTTCACGCGTACCCCTGTAATACACGTACCCTGGCCAATCGCGTGTTGAACTTCCCGCTACCCCTGTAATACACGCACCCTGGCTGTTCGCGTGTGATAATTCCAGCGTACCCCTGTAATACACATTCCCTGGCCTATCGCGTGTTCTACTTCACGCATACCCCTGTAATACACGTTCCCTGGCCTATCGCGTGTTCTACTTCACGCGTACCCCTGTAATACGCGTTCCCTGGCTGTTCGCGTGTGATAATTCCCGCGTACCCCTGTAATTCACGTTCCCTGCCTAGTCGCGTGTAGAACTTCCCGCGTACTCCTGATTTGAAGATTGCCCGCTTTGCTTTCCTTGTTTGCCTGCCCTGTGAAGTGGTCCAGGGTTAGCGCAGCCCTTAGCGATGATTTAGCGATTTTGATGGCTTTTCCTTGCGCGAGGGCGTTCTTGGGGGCGTTACTGGCGCTGCTGCAGGCTCGCTGCGATTCTCTGCGCCACGGCTGGTTTGGGAGCATGAAATCCATGAATACGCTGTGCGGAAATCAGTTTTAGCGCACGTGCCTGGCGCAGACTATCGCAGGCGCACGCTGTGCGCCAGTCGCGTGCGCTACTTGTGCGCTGGATTGTTTACTAGGGTGAGTATGAGTGTTCCAGTAAAGATTCTCACTCTTCTTATATACTTCCAATACTCAGTCCTTGCTTGGTTGAATATGAATATTTAGTTGGTTGGTTATTATTTTTCATTGGTTATTTTCGGTCCCCCATCCGGGTCTCCTGCACTCCTTGTTACCTTTATGTCTTAGGCATCGTATCACTGGGCCGGCAGTCCAGATGGGTCTCTCTTTGGTGATTGTCAGGTTGGCTTCTTGGCACTTCACTTATTCTTTGTTTCGACACGCTCTGCAGTGCCTTTAGGTAAGTGGTCTAAGTGTCGTTTTAGGGACTCCCAAGTCCACCTAGTTTTGGCCACACAACCACTTCTGACTCAGTCCCTCCTTGGACACTGTACCAGTGCCTTGGCTTCTCTTACTTCAGGTTTCTATGAGTGCACCATACTAGGACTCATACGCCAGCAACCTCCCAATGTGTTTCCTTCATCTTCACTCCCACAGTTGATTTGGAACTCCCAGCTTCTCGCTCTCCCTGGTCTCCCCCTCTCAGCTTTAAGACACTGCCATGGGACATCCCCGGCACAGCATCAAACTCCTTCTTCTTTGTTCTACTTGTAATCTGTACTGCTCCAGGGGTTTTCTTCATCTCATTACCGTATTCATATTCCTTTTCAGATTTTCTCAAAGTTTTTATGTGACAATAGCAAACATCAGCTTGATCTTCATGTTTTCTCTTAGAAAGTTGTAGTAGTGATGGGCTATAGGGAGGTGGGTTAGGGAGTTCCTCATCGGAATGGGAGTCCTTGTCCCCAAGGAGGGAATTTCTCCTGGTGAGGTCCTGCTTGCCTCTACCCCTAGGGATGCTATTCCACAGCGGGCTCACCTCCCTAGCCTCACAGGAAAGGCTCTCCCCTTGGATGAAGTGACTGAATCCAGTGATTTGTCACACATCCATAACCATATCACGTCTGAGGGTCACTGGTCAATACCCAGAAACATTTAATAACCATGCCCCTACATACTAGCATTCACTCACCGGTTTCATACTGCACAGGTGTCCCTCTGCAATACATAAAATACATCTGATGAGTTGGAAACACAGACATGATAGACATATTAGGATGAAACAATAAATAATTAATAGTTCAAGGATGTCGAGCCCTTCCTTTTTGAAAAACTGCTTACTTAATGCAAAGCTCCTTAAATGTTGGTGTTCGTTCAAATCACTGTTGGGGAGATGGGTTCTGAAAATATCTTTTGAAAATTCCAATAGGCTTCCTAAGATTTTATATATAATATATTGTGCAACTGTTGGATTTGCAACTGTAGAGTGGGGGTGAAATAAGGAGATTTTGTCCATTGTGTGCTGTTGATATTTAATCACCAAAGCAAATGCTATTAACTTAGAAAATGCGTTTTAAGGAGCAGATGATTTCTATTCATCTTAATTGTATTGTATCAAATTCAATTTCTAGTCACCAAAGGTTTTCTTTGTATGCCTGCATAATGGCAGGGATAATGGAATTTGTATTGCAGTTATCAATACAGTATTTTCTTTTGCTGCAAAAAGTTTAAAATACCTGCTGATGTTGGAATGCTACATACACAAAAGAAATAATACAAATAAAGGTATGCATTTAAAAAAAAAAATTGCACATCAGGATATTATTGTACTGTACTGCATTGACCATTGATGTAAAAACTGGGTTCTTCTTATATAGGACATACCAAGAGGGATTTTGTCAATTGGCATGGATACTGTATTTTATTCTATGTATCAATATCTGTTAGTGTGTATAATTGTATCAGTGAAGAGGTCCCTTGTTTTTAATAAGTGCTCTAGTTGGTCCTGGGTACAAATGATCACTATGTTACTACATGTATCACCATGATAGATGTTATCTTCTTTTCATAGCATTCATATGGTTTTAAAGTTTAATTTTCAACCTATCAGACAATATAATTACCTTGAACTTTTCTTATGACCCTATGTCCATTGACACGTGCATTGATAAAATAGACAAGATTGACAAACCAGTCTAGTGGGGTAGCAAACTCATTATGTGTCCTGACACCTTTTTTTTAGAATAACCTATGGACCTCAGAATCAACAGAGCCAACCACAGGACAGCATCCTCGGCTTGTAAGTGTTTGCATCTGTGGTCACCTTGGGGCAGATTTCGGCATGTAAAGACTAACCATACATCGGAGACAGATGTATTTTTCAACGTGCTAAGGGAAATGATATGCTTGTCAGAAAACCATCACTCAGAAAATATCCCTTTAAACATACATAAATCCAGCTCCATCCATGCCCATTTACTCCATGATCACACTACACTCAACAAAGGTTAGAGAGTCCCTGACCTCTGGGGCATGCTATGTATATGCCAACAAGCATAATCCTGTGGACAAGGCAACCAACCTGCGAAAGACTAAAGCCAGAAGTAGTCTACCCTTTCTCACCTTCCGCCAGAGGCTCACCATCTCCAGAGCCCTGGTCCTCTCTAGGCTGGACTACTGCAAAAGCTTCTTTCTCAACCTGCCCTCTTCTACCCTCCATCCTCTTCAACTCATCCAGAACAGAACTGTGAGATGAACCCATGGCCTGAAGTCCAGGGAATGCATCTCTCAGGTGCTGAAATCCCTTCCCTGGCTGCAAGAATTAAGTTCAAGACCATTTGCAATATCCCCACAAGACAGTATATTCGAGGTATGCCAGAAAAAATGGAAGCACTTGAGCCAATGGTTTAGGATTAAAGATCGTTATGTTGACCATGAAAAAAATATATATAGCTGCTGCACCCTAGGAACAAGTGGGTACATCAAACCCACTTTACGTAATATGAAACTATGTCTGTTCCACAGTTGGATGCACTGCTTATTGGTCCAAATTGAACATCAGGAACATGATAGTTCCCTATAAACCATAAGTACATTCAACCAAATTGAACATCTGGAGCATGATAGTTCACAATAGACAGTTAGTACAATCCAGCGAATTCAGATCAAACTTGACATTCCTTTAATTGGATGCTTGTCCAATAGAAGAGTAGCGTGCTATGTATTCACAGAAATCACGAACGCTCTTGCAAACCGTTGTGACACTGGACTGGTGTGCAGGTGATTTCTCACTTACATAATTTGCAAAGAAAACGTACAGTGTTATAACTTTGAGTCGTCATAGTCAACGGACTGTGATCAGAGGGACAAAGCTTTGGAGTGTGGCCTTGATAAGGACGTGTTTAGGTCGAAACACGTGTTGGCACGTCACTTTTTTCATTGAACATAGAACGCTACTCTTCTATTGGACAAGCATCCAATTAAAGAAATGGCCTAATCAACTCTAGTTTGATCTGAATTCGCTGGATTGTACTGTCTATTGTGAACTATCATGCTCCAGATGTTCAATTTGGTTGAATGTACTTATGGTTTATAGGGAACTATCATGTTCCAGATGTTCAATTTGGACCAATAAGCAGCGCATGCAACTGTGGAACAGACATAGTTTCACATTTGCAATATCCACAAGACTTTCTGGGGCCTATGCCCAATCTTCAACACTCTCTTACTAAATACTCTCCTTCCCGAGCCCTCCACTCGTCTTCCTCCAACTCTCTGCGGGTGTGCAGCTTCTCCAAGCAGGGACTTGGGGGGAGGTCTTTATCCAATGCAGATGCCTCCCCCTGGAACAGCCTGCCGGTCTCTCTACGTCTTGAGCCGGACCTCCTTAAGTTCAGGAAACTACTCAAGAGTTTCCTCTTTGCCTCCTCCTTCTCTCTCCCTCTCCCCTGCTAACTACCTCTTTCGGCTCTCTCTCACTCTCTCCTCCACTTCTGCTCCGTTTCACTGACTGGCTGCCAGGTGTTCCTTCAGTGCCTCACAGGTCCCAAGCTTTCTCTGCCAGTCACCTGCACTTTCCCCTCGGCCTTGCACTTGACGCAACACTGCAGCACTTCGGTTACGACCCATGAGAGAGGTATCTCTCTGCACTTAACCCATGTTCTGATGGGACTGAGTGCACTTGGGTCCCTACTGCCGTCCCACGCACTTCCTGTTCTGTTCACCTGCATGATCCTAATGTGCCATGCCTAGTAAGATTGTGTCTTGTCTTCCCTATGTCTTCCCCTCCCATGCGTGGTTGCACTTTGAAATACATTTGTATAAGCGCATAATAAATAAACAATCAATCAAGCAATCAATCAATCAACCAACTATAGTTAAAGCCTACAGAGTGAAAGTCATGCTCAAACCAAGGCTTGAGACAACACGTGAACAGTGTCACAAATTGATCAATAGCTGATTCTTGTGACCATGCCAAAAGGGACAAATACCAACAACATCATATTAAGACCTTATCTTCAATCAGGTCTTACACTCAAAACGTTCTCAACCTGTTTTCCACAACCATACAGGGAGAGATCACTGACCATCACAGACCGGTTTACCTAGCAAACATGCATCTAACCTCTTACGAAACAACACTCATCAGCAAAAGAGTGTAGAAGATTTTCTTTACAGTATGGCCCTGCACCCTACACATGTGGATCCTGGTCCACATAGCCTACATAAACTAAAGGGGATATACTTATTAAAGTGGCGTGTGTTATTTTTTGTGCTACTGTGCCTAGCCAAAATTATAGATTTTAATGGGTAAATCGGCTTGTAAATCACAGAATTTGGTATAACTCAAATAAATGGTACTTATTTTTATCAACTGTGCAGGAGAGGTACAAATGACCATGCCGGAATGGGTATGTGTACGAAGAGGCTCCACAAAGATCTCAAGAGAACTCCATATACAAACCACGTCTAGTAGGGGTGAAGCCTCTAAATTGGCATTCCGTACCCTGGGTTTCCTAATCATTCCATCTCAGTGTTTTCCCTCTTGTTGTACAGCACAGCGCTGGTTGCTACATATGTTTGAGCAAGGTAAAACACATAACTACCTAACTGCATAAATGTGTAGATGCATGCTTTATCTTCTTCCAAACAACAGTAATCTGCATGCAAAGCATTTGTTAAGTGCAAACGATAGTAATGCAGCCAAATCAGAGGCAACATTTCTCACTAAGCTATTTTATTCAGATTCTTGCTTTGCAGAACATCTACAGAGACAGATCTATAAAATTAAGCCCTTTAAATTCTAGCAATATTGGCATATGTCATTTTTAATTCCTGTACAGTTTATAAATGGAGGGCTACAAATAAATGCAATATGATTTGAGCCTAAAAGCCAAGACTAGTTGATGATTCTGTGGGATGTTTTAACCCACTAGGCTCTGCCCTGTGATATCACTGTGTGCTGATGGGGAAAGAATCAAAATGGCTGCAAAAGCCCTATGCGCGCCAAAACCTTTACTGGTCTGCCTAACAAGGAAAAATGGAAACTGCATGAAAGGCAGTGCTTTACTGAGAGAAACCCAGAAATTGCTCTTAAATCCCTTTTTCTTGGTTGCTGAAAATACAAAATACCGGTCCAAAACACCACAAAACATCCAATATCTTTGCTGGGTGTTACCAGCCACATCATTTAAGGAATCAATATGAACACACAATGTCAGGAAAAGTGAAATCTATCATCAAAATATCCACAGTAAAAAGTGCGGTTGCCTGTGAAAATCTGTCAAAATATGGGCGTAGTACCAGCGGCCGCCTGTATGACAGCTGTCATTAGTTGCATCAGAAGCTTAAACTTGTGCAATTGAAATCAAATGTTTGAAATTAAGTGACCTGTTATCAAAAGTAATATAGGTTGCAACTATTTAATCTCCATGGTTTAGAGACTGGAATTAGAGTTCTAGTTGCCTGATTAAAAATTGCAAGTTTTATTTTAAACAAAGAAAAATGTAAGAACTTGACAGTGAATTTAAGCTGAACTCAGAGTCACCAAACCAGTTCCCGCAGCTTCCCTCAACAAAAGGCAACTCTCCTGCTTCCCATCAAGGCTAGGAACTTACACCTTGGTGTTGATTAAATCAGGGGAGGAGATTTTGGCTTCTCCTGGGAGAGACAATGGACCCTCCTTGGCTGAAAGGACGAGCAGATTGTAAAGTGTCAAAGTGGCCTCTGCCAGAGGGTAGAGGGCGGAGATTGCTCTTGAGCTGCAAGATGGAGATGGAGGTGGCGATAGACATTTTTGTTGATTCTCAATGGACAGAAAGCACATTCTTGAAAAAGACTGATAAAGGACTGTGCAAATTTGTAAAAATTATAGAATTAACAGCATTGTGAATGTGAATTTTTTGTGCACATTTTAAAAGGAGCCAGAACTGTGCAATGTTCTGGGAAGGCACAGGGAAAGTTCTGGTTTTGTAGCGATTGTAATTATGTCAGAAGCATGAAAATTCATACAATTATGCCCAGATATCATGCGCACCGATGTACAACATTTTGGACAAATTAGACATTGGCCCTC